>NC_141614.1:13483247-13848332 GCF_047967505.1 Dipteris shenzhenensis | reverse complement strand
ATGGCTTTGGTAGGTGGACTCGATATCACATGGGCAAAAGAGCTTGGTTTCTTCATCAAAAGGAAAAGAGACTCTTTCTACTTATGTCAAAAAGGGAGTTCAATGGTGTTGAAGATCCATGGGATGCTACTTTCTTCAAAAAGATATATGACTTCAAGCCTTGTGGTAGGCATAATGATAGAGCCAAAAGAGACCTTTGTGGATATTTTTACAAAGAGTTCAGATCTTGAAGTTGGAGGTCTTCATATTGTTGTGTCAAGGAGAGACTCAAAGACCTTTGTGATGCATCCTCCTCAACCATCAAAGTTTCTAGAGCTGCAAAGTGCATTGGAGACTCTTTCATATGCTTGGGAGCAATTTCCTAGTGTGGTGGCAAAAAGGATGCATGCAAAGATAATGTTTGAGTACTTTCAGGATGCACAATATGCTCCTCATATTCAAGGATCTTCACATGAAGGAGATCAAAGACTTCGATGCAGGGATAAGAAGAACAGGCACACTATCACAAACGTGTAGAACATGAGTGCAAACTTCTAGAGCAAGAAATGGTGGATGTAACTAAGGATGATGAAACACAAGCCTTGAGTGCACGGGAATTAAAAAAAATTGAAGAAGATCAAGGTCGATCCACTGTAGTTATGCTAGAAGCTCTTGCTAGCAAACCACGACGTGAAATGCAAAAGGCTAGTACTGCAAGAGCCACAGTTCCAAGCAGTAAAAAAAGACATCGCCCCACTGTAGAGAGAGATAATGTGGATGAAAAACGGTTAAAAGAAGAGAAAGATGAAGAAGACTCAGAACCCGAGGCTGAAGATGATTAGGATGAACTCACATCAATCAAAAATCTTAATTTGCGTCTTAATGAAGCAGTTATAAATGATGGTGTGGGATATATCTTGGGTCAAAGGACGTGGTTTGTGAATGCCAAATATGTGGAAGCTGCAGCTCTCTTTACTAATAGCCGAAGCCTTGATATATCCTATGCAATGCAAATATGCGAGGCTATGAGAGATGGTAAGAAACCTGTGGCAAGCAATGTGGTCTTGCGCCCAATAATGTTTTGTCCAATCAAAAATAGTTTTCTGGATCAAATAACATTTCCAGGGCCTACACATTTCGAGGAAACCTTTAGTCGATTCTTTAAAGACACTCTTAAAAATATTCCACATGAACAAGGCGAAGAGGCACAAGGTGAGAATATGCTAAAGGAAGCAAAGAAGGAATTCCTCCTTCATTGCAGATTCCAGCCCATTGATGGTCAACATTGGGCTTATGCTTGTAATCAGATCGCAAAGGAAGCAAAGGAGGTCAAAAGACTCACTCTAGAACAATTTGCAAAGATAAGTTCATTCCATTATTATCCTACAACAATCTGTATATTCAAGCATGAGATCAAGTATTTGATTGAGTCCGAAAGACTTAATCATTATGTCCATGGAAAGCATAAGATATCCTCAACATCAGAGGTCTTACAGAAGGCAAGGGTTATATGGACAACATTTGGTTCTCCAAATCCTGATTTGAAGCGAAAGGTCACAAAAGCAGACGCCGACACACTCACGAACTTCTATACTTCTTTGAGTGCAGTTGTGCCTAGGGAAACTCAAGAGCAAGAAGAAAGTATGACAAGCCTCAAGGTGGTGAGGGACAGATATGCCGACTACACTTCTATCATATTTCATCCTGTTGAAGTGTTCAATGAGATGCTTGAAACGTGCATTGCTTGTGAGCATGGACAGTTGACCTATGAAGCTCCTTTGTTTATCTCCGGAAAGTCAAAGGTAATGGATAAGGAGTTGACGGCAAGGATGTGGAGGCCTATAAAGTACTTACCTGACAAGTATGCATCCATGGCAGCACAAAAATTTTAAAGAAAGAATGGTTTTTTGGAAAAAAAGACAAAGACCACTGCATGGAAGAATGCATCAGTGTATAGGTGAGGCGTGATGCAGTGCATAGTGTCATTAAGTATTTGCTGTCAGAGAAACAAATTCCACTTACTCATTGTAACATTAACTATAATGTGGTGAAGCATATAGCTACTTTGTCAACACCCAAGGTAAAGCTATGGGCAAACACGTGGATTAAAAAGGATGAAGATGGGTAAGAAATAGTAACCTCTTATATGAGAAAAGAAATCCCACAACAGGTGGTTGCATATGTGGAAAGATTAATCAGCGAGATAAGGATGCCGATAGATGTGCACCAAAGATTTCAATTCAATGTAGAGGTTACGGCAGAGTCTGAAAAGCTTGTGAACTTCAGGGGAGTCTCAGAAGATGACTTCTTCAAGAATGAGTCAGCATGGGCTAAGACACAACTATTCTTTATCAATGAAGTTTCTAGCGATGATATCCATAACTTCATTGATAGAATAGTATATACCACCATTAGCAAAGTGGCAATTTGCAACATTGTCATTTTTGTTGATAAAAAAGGCAAAGAAGCCATGCAGGTTACTCTAGAGCAAGCATATTCATCAGATTTGAAGATCTATAGTGGTGTTTATGCAGCAAAGAGAGGCAAGAGAGAATGTGGCATAGCGATTCAATCTCTTGAATCATTCTTTTTGTGTATGCGAAGTCCCAACCTTGATCACTCCTTACAAAAGAACATAAGAGGGAATTCAAATAATTTGAGATTGATGCTAGAAGAGCAAGATATTCCCAGGTCCATACATTATTAAAAAAACAACTATGGAAGTCCTGCAAAAAGTGGGAGTCTCTTGCTTACCATGATGGAGAATTTGCTACCGGCAGGTTGGGAGGTCACCTTGTGCAGGATGGGATATTTATTTGAGGATCTCCTCAGAAAAGGCAACTCCACAAATATTATTGAAAATAAGCATTTCATGGCTTATTTTCAGCTTCAAGCAGATCTAACCACAGGCTATGAAAAAGAGATAGACCATAAGGACACTGATGACATGGATGATTACCTTGAAGATCATAATGTCCCAGTTGATGATGATGAAAAGATGGACTTACATGACCCGTTCAGAGAGAGGTTGGTGGATGAAGACAAACATGATGATGCCTTCTTTGATAATTATGGCTCGCAAGGTTATGAAAAAAGGCCACTACGACAATACTTAGCGGTATGAACTCTCTATTTCTCAACTAAATACAATTTTTAAAATAAGATTTAAATTTAAAGATAATGAATCTAATCTCTCATATTTGTTTACAGGCAATAGAGGGAGAAGAAATGGATGAAGTCAATATGGAGGCACTCCCTTCTACTTCAACAATGCAACCACCTCTAAATTTGATTTAAGAATCCCATGAGCACAAGAGCTTTAAAGACACCATATATTTATAGTATATTATGAGAAGTAAGCATCAAACCCTACTTGTTTTTTCTATTGCATTGCTAGAATTGTCTCAAACACAGTAATTATTCTTTATTGATAATGCAACTCACATTGGAGTCTGGTAGTCTTGGACATCTTTGCGAAGAAGTGCTTCTTTGCCAACTCAATGACATCTATTCATGGCACTGTGTTAGAGTAAGTATAGACTACACTTGTTGTCACTTCTTGACATGTAGATTGATATGCAATGCACATATTCACTGTTGTTATATGTTTTGATGTGTAGATCAGCTTGAAAGTTAGTAGGTGCTATCGACACAGTAATGCGGTAATGTGACTTGGCACAGCAAATAGAGTATATAACATGTCAGGTATCACATCAAGAGAATAGCCACATCTATAATTGTGGATGGAGGGTGGGCTACAATTGCTTTTTGGTACTTGGTCAAATTTTTGAGATACAAAATGACACAACACTATCAACATATACTGATTTGCATCTCTACGCATTTATAACATGTACCATTCAAGCAATCATTAAGGGAGACATTATGGACCCTCCCACAAGGCAAATAGATGATAATGGCTCAGAGGAGTGCGAAATGAATGCCGTCAAAGAGTCAAAGGGGATAGAAGACCTCAACTCTACAAACATGGCTTCATTGGAAGAATTGGGAAGCTCTTTTAATGTTAGGGTTATGATTCAACATAGACCTCAGTATCTTGAATTTGGGGGAGAGGAGATTTCAATCCTCTCTAAAGGAGACATTATGGACCCTCCCACAATAGATGATAATGGCTCAGAGGAGTGCGAAATGAATGCCGTCAAAGAGTCAAAGGGGATAGAAGACCTCAACTCTACAAACATGGCTTCATTGGAAGAATTGGGAAGCTCTTTTAGTGTTAGGGTTATGATTCAACATAGACCTCAGTATCTTGAATTTGGGGGAGAGGAGATTTCAATCCTCTCTAGAGCTTCAAATGAGATCAATAACAACGTTATGATGGCCATTCTCAGGTTTGATACAAACTTTTCTCTGCTTGATAATTCAATATTTTGATTAAATCTAATAAGCTAATATTCATTTATTTATTGGTGCAGTATAGTTATCTCACGATTTGGTAGAGCCGTACAAAACCGTGTGTATATGTTGGATTCCCTCCTTTCTCCTATACTTAGGGATAGCAGAAAGATGATAGCCGATGTTTGTAAATGGTTACAACCTTTACATTTACATGGCGTGCGAGTCCTATTTATGGCATATCAGGAGATGTAAGTATCATGGCAACCTTTATTTTCATCTTATACTAGCAACATTGTGTTAAATAATAATGGTTCTTAATTATTCGTGTAGGGAACATTGGAGTCTGGTGGTTTGGGACCTTGAAGACAACTATTGTTGGTTTATTAACTCGATTGCAGGCTTCCATGGCTTAGTGCAAACGTAAGCATTCCATTAATCTGTTGTTACTTCTATATTATGTACCTTATGTAATAGACACACTAAGTCTTTTTAATATGTCATGATGAGCAGGTCGATTGAGAAGTTGGTATCTGCTATCAGAGAAACATGACAATACAAAGACTCGATAGACTTTCAAAAGTGTTTAGTAGTAGAGCAAGAAGATGGGCATAGTTGTGGGTGGAGAGTTGCCTACAATTGCATGTTGATTTTCAAAGAAATTTTCTCACTTAAGCCACAGATCTCATCGGAAGACTCTTTGGAGCTTAAATATTCAGAGGAGGATATACAATTGTTTAGGGCTAAAATCATTCGAGACCTACTTATTGCCATTAGAATACAATGTGCAACTGAAGCAATATCAGAGCTTGCATTTAAGGAAGAGGAGACTGAGTCTACTGTGAAAGCACTGCACACTACAGAAGAAGTAGAGACTCAGTGTACACCTACAACACCACAGCCTCCATTGGAAGCATCAGAAGAGTTGCCACAGCCTCCGCTTGCATTTAAGGAAGAGGATACTGAGTCTACTCCGAAAGCACTACATACTACAGAAGAAGTAGAGACTGAGTGTACATCTAGAGCACCACAGCCTCCATTGGAAGCATCAGAAGAGTTGCCACAGTCTCCACTAGAAGCATCAGAAGAGTTGTGATGCATGTATGATGTTGTGTTTGTAGTTTTTGTTGATTATACACCAATTTGTGACTTATTACTTAAATGGCATTTACTGATGATATTTATATAATTATTTCATGCACACAATTTTATGATATGAATGTGTGATGATGTGATTATTTGGAAATAAATCCTTGTGTGATGAGAATTTTGATATGAATATGTGATGATGTAATATTTGTAATATATTTCTTCATGCACACAATTTTATGATATGAATGTGTGATGATGTGATTATTTGGAAATAAATCCTTGTGTGATGAGAATTTTGATATGAATATGTGATGATGTAATATTTGTAATATATTTCACTTGCAAGTATCAATTCCCAATGCTCCACTCACTTAAAGTACAGGATTCCCATTGCTCTGCAAAATTTTATTCAGTTGGACAGTCTCCACTCACGTAAAGTAGAGCATTTCCAATGCTTCTCTCACTTTATTCCAACCCTTATCCTTATCATAGCGAACACATCGTGCCTTAGTGCACTTGTATTCTTCCATCCTAGTCTCCACTCACTTAAAGTAGAGCATTCCCAATGCTTCTCTCACTTTATTCCAACCCTTATCCTTATCATAGCAAACACATCGTGCCTTAGTGTACTTGTATTGTTCCATCCTAGTCCTTCTACAAATGCTCTCATATTTCTTACATCCTAGTCCTTCTGATTAACTTGTATTCGTCTTTCACTTTACATCTTCCCTCACTTTCTACCCCTTCAAGACACTCTCTTATTTCTTACATCCTAGTCCTTCTAATTAACTTGTATTCGTCTTATCGCTCTCTCTCTCTCTCACTTGTAATATATTTCACTCGCAAGTATCAATTCCCAATGCTCCACTCACTTAAAGTACAACATTCCCAATGCTCTACAAAATTTTATTCAATTGGACAATCTCCACTCACTTAAAGTAGAGCATTACCAATGCTTCTCTCACTTTATTCCAACCCTTATCCTTATCATAGTGAACACATCGTGCCTTAGTGCACTTGTATTCTTCCATCCTAGTCCTTCCACAAACACTCTCTTATTTCTTACATCCTAGTCCTTCTCAATAACTTGAACACTCTCTTCTTTCATCCATCCTGATAACTTGTATTCTTCTATCCTAGTTCTTCCACAAACACTCTCTTCTTTCATCCATCCTAGTGCTTCTCATTAACTTGTATTCTTCCATCCTAGTCCTTCAACAAACACTCTCTTCTTTTCTTTCTTCCATCGTAGTCCATCTCCCTTTCTTTATCATCTCCCCACCCATGGATGTCCTTGGCATTGTCGAAGACGTGGAGTTCGGAATTAATAGTCTCAAAGAATGGATTGCTGACCAAGGAGCAAAGAGAGAAGCCAGAATTTGACAAGGTTCTCCTTTGAAACACATGGAGAGAGAGGAATTTGATGCACAAAGGCACGTAGAGAGGGAGGAGACTCTCAAGATAGCAGAGAGTGAAAGACTTTTAAGACGTATGATAAAGGCACGATAAGATCTCTTAGACTTCTTAAGTAACCTTTGTTATCACAGCTCTCATCATGGGCGATTTGATGCGGATGCTGAGAGAACAATAAGAGCCTCACAGAGAAATTATAAAGAAACAATTTGTGATTGCTTAAATTTCTTCTTTGCATGTAATTATGTTGAGGATACAGCTGTGGAGGCAGTGAAAGATTGGGTTATTGAGAAGATAAGAGAGACCAATGATGAGATCTTCTAGACTTTGGGTGATTAAGAAGATAAGAGAGACTGTATTAAGGTGTTTTTTGACACCATATGGCTTTGAGTTATATGATCTACTTCTTGTACAAATGTGATGTGCTCTTTTTGAAATGTACTCTAGTTTTAATAACATGTCATGCCATTTTTTCTAATTTGATTTTTTAAAATCTTACTTTTTGTCTCTTTTAACAATGTGATGTCCTCTATTTTTAATGTACTCTAGTTTTAATAACATCTCACGTCATTTTTTCTAATTTGATTTTTTAAAATCTTCCTTTTTGACTCAATGTTTTGTTTTATAAGAGCCTCTTTTTTTAAAATGTTTTATCCAAAATTATTATTATTTAAATGTTTTATCCAAAATTATCTCACAAAATGAATTTGGACAATGCACGAGTCCAAAATTAATAAAATAAGTGTTATATGTGGGTTTGCCAAAAAGCATTGATATTTTTATTAAAATTATGTGCTTTGGTAATCATGGGCAATGTTTGGAAAGCAGTGATGTACATTTATGAGCCTATACCAAAATATCACTTTCTATATTCTCTTTTCTAAGTTTATAAAAGTGTCTAAATACGTGTCTGATTCACAATGTAGACGTGCTAATAGACGCAAAAATAGACGTTGTTAGATGCGCGAATAGACGCTCTTATAGATGCGCTCGTATTTTTACTATTCTAACTCAGAACAAGACAAAGCACCCATAGACGCGCGCACAGATGCGTTTACTGAACTAAATAAAAAACTTACGGGCACGTCTATTTGTGCATCTATTTTCGCATCTGGAGACCCGCGTCTAATTACGCGTCTATATATCAGACACACGTGCGTATAGATGTGCAATTAGATGCATAAATAGACACGCTTATAAACGCGTTTAAAGACACAAATATAGACGTAGGTTGAATAGACAGACACGTATATAAATGCGATTTTAAATGCACTGATAGACGCGCTTTATTTTTTTTTAAAATTTTACAGAATGCTGTGTATGTTGTGTATGCTATATAGTTACAAGAATCCCATATCCACATTGTGTAATTCAATTCTTATAGCCAACCTCATTTTAATACAATTCCAAACAAAACATTACAACTCCAAAACGCAATAAAATTGAAAGTTAAAAAAGTGCTTGTATATACATATAGCACGAAGCTAAGCCATGTCATGTGGCTTCAAGTACAAAAAATAAGAGAAGTGTATATACAAGAGGCACAAAGCCAAGCCAGTGGCTTTAAGTACAAAAAAGAGTAGCTAGCACTACTTGTACGACTAATCTATGTTCTCCAGGTCCTCGCTCCCTTCCACGCTCCCTTCTATGCTCCCTTCTGTGCCTCCTTCCTCCTCTTCCTCATCGTCTTGTGCACGGGCCTGTAAACAAGGAACAACATATATCAATGTATGAAGAATCAAATCTTTACTTATAATTTTGGCATTATTTAATTTCTTTCAAATACCTGGGGGGCTGCTCCAGTAGCTCGGGTATACTGCTCCTCAGTAATCAACCCGTCATCATAGAAGTGCCTCCATGTATCTCCTCTACGATGGTGGCGGTGGTAGGCTGTCTCCATAGGAGTAGGGTATCTGCCCATGATCTCAAGCTGCATGACTGCGACACACTTTGCGGAGGGATTAGTACAAAGAAACAACCTCTTAATAAACTACATAAGCAATATAATTTGAGATCGATACTTACAAATTGGGCCTCCCATGATTCAACACCCCCTGCTCCAAAATGCGTACTTCCATATTCCTCCATCTAGATCCTCCGTGCCTCCACATGCTGTAGACTGGGGTCCTCCCTCGCTGACTTCATTGCCTTCTTCCACTCACGCTTGTGATCGGTGTGGGGCGGGCCCCTTGGTGGTTGACCTACCTCAAGCCTTGCAAGCTCCGCTAGTGCCTGCCTCTTAAGCGAAGATCTTTTATTGCTAAGTATCGTAACAATCTTTGACTTGGCCCATTTGTCTGTGAACTGGCGATTGGGGGGGTTAGGATACCTAGAGCGAACAGTAGCGA
This sequence comes from Dipteris shenzhenensis, assembly GCF_047967505.1. Lineage (NCBI taxonomy): Eukaryota > Viridiplantae > Streptophyta > Polypodiopsida > Gleicheniales > Dipteridaceae > Dipteris > Dipteris shenzhenensis. The sequence goes on along the minus strand of NC_141614.1, from coordinate 13,839,144 downwards.
GGGTCTCATCGGCCAACCTTTTGGGTGGTCTTTGTAGTAAATAAAGCAATCTCTGTAATTGTTAGCAATTACAGAGCGCATGAAGGCCATGATGTCCTTCCCCCGTGCATCCATCAAGATGCCTCCTGTCTGAGTGATGTCATAATAAATCGTACCATCACCCAGAGGCACGTCTAAATCATCTGAATCATCATCCTCCCCACTGCCACATGGCCCAAAGCACTATGCCATGCATCCCCCACCACTCTCCCTACTACTATGCCTGCTACCCTGTCGTGTCGAGCTCGTACGCTGGCCACTCATAGCTGGAGACTGCACGGGACTACGTTGACCACTCGTAGCTAGAGAATCGAGTCTCTATGGCACAGGAGTACGTCGACGGCTCTGCGAGACAGAAGGACCTCCTGACGGCATGGGGGAAGGGGCATAAGATGAGATGGCAGAAGGGGCATAAGACGGTACGGGGGAAGGGGCATAAGACGGTATGGGGGAAGGGGCATAAGAAGGGGCATAAGATGGCTGTGCTGACTCCGCTGGGGTGATCTCAGGTGCTATGGGGTGGCTTGGAGTCTGTAGTGCCGACTCCTAGGGAGTGTTTAGAGTACCCATCATATACTCGTATAACTCCGCAGGAGTAGGAGGGTGCCCTAAAAGATTATATAAGTCCTTCCAAATAGATTCCCGGGGATCAGGTGAGCTGGAAGTGCTTCCTGGCCACATGTTGAACTGGAAAAAAGGAAAAAAATCTATTACTGATGAGCTGAGAAGAAAGGGGAAGAAAAGAGAGGCTTACTGTCAGAGCACATCTATAGACGCGTTTGATTTTCGTGTCTACAGACGCATCTAACAGAGCATGTAACAGCTCCTCTAACAGCGCATCTAACAAAGCATCTAACAAAGCATCTAACAGAGCGTCTAACAGACCGTTTAACAGAGCGTCCACCGACACGTCTGTCTGTGTGTGCAAACAAGCCAAACGCGCATATAGACGCGCTTTTAGACACGCTCTAAGATGCCCCTATAGATGCGCTTCGACAAGCGAGATTACTAAAAAGTAGAAAAGGACGCTTCGACAGACGAGATTCCTAAAAAGTAGAAAGGACATTGCACCTGACACAAAAACGTGACACATACCCAGATCATGCACTTCTTGGATACGAAAAAGTACAAATCTAAAGAGAGCAAACTTCCAAACAAGATCAACTACAAAAAGACTTACTTGGATAGAGGTATGGAAGGTTCTTCTTTCTTTTTCAAAGTTGCTTCTCCTCCTTGTTCGTCCTCCTCTCCTTTAAGCTTAGAAGTAAGTGTGGGTGCCTTCCTCTTGAGTGTAAGCTTAGAAGTAAGTTGGGGAGCTTTCCTCTTAAGCGTTAAAACTATGAATCTGCTAATAAGGAAGGAAGCAAGCCGCATGAAGTATAAGTAATATGAAGAAAAGCAAAGCGAGTGGCGTGCTAAAAAGCCAGGTTTGAAAGCCGCGTCTATAGTCGCATCTAATAGCGCATCTACGGGCGTATCTAAATACACAGTGTAGATGCCATTTTAGATGCAGTTTTAGACGGCATTTTAGACGCGTTTAAATAAACAGAGTAGACACGATTTTAGATGCACCTTTAAATGCGCCTTTAGACGTGCCACAGAGTTTAAATTAAACATTTGAAGAAGAGCAAATTTGGTGGGTTATTTGTTTGTAGGATGTCTTCATCTTCAACAAGTAGCTCCAGTGAGGATGAATCCCTCCGTATCCACCATCGCGAAATGTGGTTGGAGCAAAAAATCAAATGTCTGTGTGATCGATGTCGAGGAAACATGTATCGTGCATGCAGGATTACACTCAATCACATCTCAAAGTATGAAGAATGGGATGTGACCGTAAACAGGGTAAGGGTTTGTAAGTTAAGGTTGATTGAGATACCTATGGGTGTTCATATGTTTGAGTTATGATCCTGTTTTAATTTGATACAGGATGCAGTGCCACACCCGCATATGTTACCCTATGCTCGTCATGAGGAGGCGAAGCGTCAGCGATACGAGGTGGGATCTTCAGGAGGGACCGTTACGGATGCATGGAGTGATGGTGATAGTAGCCCTCCGCCATTACCTCATGAAGCCGTGGAGAAGGAGGTGTTTGATGATATGGTGTGGGATTTATATGTCCATCAAGGGAGGGATAATAACATGGAGCAGGATGATCTTTTTAGTGTAGCATCGACTCCACTGTTTGAGGGGTGCACGTTCTCTGTTCTACGTGCCTCCCTTGAGTTACTAAACTTGCAAACCATCTATGGATGGAGCAATGCAAGTTTGAATGCATTACTCAAGTAAGCTTTAAAGTCGATTTTGCAAACATGGTGAATTATGCTAGTGGATCAATTACTCGAATGCTTTTTCTCATTTATGGTCTTCACGTGCAGGCTATTGTGTAAAATGCTTCTAAGGGAGAATAAACTACCGACCTCAAGAGATATGGCAAGGCAACATGTAATCTCTCTTGGAGGATTAGATTACAAGCGCATCCATGCATGTGTCAACGATTGGATTTTGTTTCGTGGACTACATAAGGATGCAAGAGAGTGTCCTACTTGTGGAGAGGCAAGATATAGAGCAGATCTCAAAACTTGGGACGTGCCTCGTAAGGTATTGCGACATTTTCCCATAATCCCTCGCATCCAACATATGTTCAAGTGCAAATCTATTGCAGAGCTCATGTCATGGCATTCCTCCCATCGATCAACTGATGGCAAGTGGAGAACTCCCGCAGACTCTCCTGCGTGGAAGTATATTGAAGACACACGGCCAAGCTTCAAGGAAGACCCTAGGAGCTTGAGACTTGGATTGGGTATGGACGGTGTGAACCCATTTGGTCTCAAAAGCACATCTTACAGTGTATGGCCAGTGGTATTGGTGAATTACAATCTTCCACCCTCTATGGCTATTAAGAAAGGACATGTCATGCTGTCCCTTCTAATTCCAGGGAAACATAAAGTCAAAAACCCTGATGTTTATTTGGAGCCTTTGATTGATGAGCTAGAGATACTTTGGAGAGGTATCGAGGTGCATGATGTGAGCAGGCCTCCCTCATCACAAGACTTCAATTGCAAAGCAGTCTTGATGTGGACAATGCATGACTTCCCAGGCTATGGCGAGTGTTCAGGTAAGCATTGCATTTTTTATTATGAATAGGCAAAGGATGTGGCACCCTAAACCCACCTTCCACTCTTAATTGCATCTATTGTTCAGGTCTCACTACATCGGGTTACCATGCATGTCTTGTTTGTGGTCCTTCGCTAGTTGCCTCACGGGTAGACGCATTGAATAAGGTCATCTATGAGAATCACCATCAATTTCTCCCACCTGATCATCCTAGATATGTTGCCTCTTGGAATGAAGTCCTCCCACAATCACTCACCACAGGAGATTGGATGAGAATTTGGGACGGTTCCACGACTCCTCCACCACTTGGCATGAGCCGGTAAGGGTTTGTAATTATTGGCTATATTGGCCAAAAGTAAAGATTGCACGCTAATACTTTATTTTGTTTAGATACTCCATCTTTTATCGATTACCATATTGGTCCCACCTCAAGATCAATCACCTGCTTGATCCCATGCATATCTTCAAGAATGTGGCATCTACCATTTGGGAGCATTTGAATGGGACATGAGATTCGGCAGGCATAAGGGAGGATCTACGTACCACAGGGAGGATGCGTGAAGCTTGGCCTCAAGAGAGACCAAATGGGCATGTTTTTTTACCTCGTGCACCGTGGATGTTATCAAAGCTAGAGATGGCGACGGTGAAGCGCGCTATTACTACAATTTGTACTCCCACTGGATGCATGAGGTGTTTGAAGGGAGCCTTTACAAAGAGCAAGAAAAGAGGTGTAGAGCAATTATATGGCTTGAAATCTCATGATTGGCACAAGATGCTCCAAGTAAGTATTTTATGTGCATAATATCTTTTTCTTTTCAAATTTGTGAGTGAATAGCTATAAGCAACTAATCAACCACCTCCTCGCGGGTTCAGTTCATACTACCTACTAGAATTTCACGTATTGCATCGAAGGACATGAAAGATTGTATTTACAAGATGGGCGAGCTTGTGAGGTATGTGAGCTCAAAGGAAATAGATCCACCACGCTTGAGAATGCTCGAGTTATGTCAGTGGAGGTGGTTTGTTTAGTGGAGGAGACATTTCCACGTTCTATTCTCACAAGCCAACTACATCTCATAGTGCATTTGGTGGATGAGATTACTATATGCGGTACTATACATGCACGATGGTTGTTCTTCCTCGAGCGCTTCATGAGGACCTTGAAGGGCTTCGTGAGACAAAATGCAAGACCCGAAGGTAGCATGGCCGAGGGTTGGTTGGTACAAGAGTCACTTGTATATATTTCTAAGTTTCTTGTTGATGTGGATAGCTCTCTCCCACGACTATATTGGAGAGATGATGAAGACCTAAGGATGACCTCTATTATGCCTCAAGGGAAAGGACGCAACAAAGTAATAGACACGGAGTTGCATAATAGTATCAACCTCTTTTGCGTGCTTAATAGTGATGTGATGAAAAGATGGGTGACAAGATACGAGGATGCAAATGAGAGTGCTCTCAACGGAAGCAAGAATGGAAGAAGGAGAGAGAGAGACAGAGAGCCACACAAGTTTTGGTGGGTGCAGAACCACCCTAATCTTCTTTTTAATTCAATTATATATGTGTTTGAGTATTGTACATAACTGGGGTTAAGGCACAGTGACCTTTAACCCCCACAACCTCCCACTTAAAGGACAATGTGCCTTTAAGGGAGAACAACCAGTGAGCATACTATCCAATGCCCATCAATACACAACAATACTCAAACCGCTGACTAGGTAGACTCTTCATCAGCATATCTGCAGGGTTATCATCTGTATGAACCTTGACAAGCTCTATGCGCTTGTCCTCAAGTACCTCCCTGATGAAATGGTACCTGACCTCAATGTGTTTGGTCTTTGCATGAAAGACCGGATTCCGTGCTAGCTGAATAGCACTCATGGAATCACTATGCAATGTCGGTACACCTATATGAATCCCCAAATCTCCCACGAGCCGATCAAGCCATATAGCCTCCTTGCAACCCTCTGTGGCTGCAACATACTCAGCCTCTGTGGTAGACAAAGCCACGCACTTCTGTGCACGAGACATCCACGACACTGCACCACCTGCAAAGGTGAACACATAACCAGAAGTGGATCTCCTACTATCCACATGCCCTGCATAGTCTGAATCTGTGTACCCAAGTACACGCATGTCTCCTTTACCAAAGCAAATGCACATCTCCTTGGTACCCTTCATGTACCTCATGATGCACTTAACTGCCTCCCAATGCCTCTTTCCTGGATTAGCCATATACCGGCTAACAACTCCCACTGCAAATGCAATGTCTGGTCTAGTAGCTATCATAGCATACATAAGACTCCTAACTGCTGATGCATAAGGAACCTTGGCCATCAAGGCCCTTTCCTCATCTGATTTGGGACTATCTGTATGACTCAGTTTCACATATGGAGGCAATGGAGTACTCACTGCCTTCCCCCCCTCCATATTGAAACGCTGTAATACTTTTGTAACATACTCTTTTTGTGAAAGCCAAAGGAGTTTCTTACTCCGATCACGCGTGATGCGCATACCAAGAATATGACCTGCAAGTCCCAAGTCCTTCATATCAAAGGCCTCATGCAAATTGGCCTTTAATGCATCTAGCTCATAAGTATTCTTGCTAGCCAATAGCATATCATCCACATATAGTGCCAGGATTATCAGGCTATTATCCTTAGCCCTTTTAGTGTAGAGGCAGTGATCAATTTCACTCCTTCTAAAACCCTGGGACCGAATGAAAGCATCAAACTTCTGATACCATTCTCTAGGTGCTTGCTTAAGACCATAGAGACTCTTCTTCAGTTTGCAAACTAAATGCTCTTTGCCCTTTTCTTCAAAGCCTTCCGACTGCACCATGTAAATGTCCTCATGCAAATCCCCATGCAAGAAAGCTATCTTGACATCCATTTGCATAAGCTCCATATCCTCTACTGCCACTAGTCCAAGCATGCATCTAAGTGTGGTCATCTTCACAACCGGAGAGAATATCTCATCAAAGTCCACACCCTTCTCTTGCTTGAACCCTTTAGCAACCAAACGGGCCTTGTACTTAGGCACATCATCACCTGTGACCCTCATTTTGTAGACCCATTTACATGGCAATGCTTTCTTTCCATGTGGCAAAGAAACCAAGTCCCAAGTCTTATTCTTCATAAGTGAACTCATCTCTGATTGCATAGCATACTCCCACTTGCGTTGATCCTCACGCATCATAGCCTCTTTGTAGCAAGAAGGCTCCCCGCAATCAGTAAGCATCACATAGTCTACCCCTGGAACAAACCTATCAGGCGGTCTACACACTCTAGATGATCTTCTCAAGGGCATTTCAGCTTGCTGTCCCACTTGCATATCAGCCACATTTGGCTCATCATTTCCACCAATAGATGATCCATCATCTACCCTTGATTGTATACCTGTGGGAGTACTTGGTTGTACCATTTCTTGCACATTTGGTGCATGGACAGCTTGCTGTCTATCAACATAGGTAGGTGGATTCACATCCTGGAAAGTGATTCTCCTCATTTCCACATCCCTCATGGGTGCCTTATGCATCTTCTTCTCATTGAAGACCACATCATGGCTGCGTATGATCTTCTTTGCGTCTGGATCCCAGAGACGATAGCCCATCTCTCCACTTTCACCATAACCTAGAAAGATGCATTTCCTAGACTTAGGATCTAGCTTCTTTCGAAGCTCTTTTGGCACATGTGCATATGCCTCACACCCAAATATACGCAAATGAGAGTAAGAGGGCTTCTTGCCACTCCACGCCTCTTCAGGAATACCACCATCCAAACTCTTACTAGGTGATCTATTGATCACATGCACTGCAGTCTTCATTGCCTCAGCCCAAAAACCACTAGAAAGACTTGCATTGGAAAGCATGCATTGCAACCTTTCTTGAATGGTACGGTTCATCTTTTCTGCAACTGGATTTTGCTCTGGAGTACGAGGGGATGTGAGCTCCCTCTTAATCCCACGTGTATCACAGAAATGCTGAAAGTCATGAGAGAGATACTCTCCACCATTGTCAGTCCGTAGGCATTTAAGCGTTCTACCTGACTGATTCTCAACCAAGGCCAGCCATTTCTGAAATACCTGGAACACATCACTCTTTCAAGCTATAGCATAAGCCCACACTTTCCTAGTTGCATCATCAATGAATGTCACATAGTATTCAGCCCCGCCTAATGACCGTGTAGGCATGGGACCACATACGTCTGAATGCACCAAATCAAGCATTTCAAACTCTTTCTTTCCCCTTCTTTTATGGGCTGATTTAGTCTGCTTCCCATAGAGACAGTGCTCACAAAATTCAAAATCAGAGAAACTCAAATGCGGTACATAACCCAAATGGCATAAGAGTTTCATTCCATTCTGGCTCATGTGCCCCAACCTGCAATGCCACAAAGAAGTGCTTGGCTGCTCGGTTATTGCAACAACATGATCAAATACCCCTGATACATGTAAGGGATACAAAGTCCCACACTTGGCACCCCTAGCCAAAAGCATAGAGCCCTTTTGAATTTTCCACCTTTGAAAGCCAAAAGTGGTGTGAAAACCAGCATCATCTAGCTGACCCACTGAAATAAGACTCTTGGTCAACTTAGGCACATGTCTCACATGTTTCAAAACAAATGCAGACCCATTTGCAAAAGAAAACTTTATGTCACCTGCTCCCACTATGTCACATGCATAGTCATTTCCAAGATGCACACAACCTGTCTTTCCACTGTCATAAGTGGAGAACCATTCCCTATGGGGAGTAACATGGAATGAAGCACCAGAATCCAAAATCCAATCCTGGGAATATGCATCATCTGAAGTGGTAAGCAACTCTGCAGATAAACTAGACATGAAGAGAACATCATTGTCACTATCACGTGTGACTGCATTGATCTCCTCGATCTTCACTTTTCCTTTGTCCTCCCTTGGACTCTCTTCCTTTTGATTTGCACCCCAATTTGCATTCTTTTTCTTATCCCTTTGCTCTCTTTTTAGCTTGTAGCAATCCTTTTTCATATGGCCCTTCTTGCCACAGTGGTAACACTCAATGTTCCGTGCCCTGGATTTGCTACGTGACTTCCCTCTTTCTTGGGACTTCCCCTTGAACTGTGATCTGCCCCTTTGCACATTTAAGGCTGCATCCTGCTTGTTGCTATCCATAGACTTCCGTCTAATCTCCTCGGCCAATAAGCTACCAACAACATCATCAAATTTCAGTACTCTTCAGGTGCAGAGTTACTGATAGCTGTACGGAAGGTATCCCATGAGGATGGCAATGAACATAAGAGAAATATTGCCTTAGTCTCCGCATCAAAATTCATCTTCTGAGCCTGAAGCTGGCTGAAAATAATATTGAATTCATTCAAGTGAGAAGCAATGGAGACCCCTTCCTTCATCTGTAGCTCAAACAACCTCTTCATGAGGTAAACTTTATTAGAGGCAGTTTCCTTCTCATAAGTGGCACACAGTTTCTTCCACAAATCTTCTGTAGTCTGCTCATTTACTACTGTGAAATAAACTGACTCTGCAAGATGAAGTCTAATAGTAGACTTTGCTAATGCATCCAACTCATTCCAATCATCCTCAGACATATTTGCAGGCTTAGCTTCAATACCTGCCAAGGGTTTAATCTGCTTCTTTTGAATAAGCACATCCCTTATTTGTTCTTTCCACAAAGAAAAGTTTGTCCCATCAAACTTTTTAATGTTGAAAAACTCCTTTTCAGACATGGAAGAGGATGCCATGATGCAAATAAAGCAAAATCCCAAATGCTAGTGCCTGCAAGAGAGAATCACACCAAATACTAGGTGCACCCAAATGTGTATGCCACAATAGAGTGAAATATGTACAAAACTCAAAACTCAAAGCATCTGACTCATGTGCATATACTATGCATCCATATGAGCAAATCTGGCCCAAAAGAAAATGCCAATAAGTGCCAAATGACTCAAGCATAAACACTGTCCACTGGCATATGCATCAATAATGTCTCATCCAAGAGAGCATAGCACTATCAGTGCATCACCTGCAATGTTTCAAAGCTGTCCCTCAGCATAAAATAGCATCCATGTGCAAAGCGTCCATAAAAAATAGCATCCCACAAGGCAATTTGGGCCTATCAGCGCATCTAACAAGGACCGCAATGCATCCAAATGGCGTATAAATCATCCACTGCAACCCAATGCACACCACGAATGAGCGCACACTGCTCAAACTGCAACCAGAGTGATCTGCATAAGGTATGCTCAAGAAATCATAGTCCCACGGTAATGAGCGCTACTGAAAATAGAACCTGAGATGCTTCAAAACATGGGCGCCATTGCATAATCGGAATCAGCAAGAAAATCTGCAAGTATCTCTCTTCTGCCAGAACTCCAAAATCCCAACCGATGAGTGAGAAATGGGAGTCAACACTTATCCACTGCCATGTGGCATAAATCTAAGGTTTCAAAACCTTAGTATGAAAAATGCATAACAGAGAGACGAAATCGAATACACAGAGATTTATAACTCTGAAAATCCTCCACCGAATCACGCAAGAACTGATAGGTAGGGGTTTTTGGGCGTCCGGAACGCAATGGGACAGACGGTTTTGGAAACCGTGGTCTCAATCACTGGGTCCAACACACGGACTGAAAAACGTTTTTTGAAACAGAGCTATCTGTAAACTCCACCGGAGTGCGAATGATGAGCAACATAGAAGTTTTAGGACCTCTTGAGTCCACCGGAACTGAAAGATCTGCAAATGGTTGCTCCAAACTTGAGTTCTAACACCCGGGCAAAAAACGCAGGAACTGACACAGTGACTCAGAAATCCAATGTGATCCCAGATTCAGGAATGAAGGTATTTCCAGGCTCCTGAAGTAATGTGGATACCAAAAGCAAGCAATAGTTGCCTCTACAAGTCAATACGGAGTCTCTGTCATCGAACGGAACAGGGAAAAGCTCAAAAAACGACTTTTTCTTTGAAAGCTCTTAACAGGCTCTCAAAACCACTTCGCAAAGCCAAAGTGACTTTTCCAAAGGTTCTTCCAAGGTCTCTGCACACTCGGATGCATGTAAAGTCACCCACAAAGTTTCCCACAAAGCTTCTCCTTCCTCCCACAGAGCTACTGAGCTTCTAAGCATTCACGCACGCTCAGCTAGATCACTCGGGCTCTGATACCAGTTGAGAGTGCTCTCAACGGAAGCGAGAATGGAAGAAGGAGAGAGAGAGACAGAGAGCCACACAAGTTTTGGTGGGTGCAGAACCACCCTAATCTTCTTTTTAATTCAATTATATATGTGTTTGAGTATTGTACATAACTGGGGTTAAGGCACAGTGACCTTTAACCCCCACATGCAAAGGCAAGAAGACAAGAAGAAAGGGCCCTCTTTCGTACACACCACGGATCTCGTGTGCCATACCCTCAGCATCTAAGAGCACTTCCAAAGGATATTCATGTGGATTGGCTACTTGATGAAATGGAGAAAGCAGAGAAAGACGAGGGGATGCATATCACAATGGAAGAATGGGAGTATGCTAGGGGATGCATGAGCAAGGTCGGTATATAGAATGTTATGCATAAGTTAGGAGCTTTCAATAATTTAGATTGCTTATTTAATTGATTTTTTCTTGGTGTAGTGCACTATGTTCAATGCTATATGGTGTGAGGGCAAGCATTTTCGAACACAACGGATTGATGATAAGAGAAACACACAAGATTGCGGCGTCATTGCTAGCTTTGAGGGAGCCAATGGAGCCATGGATGATTATTGTGGCATAATCCAAGATATTATTATGCTTGACTTTCGACGCTTCTTTGTGTATGTTTTGGATGTAAAGTGGTTTAAGGACGTGGTGGAAAGAGGTCCTAATGCAACAATCAAACGCCATGCAAGTGGCTTTGTAACTATTGACTCCACAAAGTTTTGGCAAAGTAGGAAGGACACACTAGTACTACCGCAATAATGTGAACAGGTACTGTGCACACATATAAAAATACTCGCTTTTAAATATTCAATGCAAGAAAAGTAACATGATTGTATTTGTGTTTGAATTAGGTTGTCTATCAACCAATGGTGGATAATAATAGATGGTGGCATGTCATACCTATTATGCCACGTTCCAAAGTGATGTATAGTACATTTACTAATATGGAGCGTATGGAGGATGATCATGGCCATGGACGTGATGATGACCGTGATACGAGAGAGGAGGATGATCATGAGATAAGAGATACAGATATTGATGCCATTACCCGTGAGGACGAGCCTAGCACAAGTAGTAGTGGGTTGAATGTATTTGTAGATCTGAACACTTGTTTGGATTTTGAAGTAGATAGTTTGGCAAGGGTTGATCTCATTGAGGATGAGATTGAACCGTAGCCCCATAATTGATATTGGCAAAACTATTTTACATATTGTCTCATTCTCCTCATCTCACTTAATTCTTGTATATGTGGGCTTGCAAAAAATTATGTGCTTTGGTAATCATGGGCAATGTTTGGAAAGCAATGATGTACACCAAAATCTCACTTTCTGTATTCTCTGGTTTGTGTCTATCTACGCATCTAAATGCGCGTCTGATTCTCAGTATAAACATGCAAATAGACATGCTAATACACGTGCAAATAGACACGCTAATAAACGCGATGTTAGACAGGCCCGTATTTTCTCAGGTTAGACGTGCACGTAGACGTCCTAATTTACGAGCAAATAGACGAGCTTATAGACGCGCATTTAGACGCGCCCGTAATTCCTCTACTAAAGCAATGCCTATAGATGCGCCCGCTATTTTGCGCATCTACCAAGCGCGTCTATAGTTGCTTTGTGTTGTTTTGACTGCGCTTATAGATGTGCCCGCTATCGTCTATCAAGCGCATCTATAGTTGCTTTGTCTTGTTGTGATACTCCCATTCTTCCATTGTGATATGCATCCCCTCGTCTCTCTCTGCTCTCTCCATTTCGTCAAGTAGCCAATTAACATGAATAACTTTTGGAAGTGCTCTTAGATGCTCAAGGTATGGCACACGAGATTTGCACACATCAATTACAGTGTTTCAATGCACCATCAATAACTTTGGCAATTCCATTACACAACGTTGACACTTCCTTTTCAAGTGGATAGATTAATGTCACCCTAATATCATGTATTGTTTTATGAGGGCATACCAATTATCTTTGTCTTGTTTGTGCATAAGTGCATGTAAGATTACTATGTTTTTAAACAAGGATCAAGATTTCTTTAGTTCATATGTTAAGTATTGGTACATAGAGTGTGCAAGATTATAGAGAGATCTCTCTACTGAAATAATTTGAGATGGCTCCATCTTAATGAACCCAGGATAGAGTTGTGCTCAAGGTCACGGACAAAAAAAGCATCATTGTAGAACCGTCTCAAACCTAGAAAGATGTAAACCTAAGTTTGTGTCATGAAACGCAAAATGCAAGTGGTCTAAAAGCTGTGATCATTTAATGGCTACTTTCGTATTACTTACTAAGTAAGATAGTTAATAACTCACTACACATAATTTGCATGTCCTTGAAACAAAGTTCTCAAAGAAACTAGTTTACCACAAGAACATTCTAAAGGAACTCTTAGGTTTACCTTAAATTTACCCAACATATTCAAGAGGGGTACGAATAAGCGATTAGAAGTTACGTAGAATTCACTCATGCACAGCTACTTTGAAGTACAATTAGTTTGCAGAAACAGTTTTCTGATTGCTTTATAGCAACCTTTCACTTTCCTGCAATGATCTCGCTTTTAGATAAAGGAGCAGCAGACAACTTCTCGGGTTTTAATATGATCAATTCTAGGTTGCGTTCCTTGTCTAAATTTGTTGATTTCCTTGCAGTGCGCCCCAGACATCCGATCAGCATGAGGGCAAGAAGCATTTTGACGATCGGTTAACAGATAGATGGGTGAAATACAGGAAGATTTGTTGTTGCTCGCTAGTGGATTCAGCATGAAATATAGAAAGAGAAGAAAGTAGCATTGTGCGGGCAGAAAATGCGAGGGATTTTGATAGCCATGGCAAGCAGAAAGTAGTACGTTCCTAGCGTTGTGATAGCAGAAAATGCGAGGGATTTTGATAGCCATAGCGATGGAAAGCTAAGCACGAGACCTGGGGTGTAATTATGAGGCGATGAAGGTGCGATCAAAAGGAAAACTAACAAGAGCACGGTTGGTACGACGATGGACGCCGAGGTTCGGACATCTCCTTGCTGCAACAAGAGTAAGGTTGCTTGTAGAAGTGGACGAGACGATCGAAATGCTGCAAGTGTGTCGGGAACGATGGTCACTTGGGGAAGACTGAGTTCTCGTGGCAGTTGCTCAACAGCAAGAGCGGTGGAAAAACGATGTTTCGGATCAATGGACTCAGATTTCAGAAACTTCGTTGCGGAGATGATCTGCGCGAGGACAATTTCTGTTATGAATCAAAGTCGAAGAAAGTCGAAGGACTTTGATCGAACGAGAAAGCAATGGCGATGGCGATCGAGGATGAGAGAATGGAGAGATGATTCAAGGGCGTGATGATGATAATCAGCTGCAGTAACAACAGCAGCAGAAAGCACTGGTGAAGCGTCGATATCGTGTTGAATGAAGCTTTTCTTAGCGCAGATCGCGCCTAGCTTCGTGCTCAGTGCCTTTCAAACAGCAGCCGGCCACCGCCATGCCCTTCCCCGCCTGATCTGCACGATCATCCCACAACGTAAGAACCCGAATCTTCACCCGTGAAAAACTCCTCGTTTCTGAGTGCGTCCTCCCCCCACCTTCACGTGGAGAAACGCCCCAGAGTCTTGGCGATGGCGATGCCCTCAGATGAAGACTCCTTGGACTCCTTGGCGCAGCTTGTAGAACAGTAGAGGTTCCTCGCTGCAGCGGCATCTGCACCGATCATATATCGATGCATGCAAAGAATTAAAGCAAACTCCGTCAAACAAGTCATGGCAGAGGTGCCGTAACCCTGCGAGCGTTTCGATCGAGACAATTTTAAGGAATCCTTTGCAACGTTCCCGTCCTCCAAGGTCGCTAATTATCGGGCCAAAAGCAAGATGACTAACGTAAAGCGACCTTCCGAGTGTTGATTTCATGTGAAAGATACCCGCAACTACCTGGAACTTTGATCGATTCGTGCTATCCCACGGTATCAGCGCAATTAGCTTACATGTAGGTTGAGATGTCGCAATTAATCGCAAGCGCGCCCCACAGAGTTCTCTCACCGTTTCAACTTACAGCGCGATGTATGGCAAGCATTACGTTGCGTATTCAGATGAGCTAGCTACTGAAATTAGTACACGGGAATATCAGCGTACCGTGAAGGATACCGTCAATAACTAGGTCTTCGAGTTGAGACTCGCAAACTAGAGAAAGACGTCCAGCAAGTTCATGCATTCATTAGTTACACAGAGTTCCTCCCGCAGCGGCAAGCTGAGAGCAGTTGAGCAATCTTTAGGCGCAGAGATAAGATCCGTAACGAGGCTCCTTATAAAGTCTTCAGAGCCTTGTAGGGTAGGCTCGTCAACGTAACTTTACACTCCACCATGACCACCTGATTTCACCCTCGCCGATTGTGAATCCAAACAGACCTAGTATCACGATTCACAATCTTGGAGACTCTGATCAAATCGAGTCGTCCTCTTGTAGCGTATTTAGATCGGTTCAACTCGAGTCTAGCTCATCAAGACGATCATCCAGCTGCACGGTTCGAGATGAGGCATGCAGGAACTGGACCCTTCCGGAAAGGCCACTGGAGTGTGGAGGAGGATATTCGCCTGATACAATTCGTCAGAAAGTATGGAGAGGGCCGATGGAGCAAGCTCGCCAAGGCAGCAGGTTATGAATTAGTTCATGCTTGATTTTTCGACTAGGCTTCTGCTACATAGGCTTCTACATGGCCATGCTCACGAGTCACGAGGACAGTAGAAAATTTTCTTCTCGCGATGTCATTTGCAGTAACTTTGTTCTCCCGTTCGATCTTCGTACCAAATTCAGATTTATGCTCTGTACCGCGCGAGTGTGACATCAAAACTTACTGCCAGCTGCTAAATCAATGGCTTCCAGGCTTGCAAAGGTGCGGAAAGAGCTGCAGGTTGCGGTGGGTTAACTATCTGCGTCCTGACATCAAGCGAGGTCACATCTCGGAGGAAGAAGAACGCCTCATCATCAAGCTTCACTCCGTTTTGGGAAACAGGTAAGCGGTCAAATTCACAAAGCTAGAACTTCGCAGTAACCTAAACATAATTAGCATAGCCGAGGCCCGATACTCGATAGCTGATACGCTGGCCTGCACAAGTTCCAAGTTCCAACCCTAGCGCAAATGTTTGGGATGCCCGTTCAACTATTTAATTTGCGGTGCAAACACTTTTGTCTCCGCAGATCCAACCCAGCACACTGCAGCAGTGCACATATCCAATCCCAATGAAGTTCAATGTTACTGTGAAATATAGTCAGGGCCTGTACCGAACCTGATATGCCTGAAAATTTGCCTTTCCCAACAGACGTCTCTCTCTCTCTCACAAGATACACACACACACAGGGGAGAGCTTTTGCCTCCGATCTCGCACTATACCTGCGCTCCTTCACAAAATTATTAGCATATTTGCAGCTAGGTTACTGAAAATTAAAGCTAGTGTGGTTCTTCGCGTATACCGCAAGACTCATGACCGGAATTATGTTTACTAATAAGGTGGTCACTGATAGCAATTCACCTGCCTGGGAGGTCGGACAACGAGATAAAGAACTATTGGCGATCTCATATAAAGAAGAAGCTGAAAGGAATGGACTTATCCAACCTTGCAGAAGGTGGTCATCTAGACATGTTTTCGCCAGCGTGCAACTTGAACGGGACTGATCCACAAAATGATATAAGCTGCGATCACATGGCAATGATTGATGGCACAAGCTGCAACATTTTGGATATTGCAGAGACTACCCATGAGATGGGCTTGGTGGAGAACCACGATGCTGCCACGAGTCTTGAAGATGCAGGCTTCAACTTAAACGACTGTGTGAGCAACTTCAACAACGGACTAACAAACATCAATGAGGAGAACGTAATGCAAGTGAGTAACTACAGCATTCCCAACAGCAACAGCTTGATGCAAACGTCGAGAGATGGACTGCTGGGGCAGCTATATACAGCAAACACAATGCAGATCAGCAAAGGAGAGTTCTACTCCGGCTATAGTAGCAATTTTTCCGCAGCTAGTTGTGATGTAGAGGGTAAAACTGAAATGATGACCGGTGCAATCGGTGGATGGGAATTGTGTGCCACAAAGCAAGTTGGTACACGAAGTGCAAACCAACAACAAGCATTATCACTCCAAGATTCAGATCTCTCCTGGGATGTGGAAACTTTACAAACAATTGTCGATGGGCAAAACAGTACACCATCCCTCGGTACAGAGAACTCATTCAGCTTTGAGCTTTGGGACCCTGAATTGTTCGCTGATTCTGACCCTGTCTACCTACAGCACAAGTTTCATCCTCAGAATTGCTATTGATGTTTAGTCACCATCTACTTCACATCGCTTGAGATTTTCAACCTTCAAAAGGCTATCTAAAGTGCAAATTAGGTTGAGCACATGAACAAGTTCTTGCAGGTTTATGGTCGTGAATCAAATCTTTCATGTTTAATTCAATTATCCTTGTACTGCATGATAACTCTGGCATTTTTTTTTTCTTTCAAAAAAGCCAATTCTGATACCTTCTATGCAGTATAGCATACTCAGCATGTGATTGAACAATTGGAGTCTATGTGTTACCAGTTATGTTATGTGTGGTCGAATATGTCCTTAAAGATCTGGAATCGAGAAGGATTAAGTACATGATTAGAACATTATTTCTTATTGATATAGTTTGGGCACATTGTCTCACATTTTGCAACTCAACTTGTATTTTGAGCAGTGTACATAGAGGTTAAGAGCAGCTACGAAAATTGTTGCTTATATAGAGCTATAAATTCCACCACCTTGTAGATGCTCTTAGGCCCCTTAGGTTTTATCATACATTGAGGCTTTTTCAAAGAGTCTACACACTCTTTTTTTGGAGAAGGACTCAATCTAGTCTACTATAGGTTGTAAATTCACAAGCTATCATTAACCCGTATTCATTATCAAAATCTAATTCTTTATCTTTGGATTTTGATAGAGTCAAATTTTAAGATCATCTCAAATCTTGATGGAATCTTTCCATTGATTGCTAAAGTGTAGATAGGTGAGAGAGAGGTTGATTGGTTTCCTTGATAAGTATATATTTTTGCATTATGGATTGCATTAAGGTCTAGTATTCTAAACCTTAAAATGGTGGAATTCATAGATTGAATAGAAAAAGGGTGTATTTTATTCATGATACATTTACAGATAAGGGCTTTTACAAATAGATCTTGAATGCACTTGATATATAGGGTCTATACATAGTGACCCCCCCCACTAGCATGCCTCATGGATAAGATTCTAGGTAAGCTAAGGAAAGATTGAATCATGCAGTACTTTGAGAGAAAGTATATATGATTGCATAAAGTACTTCGAGAGACAATGTAGATGGCTAGAGTAGTAACTATACATTTAAAGAGTCCAAATATACATTTATGGCATTGTATTGGTCCTCCAATTGGGGATCTGAGTGCCCATGAGTGGGTGAAATAAGTTTTGCTAGACCACCCTCCATGCAAGGGATCATTCTGAATTAGGGGTCGGAATAGAGAGATTATAAGGCAAGATGGAATGAGACTAGACATGAAAGGGTTATGCCACCCTTCCATCGGTAGGCCTTGGGATCCAAGACCAACATACCCCAACTGTACTACCCTTAGCCTATGATGCATTTAGACTTACATTTCAAATGCACCCATGCACTCTACCCATTCCTAGCCCCTAGACCTAGCATGTGTGAGTGTTCGTATTTTATATAACTATCAAATAGTCAAATATATAATCTATGGTTCTTCTCTGGTTCTTGGCAATGCATTATACATACTTAATCTACCTTTTGTTTTCATACATTTCATCAATTAGCCTAATAAAGTCTATGCCATAATTCTTTTCATTGCTTGGGCACCAATCATCCTTGTTGTCTTGTCATGTCTCCATATCACACTTCATAGCCTTCCACTAGGCTAATTGATCACACTTCATGGTCCTTCGTTTGGGAGCTTAACCCCTTCCTCGATGGTATACCTGCCAAGCAGTCCAACATTAGCATGTCTCTAAGAAATGAAATTCCACAAATTTACCCACCGTCCCTCATTGATCCCAAGTGGGGCTGCCCCACTTTTGGTATGCAGGCTTTTATTAGCTTGCCATTTTTATTGCTAGGGTTCACATAGTTTGTGGCTATCTTCCCAACCATTATTATGGAAATAGGAAGGTTTGGCTTCACCACATCTACCATCTTTTTTGAAATCATTCAAAAGAGAGGTCCTTGGTCATAAAAAAGTCATCATGCAACTACTAGAGTACATTATCATTTTTTCCCTTGCTTGCCATCAAAAATCCATCATGGCTTCTTTAAATTTTTGTATAGCAAACTTTCTACATTTGTGAAAGAACTACAATTGTATTTCCATTGATAATGAGGCCCCCATTAGCATCAATGAAATAGTATATAAGGACATATCATCATTGTGTAGACTTGCTAGCACTAGATCCATGTGAACAAAAGGTAGGGCTTAGGTGGCTATGCTAGCTCCTAGTCCTTGCCTATGTGTGCTATGAGAGGATCAAGACATAATGCCCTCAAACATCCCATGGTATTGCTCCATCTCACTCAAGATAGTCGCTTGCTTATATGGGGAGAGAGCTTGTAGAGGAGCTTTTGGAGCTTGTTTAAAATGCTAAACCTTGTCTTGGATTGACTATTAAGACCACTACGAGAATGCTCACTATAATCACTCCCATTATATGCACTCCCACTTTGATGCCATATTTGAAACATAATGTTTAGACTTGAAATATATTTAAAACAAAGACACATATTTAAATTCAAAGCCCAAGTACTTAAGTTTGAGAGATTCCAAAACCCTATCTAGACTACATTTTCCTCACTAACTAAAAGTGATAAGATTTATGAAGTTTTAGAACAAGATAAAGATGGAGAAATCCATTAAACTACTAGGAGAGGGAAAGAAGAGGGAGGAGTGTCATTTTGTTTCCTCTCATATTATGCAAAATAAGAGAGAAATGGGAGACAAGGAGAAAGAGAAAGAGCAAAGTGGAGAGAAGAAGAAGGAAAGAATGAGGAGAGGTTGAAGATGGAAGGAGAGAGAATGAAAAGAGGAAGAGGAAAGGGAGACAAGGATAAAATATGAGAAAGGTGGAGAAATCTCTTTGAAAGATCCCCCTTTGTGGTAGTGAATTCATTGGTGAAAGCTAGTGTAGTAGGTGCTTATGTGCATAGGACTCCAACTATGAAAACTACCTTCCTATTTTCTCCATGGGAATCCATAATGGTCTTGTAAGACATTTAAGTAGCACTTCAATAGAAACTAAAAAGGATAGGAAAATGACAAAGTTCTAATAATTAAAGATATTGAATACGTTTTTGTGAGAGTTTTCAATGGCTAAATTTTTCATAAAATGATCTAATAAGTGTGAGAAAATGACAAAGCTATCTTTTCACTTTTGTAAAAGCTAATAAGTTTTAAAAAACAAAAATGAGGACAAAGCAATGATAGCTAACATGTGTTGAGTATAATGAGATAATAATACCAACAATGAAAAATAGAAAAACATTAAGAAACAAAGTATCCTAGAGAATGCATGAGAGCATATACCACTCAAAGCAAAGATCTGAGGAGCAAAGATGAATGATATTGCCATAAGGATTGTGTATGGACCAAGAACATGGTAATGGATTTCCACAAAGATTTAATGGGAAGGTTGGCAAGGGTGGTTTGAAATAATAACAGGAGTATTCATTTAGATCAGCTACTACGTACACATAGACTAGACAACATGAAGACAACATGACTCATGAGGTATGGGTACACACAAAGATGCTCCAAAGATGCAAGGTGATTAAGGCTTGGAAATAAGCCAAAAGAGGAAGCTCATATTGCAACTAGATGCACTTTTGAGACTATTAAGTTTTCACACTCTTGATCAAGAACTCAATGACTAAAGGAGATGAGTGGCAAGTCCATACATGCCACTTAGGACCAATTGTGTCATCTGCAACTCTAGAGGTTGAAGCAAAATTGATGGTAAGTCATCCAAGATAAAGAACTTAAATATTGATTCCCCAAGGGGGGTAACTAAGAAATATGTAAGATAGCACATGCGATCAATAGTAGGGGATTTATTTTTTTATGGAGTTAGTCTACAGGAAATATACATACATAAATGGCTTTTTAAATCAAAAAGTGGAAATTTTCATACATAAGGGATATTTAATCATCTCAAAATTTACAGAAGGGCTGTATATAAGTTATATAAATCCGTAGGTAGGAGTTTTTTAAAATGCTCGTTGATTGCACGTGCTACATGGGGTCTTTACATAGTTACCCCCCCCCCCCAAACCCCCCTCCCGAGATTGGGGCCTGACAGTGAAGAACTCAATGGGATCAAGGATTAGAGCTAGAAGAGTGAGAACACAAATGAGTATAGATGTATCATAGATTCAGAAGATAAGAGATTATTTTGAGAATAAATGCAATGCAGCTCTACAAAGGAATGATGTCATATTCGGTGAAACAAAAAACATAATATAACTCTATTGAGTTGTAGAACTACTCTTGATTAGAAAACTCCAATGTACTATTTGGGCTTTCCCCAACAAGATAGGGTTAGGAATTAGTTGTAGATTCGATCAATCTTGCTAGTGAAGTAAGAGAGGGCACAAATGAAGTATACATGCTTAATGTGTGCACGAGACGTTGTGGCCTTTCTAAGGAAAGTAAGTTCCTAGGAAGCTAGTGATTCATGTGCACATGGTCACTAGATGGACTTTCAATAGGGATGTAGAGCCCTAGATGTGGATATTGGATCCTTGAGCACTCAATAATTAATTGATATCTTGTAAAATTTGGGTTTGGAAAACCTAAGATTATGGGTTACAACTGACAAGTTGGTCACTTGTAGCTTTGACCAATGCATGTGAGAATAGATACAAACTATTGATATTAAAGATAATGAGTGAATATGATTTTGTTTTTTAGGAAAGATTAAGCTTAAGAAGATGAAAAGGGATTTATCAATTTAGGCAATTAAGATAAGTATTAAACATTTTATCTTATTATAAGTTGCTATACTTTCCAAGTGTTTTTTTTTTCACCACATATCTATCATTCTCTTATTTCTTTTTTCCTATATATCTATCTTATCTTTCTTACAATCTAGTGTTTCATGTGTGTACAGAAGTATGTGATAGGCTAGGTCGATTACAGCCATCATGAAGAATGTATGACAATGGCACCATAGCATTGACCCAAAAGCTAGAGGATTGGGAAGAAAAATTCAATAATTTCTTTTTTAGTACTTTAAAAAAATTCTTAACCTTAAATCCAAACTTTTCTAACTACACATATTTTGTTTCTTTGATGTGCAAAAAATCAAAATGGTGAGATGACATGGAAAGAGGTGCTATAAGGGGATGGTGATGATAAGGTTGAGCTATGTGAACTAGCTCTGACTTTGAGCACTCCTTTATAATGAATAGCTCCTTTGAGCACTCCTATATGTGTCTTTGAGTGTATCAGGTTGTATATACACTCATATACATCCATTTAGGGAAATTGAATGTTGAAACTTTGTATAATTTAAGACCAATCTATTCTTTAAAGCTGTAATAATTGATATGACTAGCAAGAATAGCCTCAAGGCCTTGACATTGATGTCAGCATCAATAGGACCATTAATATAAAGGTTGATATACAATATATCATTAATGGTAATATTATTGGTGTATCAATGATCTTGTCAATGCTTCCTTAGTGATGACATTTGTTATAATTATATTGAATCTTCATTATCTTTCTCATTTATAAAAAAATAGATCCGGTTTGAACCTTTATTACTCTTTCTACTGCACCTCTTCCACTCATTTTGCTCTTTTTCTTGCCCTCCTCCTATTCTATATTATTACTTCTCTTCTAGCTTTACCATTGTGCCTTTTTAGCTCTTCTATTGTTCCTTGCTTTGCACTTTTACTATTGTAACATTATGCATACTCCTCATGGCTACTTTTTAACTAAACTTGTGCATCCCTACATTGGTTCTACTATTTTAGCCTTGTAATATGTTGCATCCTACTATCTGGATATCTATAAACCATGGAATGATTCTTAGTACTCTCATACCACCTCTCATGCTACTTTGTAGATGAGAGTTGTAATGAAAGAATACTTAGATAAGTATAGGGGTAATGAATTAGGAGCACCAATACCAACAATGATAAGTTCAATATGAGGATAGAACGTGGAATAGGAAAGGTGTAAAGGACTAGAAGCATCAATATCCATAATGAGAAGAGACATGTATTGGAGTAGAAACATTAGTAACATGAAAATGTATACTAGAGTAGAAACATTAACATATTACGTGTAGTATGTGAAACTAATAAGCTTATTTCACACTGAAATATTTTTCAAGTCCTCTTATACATGAGGAGGAAGTAGTTAGTCAATTATAATAGATGTACACCTGCAACAATATCACTATACAAACTAGGGCTATGAATATGACTTCTAAATACTTTAAAATATCATGATATCTTTTCCCCAAAAAATATCACTATACCAACTACATGGGGATATCAATTAGATGTACTCTTACAAACAATATCACTTTATCACACTACAAGGGGATATCAACGAGTTGCTATTAAAATTCCATTAGAAATCAACTCCACATATTTATAAAAAGATTGATAAAAAATAAATAAACTACAATATCATCTCGAACTTGACGATAAAAAAAACATTGCACATGACACAATCCATAGCATAATTTGAGATTTTGAACATACTGACTTCTATGATTTATGATGACTATCAAAGTGCATTTGGAAATTGAATCTCAAGAGAGCAAGTGTTTAGTAGTCATGAATTTGAATGGTTCAACAAGGGGGATGGTGCCCCCATCCTCCAATGGTAAGACATATATATGGAATGAAATAGGTTAGAAATCAACCCCCTTTGAGGGACAACCCCCTTTGGGGGATGGCCTCATTGCGTCCAACTAGGACATGTGTATGGATAGAAATGGGATAGCATGTTGTACTCTTAATATATTGTGGATGGGTGCATTTGTGTCTATCATCTTGCTATAAATTTTCACATAGTCATTCCCTTTCATATTTATTACATCCCGTTTCTATTAGCATTTCACTTAAAATATCACTCAACATAGTGCCAAAATCTTTGTCAAGTTCTATTTCTCCATGTATATGGATGGATTTATCTGATCATAGATCAGAAAGTTGTACTTCTACAAAATATCACTCAATATAGTGCAAAAATCTTTGTTTCCATGCATATGGAAGGATTTATTCAATAGCAGAAGAGAAAATTGTTTCCATGCATATGGAAGGATTTATTCAATGGCAGAAAAGAAAATTGTTCTATATAACTTGTCATTTTCAAAAATGTCATTTCGCACTATAGCATGAATTTAACTTTCCTTTCTAGGATGTGACCGAATTCTTTCATTTTCATGGTCTTGATTCTTTTTGGGCTATGTTTAGTGATGTTCTAGGTGAATACTTGATGGAATTGTGATCATAAATGGATCTAAAAATAATTTAAGAGAAAAGAAAAATAGAATGGAATATGCAAATAAACAAATATATGCATCAAGAAAGACCTATTCAAAGAAAAATATTAAGTGTATACATCTCTTAATCTACAAGGTTATAAAGGTAAATTGAAACGTAACCTAGGTGATTTAAAAGTCACAATATGGGTTTCAAAGATGGTTTGAACTATTTGAGGGTCTCAGAGAATTTTTAGGAGATAATGGCACTGAGTGATACTGTTCCATCATTGTATAGCAATTCCACGACTCAAGGTACATAGGAGATTTTTCAGAACAAAAAAGGTTATCCTAGCTAGTTATCGGTGACCCTTCATGGTAAAGGATAGTCTTGTGCATGTATCTACATGTGATCCTCACTAAAGGGGTAGTTGAAAGGAGATTGAGCAAGACCTTTTCTCCCAATCTAAACCCTTTTATCATTGAAAAAATGGGGCATCGACTTCATGGGACCCATGTCCATACCCTAAGCCCATAATTTAGTGGTTACATATGACTTCATGAAGTCTATAGAGTGTTGGCCACCCATAAAGACAATGGAGTGACAGTGGCCAAATTCTTGGTAGATCGAGTCAGATCGAGTCATCTATCAGTGTGGGGTTCCCAAGGAGATAGAAACAGATTGATACACCCATTTTATGAATGACTCATTTGTGGAATAGTTGATAGACTCTCTACTGTTCACCATTGAATCGTCATGCCCTATATTCCTGAATCCTAAGGCAAATGGCTAGGTGGACAGCACTAATCATGTCCTCTCCTCGGGATGCTCACTTTGTAAACATGTAAGATACTATGTTAGTTTGGAAGGGGGATTTTTTAATTTGAGGAACTTTACGTGCCATTTATAGATAGAAGGGGGTTTTTTTTAATACTTGTATAGTATAACTATGGTGTATATGTAAGGAGAGGACTTTTAAATTCAAAATGGAAACATGTATACATACAAAACGTGGGTAAACAATTATGGAAAAAATGTAACTTTTATATATAGGATATTTTTAATGTGTGCTTGCTCTCACATGTTCTATGGTGTTTTACATAGTGACCACCCCGAGTCCCTCTCAAAGCCACTTATGCACACCACCAAGCTCCCACCCCGAGTTATGGGACCAAAAGTCCTATAGGCTATATGGGCCTACAACTTTTCTTATAAAAAGGCCATGGTTTTTCTCCCTATTTCTTAATCTACATGAAGGAGTGTATCCTCCCTATTCAAATAGAAATCCTAGCTCTCAGGAAAACTTTGAAGTGCAATCTTAGAGAACCTGAAGTGCTCGAGCAAAGGTTATATCACATCTCAGTCTTGGATAAGCAAAGAGCAAAAGCATTCTAAAATGATCTAGATTGGAAGAAGTAGCAAAAGAAATATCACAGCAAAGATGTTGCTAGCTTTGTCCTCTTCTTTTGATTCTTGGAATGAACTCTTTCTCACTAAATTTCAATGCCTCTAGCGAGGGCTAGTGAAAGTGGTTCATGTAGAAATACTATATGGCTTAGATAGTTGAATAGGGAGCTCTTTCTTGAACATAACTAGAGCAGCCCCCTTGGATAAAGGAAGTAGATGGATTTCCCCCCACCCTTTCATTCTATGACGGTAGTTGAAAAGGGAGAACCAAGGGAAGGGCTAATGCATCTAGCGAAAGGAAGTACGCAAGTTTCCTCAAAGCCTACTTAGAAAAGTCTTGAAGCGTTGAAAATTTTGCCAATCTACTAGCCACAATGCTTTAAGAAAATATATTAGAAGTGTTCCCACCCTCCTAAAAGTGTGGAGGATCCTGAACTCTTCATGCAATGAACAACGGATCCTACTCTGGAATCCAGAACTACCTTATAGGAAATAACTCGATTGATCTTCCAAGACTGAAAAAGTGGTCCATGGTCTCTTCAAGTGATGCCCAAGCCACGTTCCGCCCATTTCCTGTGACCAAAGGGCCCGTAGATCAATGTTATGCAAGGCCTCGAACCTTCGAGACTAGAGGTCGATTTTCTAGGGAGATGAGAGACGGAAGAAGTCCATAGCTGACCCCTGGTTTTTATTGAACATGTCTTGAAGGGCCTCTAGAAAAATAAGAGCATCCCTTTTGCGGTAATCGGGCCTGAAAGCCATCCGGGCACTAAGACGGTTCAACCAAAATATCTCCACGACAGAACATGTCACCCAAAGTTGTGGAGTATCGTGCACTTTGCAATCCTCTTACAGCAACGTGAGCTACGTCCGTCGTCAAGGAGCATGTGATAAGACCTACAGTGGCTGAGAACCCGATAACCATTAGCTCAGAAACTACTCATTTGAAAATCGAATAGATGCTTCCAAGCCTCTCTACAGGGCATTAGAGACTCGAACTTCATCGCCAGGTTTCTCATCTCCACCGACTGCACTAATCATGGAGAAGACCAATTTTTATGAGTTAGTGTTGGCACTTTCCCAATGAAGGGAATGCCTTCCGGTCCTGGGCCTCCTGTGCCGCTTTCTCTTTCCATTAAACCATGTCCTGCAGAAGAACTGTAAGCCTGTTCTTTAGGGCTTAGCATCGTTTCTTTTGATACTAGCTGCAAAGCTGAATCTAAAGCTCCCAGAGAGACCAATTCTGGCGCTATCTCTTGGAGGTCTTGCCTGGTCTGGAAGAGCTCCACCCGTAGTCCAGCAATCTGGACTCAATCTGGACTTCATAGCAGGGTTGGCCGTCTCTCTCAAGGTCTCTAAGCCTTCCATCCACGTAGGCAAGGTCACCTTCTAGTTTGGGAGCTCAAACTGCTTTTTCTCTGGCCTTCCTTGATAGTGCAAAACCCTCTGAGTATGGAGTCATAGGCTCTTTGGCCACCCTTCTGAAAATGGCCATTGTTTGATAGGCCTAGTTGCCCGAGCTTCCCTTCTCTGTTGCGTAGTTTGCATTCACCTTCGCATATTTGTTCGTGGCATGTTGGGGGCCATGCCCTCTCGCGAGTTAAAGAACACACTCACCCTAGCAAGCCGAAAACCTCAGAAGAAGTTATTGCAGGCTAGGTTTAAGAGGGGGTGTCTAGTCTCGCTCTAGGCAAAGGGCAGAGGAGAAGGAATTGGGAACATGAAGAAGGCTCAGATACCAGATGCTCAGTCCCCCCCAATCCTACCATTCCCCCTCTTGGCTCGACTATGTAAAGGAGGACCTCTCGTTCCTCTTTATCTAATATGATCTTGACATACTTAGTTTGCTTTCGTCTCTCTTCTCGACTGGTGAAGGACCCTTGCTCCGTAAGCAAGTTGCCTTGATCCTCAATCCACCAACCGCCCTCAAGGGAAGGGGGGGAGAGGGAAAAGGGTAAGGGGGGGGAAAGCCTAATGATATATATGACACTATGGTGGCATAAAGCATGTGAAAGAGCATGGTTGGCACCTACAGATATGTATGGTCCACTATGGTCTCCTAGCTATGGCCCTATGTCGGATGAGTGCCACTATCATCCTCGTCGGTTGTGCCCCCAATCTGGGAGCATGGATAGAAGCACCCATAGTTTGATCGAGGCCTCAACCTACTGGCAATTCTATCGTTCTCTCGCTCAATTCTTAAATCCATCATCTCCACGAGGCCTAGTGGTTTATGTTGTATAGTTGGAAAAACTCCATGATCATGCTCCATGTGGAGTTTAGCTGAGCCACCTGATCTCGCCTATGTGTCTTTCCCAAGTGCTCCATGTGTCAGACAACCTCATGAATGAAAGTCGCTGGGGATCGTCACTAGGGATCTCTGATTTGGGAGAACAAGAAACTAGATAAGGGTCTAAAGACATCCCTAAAGAGATAGCGATAGCACCCTTGGATCTCATAGTATAAGGCACTAGGAAACAAAATGCTCCTTTGACTCGACCAAGTATGAAGTACATCCAAGCGTTGTTGGAGGCCCTTTGTTGGGATTGAGAGTCAAGACCACATCATATGCATATAGGAGGATCTCGATCCAAGGATCCAAGGGCCCAATGAAAGTATCAATCTCATCCATATAGAGGCCAAACAAGGTTGATGAAAATGGACAAATTTTAATTTTACCCCAGTAGTGGGGTCATTGTTTGCTTGGGTGTAGCCATTTTTGGTGAGGTTCAGGGACTTTTTTGTATGTAGGTATCTTGCATGACTCATAACTTATGCATTGCTCAACGGAATTTGTCTTTAAGTTGTAGTACACATCACAACAACACAAAGCAACTATAGACGCACTTGATAGACGTGCAAAATAGCGGGCGTGTCTATAGGCATTGCTTGAATAGAGAAATTACGAGCGCGTCTAATAGCACGTCTATTTGTGCGTGTATTAACACGTCTATTAGCGCATCTACACTAAGCAAATACAAGCCCGTCTAACATTGCATTTATCAACACGTCTATTTGCGCGTGTATTAGCACGTCTATTAGCGTGTAGACACTGAGAATTAGACGCGTCTTTAGATGCAAAACAGAGAATACAGAAAGTGAGATTTTGGTGTACATCATTGCTTTCCAAACATTGCCCATGATTACCAAAGCACATAATTTTAGCAAAAACATCAATGCTTTTTTGCAAGCCCACATATACAAGAATTAAGTGAGGTGAGGAGAATGAGACAATATGTAAAATAGTTTTGCCAATATCAATGATGGGCTACGTTTCAATCTCATCCTCAATGAGATCAACCCTTGCCAAACTATCTACTTCAAAATCCAAACAAGTGTTTAGATCTACAAATACATTCAACCCACTAGTACTTGTGCTACTCATGTGCTCATCGAAATTAGCATAACCAATGGTAGGCTCGTCCTCACGGGTAATGGCCTCAATATCTGTATCTCCTATCTCATGATCATCCTCCTCTCTCGTATCACGGTCATCATCACCTCCATGGCCATGATCATCCTCCATACGCTCCATATTAGTAAATGTACTATACATCACTTTGGAAAATGGCATAATAGGTATGACATGCCACCATCTATTATTATCCACCATTGGTTGATAGACAACCTAATTCAAACACAAATATAATCATGTTATTTTCCTTGCATCGAAGGTATCAAATATTTAAAAGCGAGTATTTTTATATGTGTGCACAGTACCTGTTCACATTGTTGGGGTAGTACTAGTGTGTCCTTCCTACTTTGCCAAAACTTTGTGGAGTCAATAGTTACGAAGCCACTTGCATGGCGTTTGATTGTTGCATTAGGGCCTCTTTCCACCATGTCCTTAAACCACTTTACATCCAAAACATACACAAAGAAGCATCGAAAGTCAAGCTTAATAATATCTTGGATTATGCCACAATAATCATCCATGGCTCCATTGGCTCCCTCAAAGCTAGCAATGTGTTTCTCTCATCATCAATCGGTTGTGTTCGAAAATGCTTGCCCTCACACCATATAGCATTGAACATAGTGCACTACACCAAGAAAAAATCAATTAAATAAGCAATCTAAATTATTGAAAGCTCCTAACTTATGCATAACATTCTATATACCGACCTTGCTCATGCATCCCCTAGCATACTCCCATTCTTCCATTGTGATATGCATCCCCTCGTCTTTCTCTGCTTTGTCCATTTCATCAAGTAGCCAATCCCCATGAATATCCTTTGCAAGTGCTCTTAGATACTGAGGGTATGGCACACGAGATCCATGGTGTGTACGAAAGAGGGCCCTTTCTTCTTGTCTTCTTGCCTTTGTATCCTCATATCTTGTCACCCATCTTTTCATCACATCACTATTAAGCACGCAATAGAGGTTGATACTATTATGCAACTCTGTGTCTATTACTTTGTTGCGTCCTTTCCCTTAATAGCGCGCTTCACTGCCGCCATCTCTAGCTTTGATAACCTCCACGGTGCACAAGGTAAAAAAACACGCCCATTTGGTCTCTCTTGTGGCCAAGCTTCACGAATCCTCCTTGTGGTACGTAGATCCTCCCTTATGCCTACGAAATCTCGTGTCCCATTCAAATGCTCCCAAATGGTAGATGTCATATTCTTGAAGATATGCATGGGACCAAGCAGGTGATTGATCTTGAGGTGGGACCAATATGGTAAACGATAAAAGATGGAGTATCTAAACAAAAGCTGGTGTTAGCGAGCAATCTTTATTTCCAGCCAATATAGCACACAATAGTTACAAACCCTTACCGGCTCATGCCAAGTGGTGGAGGAGTCGTGGAACTATCCCATTTTCTCATCCAATCTCCCGCAGTGAGTGATTGTGGGAGGACTTCATTCCAAGGGGCAACATATCTAGGATGATCAGGTGGGAGAAATCGATGGTGATTCTCATAGATGACCTTATTCAATGCGTCTGCCCGTGAGGCAACTAGCGAAGGACCATAAACAGGACATGCATGGTAACCGGATGTAGTGAGACCTGAACAATAGATGCAATTAAGAGTTGAAGGTGGGTTTAGGGTGCCACATCCTTTGCCTATTCATAATTAGAAGTGCAATGCTTACCTGAACACTCGCCATAGCCTGGGAAGTCATGCATCATCCACATCAAGACTGCTTTGCAGTTGAAGTCTCGTGACGAGGGAGGCCTGCTCACATCATGCACCTCAATAGTTCTCCAAAGTATCTCTAGCTTGTCAATCAAAGGCTTCAAATAAACATCAGGATTTTTGACTTTATGTTTCCCTGGAATTAGAAGGGACAGCATAACATGTCCTTTCTTAATAGCCATAGAGGGTGGAAGATTATAATTTACCAATATCACTGGCCATACACTGTAAGAGGTGCTTTTGAGACCAAATGGGTTCACACCATCCATACCCAATCGAAGTCTCAAGCTCCTAGGTTCTTCCTTGAAGCTTGGCCATGTGTCTTCAATATGCTTCCACGCAGGAGAGTCTGCGGGAGTTCTCCACCTACCATCGGTTGATCAATGGGAGGAATGCCATGACATGAGCTCTGCAATGGATTTGCACTTGAACATATGTTGGATGCGAGGGATTATGGGAAAATGTTGCAGAACCTTACGAGGCACGTCCAAAGTTTTGCAAGTAGGGCACTCTCTTGCATCCTTATGTAGTCCACAAAACAAAACGCAATCGTTGACGCATGCATGGATGCGCTTGTAATCTAATCCTACAAGAGAGGTCACATGTTGCCTTGCCATATCTCTTGAGGTCGGTAATTCATTCTCCCTTGGAAGTATTTTACACAATAGCCTGCACGTGAAGACCATAAATGAGGAAAAGCATTCGAGTAATTGACCCACTAGCATAAGTCACCATGTTTGCAAAATAGACTTTAAAGCTTACTTGAGTAATGCATTCAAACTTGCATTGCTCCATCCATAGATGGTTTGCAAGTTTAGTAACTCAAGGGAGGCACGTAGAACAGAGAATGTGCACCCCTCAAATAGTGGAGTCGATGCTGCGGTAAAAAGATCGTCCTGCTCCATGCTATCATCCCTCCCTTCGGATTGATGGACATATAAATTTCGCACCATATCATCAAACACCTCCTCCTCCACGGCTTCATGAGGTAATGGCGAAGGGCTACTATCATCATCACTCCATGCATCTGTAACGGTCCCTCCTAAAGATCCCACCTCATATCGCTGACACTTCGCCTCCTCACGGCGAGCATAGGGCAACATATGCGGGTGTGGCACTGCATCTTATATCAAATTAAAACGGGATCATAACTCAAACATATGAACACCCATAGGTATCTCAATCAACCTTAACTCTTTAACACTTACCATGTTTACAGTCGCACCCCATTCTCCATACTTTGAGATGTGATTGAGTGTAATCCTGCATGCACGATACATGTTTCCTCGACATCGATCACACATACATTTGATTTTTTGCTCCAACCACATTTCGCAATGGTGGATATGGAGGGATTCATCCTCACTGGAGCTACTTGTTGAAGATGAAGACATCCTACAAACAAACAACCCAAAAAAATTTGCTTTTCTTCAAATATTTAATTTTAAAACTCTATGGCGCATTTAAAACCACGTCTGTCTGTTCTGTGGTGCGCATCTAAAACCGCGTCTGCTCTGTGTATTTAGACGCGCAATCACATGCGCTTATAGACGCGCTTATAGACACAATTTTAGATGCGGCTATAGACACGGTTTTCGAATCTACTTTTAGCGCGCTTGGTTCGCTTTTCTTCACATAAGCTTCACGCGGCTTGCTTGCTTTGCTATAAACAGATCCACAGTCTGACACTTAAGAGGAAGGCACCCACACTTACTTCCAAGCTTACACTTGAGAGGAAGGCACCCACACTTACTTCCAGGCTTACAGGAGAATAGGGTGAACAAGGAAGAGAAGCAACTTTGAAGAAGGACAAGAAGCGTCCATACCTCTATCCTCTATCCAAGGTAAGTCTCTTTACAGTTGATCTTCTTTGGAAGTTGCACTCTTTGGATTTGTCCTTTGTCGTATCCAAGAAACGAATGATTTTGGTATTAGTGTTACGCATTTGTGTCAGGCGCAAGTCCTTTTCCACTTTTTAAAATAGTCCGTCTGTCGGAGCGCGTCTATAGACGTGTCTTAGAGCACATCTAAAACCGTGTCTACAGGCACGTCTAGGCATGCATCTAGCCTATTTATAAACATAGATAGTAACGTCTATAGATGCGCTGTTAAACACAAAAATAGACGCACTTCTCAGACGCGTCTATAGATGCGCTCTGAGAGTTTTAGAGGCTTTCCTTCCTTTCCCTTCTCTTCTCTTCCCTTCCCTTTTCTCTCTCTTTTTCTCTTCTTTTTCTCTTCTCAACTCATTAGTAATCTTCTTTTTTGCTTTTTTCCAGTTCATCATGTGGCCAGGAAGCTCTTCAGGCTCACCTGATCTCCATGAGTCTATTTTTAGGGAGTTATATAACCTTTTAGGGCACCCTCCCAGTCCTGCGGAGTTATACGGATACACGAGGGGTACTCTAAACACCCCCTAGGAGTCAGCACTATAGAGTCCAAACCACTCTAACCCCACCCCAACTGAGATTACCCCAACGGAGTCAGCACAGCCTAGCCGGCTACACAGCCGAGGCCCTTCCCCCATGCCATCTTATGCCCCTTCCCCCATGCCGTCTTATGCCCCTTCCCCCATGCCATCAAGAGGTCCTTCTGTCTCGCAGAGCCGTCGGCATACTCCTGTGCAGTCGAGACTCGGTTCTCCAGCTGCGAGTGGTCCACATAGTCCCGTGCAGTCTCCAGCTACGAGTGGCCAGTGTACTAGCTCGACATGACACGGTAGCAGGCGTAGTAGCAAGGAGAGCGGTGGGGGATGCATGGCAGAGTGCTTTGGGAGGGGTGGTGGTGGGGACGATGATGATTCAGATGATTTAGACGTGCCTCTGGGTGATGGTACGATCTTCTATGACATCACTCAGATAGGAGGCCTCTTGGTGGATGCACGGGGGAAGGACATCATGGCCTTCATGCGCTCTGTAATTGCTAACAATTACAGAGATTGCTTTATCCACTACAAAGACCAGCCAAAGAGGTTGGTTGATGAAACCGTCGCTGCTGTTCACTCTAGGTATCCTAACCCCCCAATCGTTAGTTCACAGATAAATGGGCCAAGTCAAAGATTGTTACGATACTTGGCAATAAAAGATCTTCGCTTAAGAGGCAGGCACTAGCAGAGCTTGCCAGGCTCGCAGGAGGTCAACCACCAAGGGACCCGCCCCATACCACTCACAAGCGTGAGTGGAAGAAAGCAATGAAGTCAGTGAGGGACGACCCCAGTCTGCAGCACGTGGAGGCACGAAGGATCCAGATGGAGTAATATGGAAGCGTGCATTTTGGAGCAGGGGGTGTTGAATCATGGGAGGCCCAATTTGTAAGTATCAATATCAAATTATATTGCTTATGTAGTTTATTAGGAGGTTGTTTCTTTGTACTAACCCCTCCGCAAATTGTGTCGTCTTGTAGCTTGATATCGTGGGCAGATATCTTACTCCTATCGAGACAGCCTACCACCGCCACCATCGCAGAGGAGATACATGGAAGCACTTCTATAATGACGGGTTGATTACTGAGGAGTAGTATATCCGGGCTACTGGAGCGGCCCCCGAGGTATTTGAAAGTAATTAAATAATGTCAATATTATAAGTAAAGATTTGATTTTTCATACATTGATATATGTTGTCCCTTGTTTACAGGCCCCTAGACAAGAAGGCGAGGAAGAAGACGAGGAAGGAGGTGGAGAAGGGAGCACAGAAGGGAGTGTGGAAGGGAGCGAGGACATGGAGAACTTAGATTAGTCATAGAAGTAGTGCTAGCTACTCTTTCTTGTACTTAAAGCCACTGGCTTGGCTTCGTGCCTCTTGTATATACACTCCTCTTATTTTTTGTACTTGAAGCCACATGACGTGGCTTAGCTTCGTGCTATATGTACATACAAGCACTTTTTGAGCTTTCAATTTTCTTGTGCAACGTTCTATCAATTAATGCCTAGTTCAGTTTTGGAGTTGTAATGTTTTATTTGGAATTGTAATTGTCGGCTATAGATGTGCTTGCAAGAGTGCTAATTAAAATGCCGTTGGCTATAAGAATTGAATTACACAATGTGGAAATGGGATTCATGTAACTACATAGCATAACAACATACACATCATTATGTAAATTTAAAAAATATTATGTGTGTGCGTCTATCAGTATGTCTATAAACGCATCTATATACGCGTCTGTTTGTTCAGGGAGTGTCTATTTGCGTGTCTATAAAAGCGTTTATAAGCGCGTCTATACACGCGTTTAATGATGCGTCTGTCTGTTTTTTAAATTTTTGTAGCAGAGCGTCTATTTACATGTCTATATGCACGTCTATACGTGCATCTGTCTGCTATATAGATGCACCGTTAGACGCGGGTCTCTAGATGCGCAAATAGACGTGCAAATAGACGTGCCCATAAGTTTTTTTTTAAAGTTTAGTAAATGCGTCTGTGTGCGCATCTGTGGGTGCTTTGTCTTGTTGTGCATTCCAAAGTTGAACATGAGAGCAAAAAATTATGGAATGAGGATTTGGAATGAGACTGTATGTTACATGTGAAGCATGCATCCTGAAGACTATAGGATATAGCAATTTATTCAAAATCATCAAAATTTTATTCTATACATACATGCAACCAAGTAATCATTCAAAAGTATGCTACATGAGCTTCTCCTCAATCCAAGGACACACCTAAATGAGAACATTAGTCATGGGTTAATGAGCCTCCAATGTTGTGCTAAAGTGATGCATACCCATTTGAGGGCACGCTCTATAATGTTTGTTTGATTTGTTGAAAACCAAAATGGATTGAAAATTTGGAATCCAAACTAGTGAGACTACTGCATGGTGGTCTTAAAAGATTGATATTTGTTAGTACTGGTATCTAGATTCACCCTAAAATGGAAGAAGTTGGAAAAGTGCAATTTGTGCATGTGAAAATATATCTTAATAAATCCAACACTATTTACAATTATGAATTGTTTCTTTTTCCATGCACTTGCTTGCTATATGGCTCATACGCATGCCAAAGGTCATTACAAGTACTAATACACAGCATCAAACCCGATAGCATGCTCTTTGGCCTATTTGTGTTTTGAAGCATTTTAGGCCACATTGCACTTGTTTGGGATATCCAATGCTGCTGACGTGTATCATCGGAGGGGGAAAAATCGACAGTTGAAATTTTGCTACTCCAACGAATTTTGAATTATTACCTCCCGCCCATCAATTCTTGGAAGATTAAGTACCTGCAACTTGCTCCTACCTTGCAACCTGCACGCACCTCGATGTGACCTTGTGTAGACTTAGGTTTGCCATTGTCTTCTTTCGGGTAAGTTGTCTTCTATTCTTTGCTTGCCTCACAAGCTAGCTTCTCTCTGTTTTGGTTTGGCATTGTCGTCTTTCACTGATCATTGCCATGGCAACATGCAGCTCGCCATGGCTTACAAGAGAAGCAAACAAAGGCTACGAGATAGAAAAGCTGAAAAGCTTGGACAGGGCACAAGGAATAGAAGCCCCCTTGCAGAGCAACAAGAGCAGGAAGCAGTTGTTGCAAATGCACACATTCGATCATTGCCATCAGATCAATGAAAACGAGCTGTGATGTCATGATTGGTGGTAGCATTTAAGGAAGCAACATCACACCATTCAAGTAAATACCAGTTTCGAGTCTTCACAAGCTTTAGCCTGCACCCTAAAGTTCATAGAGTGACAACCCTACCAAGACCTTGTATTTTCATGCCAAAACATCACCACTATTGCAATGAATTTTGCACTTAGGTTGTCTCTCCTTTTCTCGCATTCTGTTGAAGCCCATAAACTACTCGAATCGGGATGATCAGGCACTACTTCCACTCTTCTCGAGAGTTTCTCCAAATAACAAGGACATCTATAGAAAGCAGTCAGGATGCAAGATGTTTGACGAGCACATCATACACATGCTTGATACAACACAGGTCAATGGTTGCCTAAACCACCCCGGTGGTTGTTTGTGATTGAGCTTTGGGATAGTTTATTTGTTTCATTTCTTGATACAATGCAGGTCAGTGGTTACCTAAACCAGCCCAGTGTTTGTTTGTGATTGAGCTTTGGGATAGTTTACTAGGCTAGCCTGGTGTTAATGCGATTTTCCTAAACCAGCCAGTGGTTGGAATATCATGCAACTGTGTGGCTGGTTTACCTCAAACACCAAAACCAGGCTAGCTTGGACTTAATGTGATTGTCCTAAACCAGCTCGATGGTTGGAACATCATGCAATCGTGGTTGGGTCAACTCAAACACCAATTATGTGATTGTCCTAAACCAACCCGGTGGTTGGAAGGTGCCTATCACTGCTAAGGGCACACAATCCACTCGTTGGATTTCGTTGTAGCCCAGCCTAGCATAGGCAGTCATCTACATCATTTTCTAGCCATGACGTGATTAGATGGTTGCCATGCTAGAATTTCTTGGTCATCGGAGCCAAGATCATGATAATTCAATATAAGGGGGGAGGAGCGGTGGCACATGCACCCAGCTTGCTGGTAGCCTAGCCTAGCCTAGGCAGTCATTTACAGCATCGTCTAGCCATGATGAGTGATTAGATGGTTGCCATGGGAGAATTTCTCAGTCATCGGAACCAAGATCATAATAGTTCAATGGGATGAGGGGGGAGGAGCGATGGCACATACACCCAGCTTTGTTGCTAGCGCAGCCTAGCATCTAAGCTTGTGAACTAGATGCAAAGTCATTGTTATTACAGTCTGATTCCAACTGAATGCTAATCTAAACCTATGAATTAGATGGTCCCTCATGCACAGTCATTGTCACTAAAACAAGCTTGATGGTTGTTTGGGATTAGTATACTGTTTGGGATTAACATTTTTCCTTGTTTGGGATTTACTGAAACAAGTGCAGTGGTTCTTTGGGATTTACTAAAGGTTATATTTTGTGGGGTTGCAGTTAATCCTAAACCAACAAAAATGCATTTTGTTGCCATTCCCTACCTCCTCTAGCCTTAACTGGTGTTTGAGTTGACCCAATCACGATTGCATGATGTTCCAATCATCGAGCTGGTTTAGGACAATCACATTAAGTCCAAGCCAACCTGGCTCTGGTGTTTGAGCTGAACCAGCCACATAGTTGCATGATTCCAACCACCGAGCTGGTTTAGGACAATCACATTACATTAAGTCCAAGCCATCCTGGTTCTGGTGTTTGAGCTGAACCAGCCACACAGTTACAAGAAATGAAGCAGAAAAGGGTGGAAGGGTGGCAAGTCTAGCTATATAAAGGCCTTACGGGTAGAGAAACAATTCATCGCACCCAAGAAAATTTCTCTCCTACCCCCTTCCACGCTCTCTCCATGTCCCCTTCTACCCCTATGATGAATCTTCTACTGCAACCTCGATGCCCCTTCATAATGCTGCCCAAGTCATGGGATCCATTGTTTGCCTTGGCTCTCCATCCTGCAACACTCCACTAGCTATAGCCATGACCAAGTGAGTTGCAGGATGGGGAGCCAAGGGAAACGAGTCATCGTTGTTCCATCAGGCACTGGCAGAGAACTCAACTTGGTGATGAGACTCTCATAATTGAGCACAACCTTCGGCACTAAGGAAGGAGAACTCAACTTGGTGATAAGCTATAACACACTGAGAGCATGCGCCAGTGTGATGTAGCTCACCATCAGATTAAGTTCCCTGTCCACTGTCGAATGTTGTGCTCGA
Organism: Dipteris shenzhenensis; assembly: GCF_047967505.1. NCBI lineage: Eukaryota > Viridiplantae > Streptophyta > Polypodiopsida > Gleicheniales > Dipteridaceae > Dipteris > Dipteris shenzhenensis. Next base: position 13,801,111 of record NC_141614.1, on the reverse strand, counting down.
TTGAGCTCACTGCCAAGTTGAGTTCCCTCTTTGAGTGCCTTGAAAGAAGTTGCAACGAAGAAAGAACCCTGCCAGTGCCTTGAAAGAAGTGCTTTGATGAAGGCAAATCCTTGAAAGACTTGAACGAAAAGCCTCATGACCAACCATGTTGCAAGATGGGGAGCCAAGGGAAATGGGTCGTCGTTGTTCCTTGAGGCACTGGGAGAGAACTCAACTTGATGTTGAGCCTCTCATAATTGCGCACAACCTTCAGCACTTGGAAAGGGACTCAACTTGGTTATCAACTCTAGCACACTAAGAGCATGCTCTTTCAGTGTCTTGAAAGAAGTTGCTATGAAAAAGGTTATTTCAATTACGAGGTGCTTGTATTGTCCCCTGCACATGAGGATTTCTGAGTCAAAATTGTAAGAAAGTCCTACCTACGATAGCACTACGAGGTGCTCATATCGTCCCCTGCATACAAGGAACCAAGTCAAAAGTGTAAGAAAGTGCTAACAAGGGAAAAAAGTGACACCCAGTCCTGCCACAGTGGTGGTGTTGACAAAGTGCTAAAAGTGTTTAAAGAAGTGTCACAAAGACAAAGTGCTAGCATCTTTGTATGTAATCTGTTTTGTTAAATGTTTGCTTTGGATGTAATTTATTTTGTTTCAATTTCGATGTAATACTATTCTTGCAAAAACTATCAGATGTAAATTCTTTTGTTTCAATTTCAATGTAGTACCATAGTAGCTCTCCAGCCCCATATCATCCAACTGATCAAGGACATCCAATCGGAACACCATGGACTCTTGCGAAAGAAGCCTGTCCTCCACCTCAATCGAATTTTGCAAACTAGGGACTATATGCTTGATCGGCGTAATTGCTTCTACCCCAAATGCTAACTTGAAAGGAGTCAACCCGGTTGCCACCTTGAAGGATGTGCAGTAAGTCCATAATGCGGCCAACAACTTTTCATCCCAATCCATGCGGTGCTCAATCACTAACAGCGAAATAATATGCTTGAATGTATGATTTGTCGATTCAGCCAACCCATTAGCCTGCAGATAGTAGAGAGAAGACTTCTTGTGAATCACCATATAGAATCACTTAATGACTTTGTTGACAAAGTGGGTACCCCTACCGTTGACAATTTCGATTGGGTAACCAAATTGGGTGAACACATCTCGATAAAGACACTTTGCAACCGAATTTGTGGTGTTATCTCACAAAGCCCAAGCTTTCACCCACTTGGTACAGTAATCAGTTTGCTACTAGCATGTAACAATTCCGTGTGCGGGCAACAACTGGCCTGAATGGACCCATGAAGTCCATACCCCATTTTTGAAATGGCTCCAGTGAGGTAAGATGGGGTTGAGAGTCATCCGATCATGATCTGTGGGTTGACCCAAATGTTGGTAGAGGTCATAACTCTTTGCAAGCCACCGAGCATCCTTCTACATGGTTGGCCACCATAAACTTGCTTGTAGAATTTTCTTTGCAGTTATTTTCCCCACAAAATGACCACCCAAAATCCCACAATGGGCTTCCATCAGCATTGCCTCCTACTCATGAGGCTAGACACACCACAACAAGGCCACCGTCAGATGCCATCGATACAGATGGCCTAACACTGCTTCAAAAGATCGGCTTCTTTGCATTACCAATCGCTTCCTTTGGTCTCGATTCATGTACTTGGGCATTATTCTAGTAGTCAGGAATGAGATCATCTCATCATACCATGACCACGGGCCTTCTGAAACCACTTCAGGCTCCACCTTGATCGGATCCACCTGAAAAATAGCCGTCAGCTCTGCATTAGGAAATTTATCTTCCACTCCCGTTGGTAGCTCCCCAGACTCCAATCAAGATAAGTAGTCTGCTACCGCATGCTACGAGCCCAGTCGATGAATAACATCAAAGTCATATTCCTACAACAACAACACCCAACGTGCCAATCGACCTGTAAGACTTTGCTGTTTAACTAAGTACAACAATGTGGAATGATCAACATGGAACACGAAAGGTCAGCCCAACAGGTAATGCTGGATTTTCTCGACTAAATAAATCATGCCCAGTCCTCTTTCCATGACAAAATAATTATTTTCAGCAATCAAGAGTTGTTGGCTTGCATAGTAGTCTAGACGATACCATTTGTCTACATAATCTTGCATCAAGACATTACTAATAGCCCAATCCAAAGCATCAACAAACACATGGAAATTCTTCTCCCAATCGGGAGACATCAGCACTGGTGCTCTTGACACTTGGATTTTTAGTTGCTGGTAAGCTTTGTCGCACTCCGCGGTTTATAAAAATGCCTTCGATTCCACATGAGCAAATGCATTCAAGGGAATCTTCATATGAGCCAGGAACCGCAAATGTCAGCCATGCCATCGAATCTGTCCCAAGAAGCGCAAACACTCCTTTGGCATTGTTGTAGGTGCTTGCGTGATCATAGCCACCTTGTCAAGACAGGGCAATTCCCTCTGTCGAGATGATGTGACCTAGGAGTCACTTGCTATGTATTGTGAATGCACATTTCATAGGGTTCGAGCTAAAAGACACTTCCCTACATTGTTGGAAACACTTTGTAAATGCTCCAGGTGTTCGGTGAAGGTTATGAACACGCTGAGGTCATCCAGGAAGATCCAAATGAACTTCGTCAAGTATGAGCCAAAAATCTCCTACATTGCTCTCTGGAAAGTGGAGGGAGCATTCCGCAATCCGAACCACATGACTGTCCACACATAGACTCCCCATGACATGATGAAGGATATCTTTGGCTAGTCTTCCGAAGCCATCCTGATATGATTGTCTCCACTATACCCATCCCGAAATGAGTATACCTCGTGACCCTCCACTTCATCTAGCATGGAATTCATTTATGGTAGAGGAAAGGGATTTGGTACCATGGTTGCATCCAACTTGCAATAATCCACACAAATCCATAATTTCTTATTTTTCTTTGGCACGATGACAATAGGTGAGATCCATTCTGAATTCAATACCAAGTCATAAAAAACGACAAAAAAATCATGCAAATGACAACTCAACTCCATTTTTGGAAAAAATCCCAAAAAATGTGCATTTTGTCAAAATTAGAGGGACGAAATATACACTTCATGTGAACATTTTAAAAGCCCAGTACTTTTATGAAAAGCAATGCATAAAATATTGCTTACATTTTACTCCAAAACCCAAAAATGTCTAGTATTATCAATTGAAAAAAGTGTTCTCTTCTTTAATTTGAAAAACACGAGAAATTACAAAGAAGAAGGAACTCCTTCATTTGAAACTAAGAGAGTCGTTAGAGCTTTTGCTTTAAAATATCAATTGTTTTTCGTGCAAGTGCCCATATATTTTTTACTCAAATCCATATACAAGGATTTCTACATACTATAATTAAGCATGTCCACACATCGTTGAATTCCTTTTTTTTTTTCTTTTATCACATTGTTTAAACACCTCTAGATGATATGTTCCCTAAAGTCCATTGGTTGAAAGAATTTTTTATGAATTGACTTCCACATAAGTAACAACATTGCCCTCATGGATAAGCACACATTTCTAGAATACTTGTTGTACATAGCATGCTATCCACAAATTGATAATTCATAAAATGATGTGACTTTAAGATCTAATACAATTTGATGAAACACTTTTAGTGCATTGTCTAACAAAACAACTTTTCTTTTTTATACACAGTTGATCAAATGGTGGAATTTTAATATATTTTGAGATTAAGATGGGTAGGTATATATGGAGTCCATGACCATAGAAGAGGTTTATTCAAAGCAAGCATGTCTCTAGATTTAGATAAAATCCCAATGACTCAAATGGTCAAATTGTAAATGGTCCTCATTAGTACAATTTATCACTTATTGTGTTTCGGTCTATTGGTTCGATTCAGAGCTCTAGCCTTTGCAAAAATATAATTTTTAGTTTTAAAAGGCTAGATTTGGAAGCATGAGTATGCTAGCAATTGTCTTTTTGAAAAATTCATGAAGTTTTGGATTCTAGAATCCACTATGTTGACAGGTGTGAACATAATGATTTTTTTGTCTAAAAAAAAGTAAAGGTTTCTTAATAGAACAAAAATTTCATATGAAAAATATGAATTTTGATTTATGAATGAACAAAAACATCGTTCAAAAAACTTTTTCACGTAAAACTTTCATCGACAGAAAATTTCCACTGGCAGAAATTTTTTTCCCATCGACGAAAATTTCAATCTGTAGACAGAATTTTTTTCCTTGATGAATTTTGGGATTCCAGAATCCACTGGGATACTGGAATCCCAAATTTCATCAATGGAATTTTTTTTTCTCTTAAATTTAATCCACAAAAAAGATAATAATTTCTGTCAATGAAATTTGGGATTCCAGAATCCCAAAATTCATGAACAGAGAAAAATTTTTGCTGACAGAAATTTTTCGTGGATGAAAGTTTTATGTGATGAAATGTTTTTCCTTATACTAGAATGACATTCGCATTCACTCATGTTAGAAATTTTCCTTTTTCTGGATGAAAATTTTGTTTCATTGACGAAATTTTTTATCTGTTCAACTTTATCACAACAAAGTGGATTAGGAATGGCGCCGGTTCCCAAGACATCCATCCCATTTCTTGGCATGTCTTCATGGTCACTATATTGACTCTTGAACCTTTGTCCACTAGAACCTATGCGAACGTCCGGTCTTGTGCTTTTGTTATCACTTGAATTCTCATGTCCATGAGAGGAACTACCAATTTTGGTGGAGAAGAATCATTTTGGCACAGATTCACCTCTTTTGGCTCCGACTCCTTATGGAGGGAGTGCAACAATTGAGGTGGGATCCGGGTACCAAGTTGAGTAACCTTCCCAGTGAAATCTAGATCGGTGCTTCCAAAATGCATTCCAATCCTAGATCCCTTTGTGGAGAAGTTGCCCGCTTCTTGTCTTGACTAGCCACCAACAATGGAGCCTGGGGTGCCAACTCAATATGTAATATGTTACTACTCTCGTCTAAAATCTAGGGTATGGGGGGACTACCATTTATAATATGCATGAATTTCCTTAAAAATTTTCAAATATGCAAGGGAAAAATATGAAATTTTCATGTCTCGTCACCCTCAAAATCTAAAGTATATACCTTGAAAAAATGCAAGATTTTAAGATTTGTACATATTTTTCATAATATGTGAGGCCCAAGGGGGGGGTCTTTTGGATGGGGGGGTAAAACAAAAAATACACTAAAATATGAAAACCCATCTCCTTTCATATTTATGTAACTTTTTCACTAATCCCATTCCTGAGTGTCCAAGCATTCATTCCGGCAATGGCCTTCTCCCAAGCAGAACAAGCATGTTTTCGGTCGATTTTGGCCACAACTGCGTCCACCACCTCATTAGAACGTCAATTGGGATTGCTCCTCTTGCACGTAAGATGCACCCAAATCCTGCTTATCAAAAGATGGCCAATGTTGTTGACCAATTGCTCATTGGTCGTGACCGTTATAGTGGCAACCCACTGTGTTGTGGGTGTTGGTCAAGCAGATCACACACCAATTCTCATTGAGGGTGCACTCCACTCTGCTGAGTGACCTGGATTCTAGCAGTGAGTGCACCATAAGCTGTTCAAACCTTTGAAAATTGATCTATCTCTAGAAGCCACTGGAGCGACCTTACCCCCTTTAGAGGCTCTCCAGGTCTTCTTGTCTGCTTCGGAGTCGGACTCCTCTGTACTAGTTTCTTCAGGGCTCTCGTCGGAGCTGTCAATGTCTGAATCTTCATCGCTATCATCGGACTTCTTAGATTTTGCTAATTACTTCTTGGCTTTGCTTTTTGAGGACTTGCGGTTCTTGGCCACTCTGCCATGCAGAGATTCTCCTACTCACACCGCTTGTGCCATGACCATGATGAGTCTCATTTGTGTCTAATCTACTGTAGCCAAAGCCTTTCGCAATTCTTGAGACAACCCCGAAATGAAGTAGTCACTCAACACCTCCTGAGCAGGCCAATTCGCTTGCGGCACACGTTGCAAAGTAAACGAAATTGGGCCGTATAATCCCGCACATCTTGATCTCCCTGATCCAATAGTTGCAGTCTTTCTAGAGTTTGCGGTATCGTTTTCTCTTTACAAAACTGTCTCAAGAATATGGTACGGACGAGATCATATGTGGTGAATTGGTCCACCGCATACTTTGCATGCCACCTTGATGCCTTGCCTACCAAGGTTGATTTGAACGCTGCCTCCTGTCAGAGTGCTACCATGGGTAGCGGATTGTTGACCGCATACACCTTCTCAAACTATCGGACATGAGCATCTGGGTCATCGGATTTTTTTCCTGAAAACTTGGCATACTTGACTTGACCCGCCATTGTTGTGCCTCCAACGTTCGTGATCCTCCTCTTGATGGTCCTCCTTGATCGAAGAGTTTCACGTAGCAGCTGAGACCACTATTAGAGATGAGGATGCACTCAACACCCTGCATCCATCCAACAAAACTATACCCGTTGCCCTAAATGTAGCAACCGAGGCGGTGAGAGTGAATGTGAAGGCGTTCCTTGACAACGGTCAACTTTGCCTAGAGAACCCTAAGGCATACCGTCTCCATGCTCAGGATCACTCCTCCTTCATTGTAACCATGTCATTGGTGTCAAAGGATCAGGAGGACCCTGTGAATGTGTTCGTCGACATGCCTACTATGAAGATAGCAAGTGCAGAATGCGCTCCCAAGCCCACTAGATGCGATTCTTCACGAGGATTTTCGCACTTGCTCGCCCATAAGCAGGGTGTTGGGGATCTATCCGCATCCACTGGAGCTCATCTTGAAAGCTAAAAATGTGACGTCTCACCATTGCAATCTCCTCCTGCACCTCCACCTCAATGCATGCCGATGCACGCAACCTTCCATGCAATGTGCTTCCACAATTACAATAGAGAGAGGATGACATGAGCTTGCAAACACCCAACTGAAAACAAGTTAATCGCCAGATCACGAATTCCTTTCGTGCAGAGTAACAATACGCATCGTGATCACCAATGTGTAGCATCATAATACATCATAGACGCTACAGAGAAATAGGAATGAACAAACTGTGCAACATCTACTAAACAAATATAGAGAAAACGATCAAAGGGTCTTAATAGTGCGTAACTCTGTATATCCGAGCAAGAGCTTAGATAACATATGGAAAAAATGGAGACGGAATGCTAGTAATAGCATGCGTACAAGAACCGATTGTCAGTTAGAGACCATTGAAGACTCGAACCGCTTGGAGAACTGAATCATCAACCTTTGCGGCTAACCTACCCATGCACACCCCTCATAGTCACTACTTCTAACTCGTATGGTTATGTAATAACAACTCCACAAAGTAGTAATAAACCCTCGCCTCCCTACTCTAGCCTCCTCAATAATACCTTTGAGTGCGAGTGTGTAGTTAAGAGTCCTATGATAGATCCTAAAGCCACTGTATCCCTTAGCTTTGAGTCCCTAGAGCTCTGCACACCATGTAATCTTTGTGTCGAGCACTGATGCATAGATCTTAGACATGACATGTCCAAACATTATGGTCTTATAGTTTTTAGAGCTCATCAAACCCCTAACCTTGTGAATGGGAGTGATAGCGTTAAGGTTCTAGGTATGAGGGAAATCGATGCAAACTACCATGTTAAAAAGCTTTGCTAAAATCAAGGCCATAAGGTCTATTCCATATTCAATGAATTCAATACATGGGCCCTCATAATCATTCGCTTGCCCATTGTGAAGCGTCAAGGCTATGTATTTGATACCACTAGTAGTTGTGAAAGTTATGCAAGATGAGGGCATGGTGAGTGTGCAATATCAAATGCTAGCTATTGAAAGAATCATGTTTTGTAGAAGATGATTGAGCAGAGGTGACTAATCTAGTATCCCAATGTCAAACAAGCATAGTTGCAAACAATGAATCAATCCCAGTAGCAAATCAATATTGTATCTGTAGCAAATCAGCTAGGCAGAGTGGCAAACAAAGCTCCCAAGTGTAGCCAACCCAAGCAAATGTTTGAAGATACAATCAAAGCAAGGAAAGCAGCAAATCAGTAGCTCATGTAAAGCAACACCCCACAAGAAGGTAGATAGCACAAAGGCCAAAATAGTGAGTAGCAAAGCTGAAGAATAAGACGACCTACAACTTGAAGAAAGTGAAAGCAATACGGAAGAACTGCAATGAAATGCACAACAGAAAAGCCAAAAGTCATTGCCACAAATGTGTTAGCAGCCCAGCAAGAACTTTTAGTAGTCATAAAGCTTCATCAAACTTGTAGCAGAGAAAACTCTAATGTGATAACAATGATGTGTTCTATTCTTCCTCAAAAATTTCCAAAGTTTCTTTGTTATGGTTAAAGAATCTCTCATCTCTCGACACATGGCTTGTTATTCTTGGGTCCTTTATGTCTACTTTGAAAGTCCCCTTTGTCCATTCATCACCCAGTGATTTTATAGCCCCCCTTTTATTTCAATATGTGGCACACACATTTTCTTTTAGGCACCATGAGGGGGTTTGGATGAGGTGTGGACCACACTAAGGCTTCCAAGGCCTATTTCCAACTGATAGGCGAAAGTGAGAGAGGGAGAGAGAGAGAGAGGAGTGCACATGATATAGCTACATGTACACTTAGTGTATTGACAATGAACATGAGGATATACATGTTAACCCCTTAGGGTTAGCCCCTATGCCCTATGTGGATAGTGCAATTTACACTATCTTTAACACCCCCTCCCTCTTAAATTGCATTGGGTTATAGAGGGTTCTTGTACAAGACCTTTTACACCATAGCTCGTGTTCTTCACTTCAATGGTAATGATCAAATGTGTGCATCTCCAGCAGGGATGTTTTTATCGAAGCTATGCTTATATATTAATATAAAATCTTGGCGAAAGTTTTCAAGATAAAATTTTTAGTTTCACAAAATATTAGTAGAATGTAGTACTTGTTTATATATTTTCTTTTGAATTTTGAAGGAAAAAATGCAAATCTGAGTGAAAGTTTAAATTTTTTTGCATAAAAGTTTCAAATCATGGCGAATGTTTCAAACATTTATTTTTATTAGGACACAAACTTTTGATGCCAATATAAAAGTTTAGCTTCTTAACGAAAGTAACTTGAAAAAATCATCCATGATCTCCAGTTGCTGCTCTGCAATAAGGAGTCTTCTTTCTTCTTCTTGTTTCTCCCTTTCCAAACATTGCAAAAGTGTCCTCCGTTGCTCTTTAGATATTGTGCCATTGCTTTTCTTGTCTTGCAATTTATTCCTTGTGCCTTGAACAATCTTTTCAAGTTTTTTGTCTCGCAGCCTTTGTTTGCTTCTCTAGCATGCCATGGCAAGCTGCATGTTGCCATTGATGCCATGGTGATGATCAGTCTAGAATAGACCCTCTAGAATAGAGAGAAGCTAGCTTGTGAGGCGAGCAAATAATAGAAGACAGCTTACCCAAAAGATAACAATGCCAAACCAAAGTAAACATTAGGTCATGTCAAGGTGTGTGCAGGTTGTGTGGCATTTGTAGGGTGGGGGCAGGTTGCAAGTACTTAATATTCCAAGATTAAATGGGTGGGAGTTGTGAAAATTCAAAATTTGCGAGAGTAGCAAAATTTTTAGCCACTAGGTTTCCCCCTCCAATGATACACATCAGTAGAATTGGATATCCCAAACAACTGCAATGTGGCCTAAAATGCTTCAAAACACAAATAGGCCAAAGGTCTTGCTATCGGGTTTAATGCTATGTACTATGAAATGAAATTACATTTGGCATGCTTATGAGCCATATAGCAAGCAAGTGCATGGTAAAAGAAACAATTTAAAACTGTAAATAGTGTTGGATTTATTAAAAGATCTTTGCACATGCACAAATTGCACATTTTCAACTTCTTCCATTTTAGAGTGGTTATAGAGACCAATATAAAAAACTATCAATGTTTTAAGACCACCATGCAGTAGTCTCACTAGTTTGGATTTCAAATTATCAATCTGTTTTGGTTTTCAACAAATCGATAAAAAGTTATGGAGTGTACCCTCAAATGGGTGTGCATTACTTTAGCACAACATTGGAGGCCCATTGACCCAGACCTAATGTTCTCACTTTTAGTTGTGTCCTTGGGTTAAGAAGAAGCTCACATAGTGTACTTTTGAATGATTCTTGGTTTCATGTATGTATAGAACAAAATTCTGATGTTTTGAAATAAATTACTATATCATATACTCTTCAGAATGCATCATGCATGCTTGACATGCCACATAGCACTTGTAATGCTTTAATGGTCTTGTTCCAAATCATTACTCCATAATTTTTTGGTCTAATGTTCAAGAATGTGTACTACAACTTGAAGACAAATTTTACCGAATTCCATTGAGCAATGCATAAGTTATGGATCATGCAAGATACCTGTATATAGAAAATTCCCTAAACCTTACCAAAAGTGGCTACACCCAAGCAAACAATATCCTGAAACACAACAATTTCAACCACTGGGCTGATCATCAATTATTTTGGTTGCAAAATATATTTTTGTTTATTTTTTGTGCAACCATGTTAGTTTAGAACAATTACATAACTCCTATTTAACCTGAGCCATCTCAGTGATATATTGGATTATGTTACCACTAGGCTAGTTTAGGACAATCACATAAGTCCAAGCTAGCCTAGTTTAGAAATTCATTGGTATATGACCCAAAGCAGCCTAAAAAAATTAAACTCAAATAATTTAACTACTAGGAAACACTAAAATTTCAACCACCGGGCTAGTCATTAATTATTTTTATTGCAAAATATGTTTTTTTAAATTTCTATTCAACCATGCTAGTTTAGGACAATCACATAATTCATGTTTCACCTGAACTAGCTTGGTGGTGTTTTGCATGATGTTCTAACCACTAGGCTAGTTTAGGACAATCTTATTAAGTCCAAGATATTTCAACTAGCAGGATAGTCGTCAATCAGACAATAACAATACCATGTCACTTTGCTTCATAAACAAATGGAAAGAGCTGAAAGCTACCTTCGAAGGCCTGTTGGTAAAGAAGGCTGGTAAGTTGCTGGCTATATATCACATAGCATGATCATACCAAAGTGCCTGGAGCTTTGCAGTTTATTTTTTCATCCATGCACCTACATTTCAAGTAATTTATGGTGACCCACATTGAAAATATCATTCACATATTTAGGAGTTATTTTCTCCATTTCAAAAAATTTTGTTATGCATGTGCCAAACACTCTAACTCACAAGGAACATCTACTATATCATGCAGATCCCATACTTTGTTATCATAGGCCAGGAGTTTAGCCTCTAGAATATGGGGGGAGGGGGATGAAAGGGTTCATGTAGGTCTACAAAGAACCATTCTTTGGAGTGATTGTAGTGGTCATGAGATGATCAGAGAAGATGGTTTGCTTGACTTCATTGGATAAGCCCTCCATATCATAAAAGCTATTCTCAAGGTATTGGAGCGTGAAGCATCTTGGATAGAAAAGCATTTCAGACCAAGATTATCTTGGGAGAAGGGGCCTGATGGAGGAGGGAGGCTGGAGTAGATGTATAAGTTTTTTATTGTATTCAAAGGTTTTTGTGCAAACTCCAACTGTGAATTGTTGTCATCTTCCATCAATTGGTCCAATGATGCAGCTAATTGATTGATTATGCTTAATGTATTTTCAATGCTGCCTCTGCCAATTACTAGAATTCTACACCAATTATTGAAAGAAAGCTATAAAACTAGCAACTTAATTGAGTCTGGGTGGTCTTTTATCTCATTTAGATCCAAGGCAATGATTGTTTCATGCACTTTCTTGTTGAAAATGGACATCATTGCTTGGCAGTCGAGTGAAGGGGCTGGCGACAGATCAACATATCAAAGGGCCAACAAATCTTGGTGCCAATTAATAGCCTGCCACAAACAATCAAGACCAACCATTAGAAATATTTTATTATCTCACAATGGTTAGTCAAGTGTGTGTTTTTCCTAACAATCATCTATCCTATTCTATCCATGTTCCTAGTAGTGAGCATTCATTACAAAACCACTTCCATGTTCAAATTAAGATACAATCCTTGTTTCACCTTAATAATTCTTAAATAAGGGAAATCCCAATCCAGCTTACTCTTGCTAGTGGGAATCAGTTCAAGTTTCCTATAAGGATCATTACTCAAGTTTCATAAATCTCCAACATAATACCAAAACTGCTTTTTTAAAATAGCAATCCATAGTAATAGAAAAATATTACAGATCCCGTCTTGCTTGCATGAATCTTAACTAGGAGTTACATCACAGTATCATCTAGTATAATCACTTGCTGTTCTCTAAGTCATGGAGTTTTCTCTAATAGATTTGTACTACCTACTAACTAGAAAAAAGATAGATTTTCCATATGGCCCATAGCCATCTATAAAAGTTCTTCAAACAAAGTTATATTAAACCAGAATTTAAAAGTCCAAGTGTAACAAGGTGCACATTTTAGTTTCAAAAAAGTTTCCATATTCAAAAATTGTGGTTGGTTGGGGTCCTGTTGGAATAGCCAATACTAGGCCCATGTTCATACTTCACCAAGCAAAAGTTCTAGTGTTTTGTAGTGTAGTCGATTAGCCAAGGATGGAAATCAAGCAAATTTGGTAGAAAAATACACCATTTCACCTGTCACCATCCCACACAAACAAAAATGTTGATTGCCATAAATCTACCCTTGGTGCATGCTATTGCAAAGATAATCATAATAATGTTCATGATTTTTGTGACTAGAACAATGATTTTACATATTTTCAAAAATTTAACCCTAATTTCTCTCAAGAACATCAATCATTGCCATATTCTATTAGCCATGGAATGTTTTTTCCATTTTCACCCTACCCCTTATCAAATTCTAGCATCCATTCCCTTTTCAATTTGCTAGCCTAACAGGATTTAGGGGCTATTAATGCCAAAATTTGCTTCTTATATGGCATAAAAAGGTTAACACAATAATAATACTAGTAGAAGCTGCTTCATGATTACCAAAAATATATTGTCATCAAAAGAAGGAGATAGCCTACATTACCACATCATGGGGGTTGTGTAACACTCAGAGGTATCCTATTACAATGTAAGGAGATCCTTGGCTATTCTGAACAATCTAGCCTCAAGGTGACATCCAACACCCGCTCAATGTAGAGACAAATAAAATGAGCATGGGGCTGGTCCTTTTGGATGAAATCCCCCACTGATCATCATGCATACTACATCTTAAGTAATATTACCTCTTGCAAAATTCTGACAGATGAATACTGCAAATTCTAGCTAACATTGGATGTAACGCCAGTGTATTGAGGTCCTCAGTGCTTTGTCTACACCTTACACAAGTTAATGGACATGGTTTCCATGTATAGTGCTACCCAGTGCCTAAAGTTTCATCCCAACCCAGTGGCTAGTCATGCGCAATGCCGACCACAAGGCCATCCATCTCCTGAGAGTTCAAAAGGTTGTCTGGTTCATAACTAGATTAGTTCATCAGGCTATACAACTATAGATAGATCCTTACAGGCATAAAATAAGATCAATGGGCTGCATGCCCTCAAACAAGCTTCTTGATGGAGTCACCTTCTACGAGACGGACCAACCTTCTAATTGGGAAAGTTTATGGTGTGACGCCAAAAATTGATATCTTTTATTTGGTATTGGTATTGTTTTTCTCTATGTTTGATAAGAGTGTGAGTATCAAGTGATAGCCCAACGGCTCTCATGTATTTTTATTTTCTAAGATATTGTATGGGATTGATTGACAGGATGAGCGGAATGGATCATTGTAAATACCGTGTGTATGAATGATAAATACCTTGGTATGGGGTGAGAGTTATTTGTGTATGGGATGTTATGGGGGGTTTAGAAAATAGGAAGAGTGAGTAATATAAAGAGTGGGTCTCATGGCCATGTGTTCCAATAATGTAAGAGAGATCACATGCCAAGCATCTGGAAGGCATGTGGGGGAGCGTGGAAAAGCGTGGAGTAAAGAGGAATCCTTCTAGAATTCCTATGTGGAATTAGGAGGATGTGGACATTTGGAAAAGAGAGGGTCCCTATGGGCTCCATATAGGGAGACTTTTGAGTTTCTCAATATTTTAAGAGTCTTGAGTATCATTGGATGGGACATATGTCAAGAGTAGCCAAAAAGGACATGAATGGTGACATACGGGCTTATGTGATTGATGGTGGGGAAAGGAATCTACAAGCAACAATTGTAAATGGGTGAAGGAGGGTGACAAAATCTCTATAAAAGGATCCCTCCTATCCCTTGTTCAACATCTCTTCCACCATTGAGCCTCATGCTGCTATAGCTCTAGTCCCCTCAAGCCTCTTCTATGAGTCTTCTCTCTCCCTCTTGTAGATATCCTCTTATGTAGACTCTTGAGTCCATATCTCTCTGGTTCATTCTCTTTCTATGAGTAGTTTTGGAGCTCCCGCTCCCTCTTGTATGTATGAAATCTCTTCTTCTCCGTTGTTTTTGTAGTTTCTTAAGTTGCATTTGAGTGGAGTCTCACTCTATTGGTAATGAAGGTCACTTTAGGTTGTCGCTCTTGAGTGTCTCTCCCCTTTTTCCATTGCTCTCTCTTCCAAAGTCTTCAAAAGTGTTGTCTATTCGGCCGCTCATTGTGCATACATGGCTTACCCATTTCCCAAGCCACAAAGGGATCTCTTCATTCCCTCCTAGGCTAGCTCTATGGGACTTGGTTTGTTGATGAAGTTTAAGCATGGAGGCAATATTCTCCTAAGTTGGCATCAGTAGAAGGAGTAGGTGTTTACATGACTATTTGATCCATGTCAGTATTTTGCTCATAATTTTTTGTCCAATTTTGATAAAACTTATATCAATGCAAAGATCTCTTCAAGCCGCATCATTGTATGTTTTTAGTTTTTGTATCAAATGTGTAATCAAAAAGTTATGAGTCTTTATGTGTGACTATTTATTTTTAAGATAGTTTTTACCCCCTCCCAATAAACTGCCCATAACTTCTCAACTGCTTCTCTATTTCTTACAAAACTTATATCAAAGCAAAGCCCGTTTCAAAGCTCATTTTTAGACGTTTTTAAATATTTTATATCATGTCTATGCTAGAAGTTATAGGCCTCTGCGTCTGATACTAGTTTGTAGAATATTTTGAGCTACTTGTAGAGGTATCTATGAAGGAGGTGCAATGTCTCCCGCCCATCCAACCCAATTAGCCCCTTCAAACTCCTTGATATATATCAATTCATGTCATATTGAGCTGCAAGATCTTCTTTCAACAACATATCACTCTTCTCTTTGGCATAGACTGGCTTGGGGAGATTATGGCCTCCACTGATCCTTTCCTTCTCCCTATAATAGAGTACAACATCACTTGGGATGTTACAATCTTCATTCTTATCTAAGAAAAGAAAGGGAAGAATGTGTGGTGTGGTCTCTTGGGATGAAAGTTTTTGTTTTATTTCCCCTTTCCCAGTGATAAAGATCTTTGTCACTAAGTTTGGAAGTAGTAGTGGTATTTTAGTCCTTATTGTAGTAAATATAAATGAGGGTAAAAGTATTCTGAGCCACTGCGGTTGACTGGGAGCCCGGTGGTGCCATCCAGATAATCAACTACAATTCATCAGGTGAAAATTGAGCAAAAGAGATTATAATGCACATCAACATCCAATAACAGGGTATATAAAAATTAACAACTTATACTAAGAAAAACTTGAACAAAGGGCGACGTTTATGTGCCGACATTTAGTGCATGCGGGGCGCTAATCATCGGTATGAAAAGTGCATCCCATAAAGCATCACTATATAGTGACGTTAGGCAAACGTCGCTATATAGTGACTATTATAAAAGTCACTATATAGCGACTATTATAAAAGTCACTATATAGCGACTTTTAAGTGTCGCTATATAGCGACACTGATATACTATTTTATAGCGACATTTTCTAGAGAGGTTTTTTACTCATATAGGCCTTAAAAGTTAGTTTTTTCCAGTGACAAATTTTTTTAAATTTTCTTACATGTTTGATCTCATAGAGAAAAAAAAAATGAGAGCATGTACATCAAGCCTTTGAAGCTCATATATTCATGTCCAAGTTTGAGATGAAAAAAATCAATTAAGAGCATTTACATCAACTGTTTCATCTTGAGCCAAGTCTAAGGTGCCAAACAAGTCTATCTCCAACTCTATACTGAGTTGATCTCCTATATCATCATCGTACTCTAGCATCGTACATTCACCTAAAAGTACTTGATCATCTTCTTCAATAAAGTGTGGTGATTCTTGATGATCGTTGTCTTCTTCCTCAATATCATGATCTCCATCTTCCTCCCGTGTGATGTCATTATGTGCATCTTCCTCTTGACTCATATTGTGATCTTCATCTTCTTCACTAGATTCATCGAGATCAATTGGATTCGGCATTGGTAGTGGCATCTCCATATCCACATCTCTACCTTCAAAAATTTGCTTACTTCGTGGTGCAACTTGGATCACGTACCACCATCTTGGATCAGAACGATTCGGATGAAAAACCACCTATATTGAAGATGGGTGCCAAATGTCATCAATTATATATATGAAATTATGCTCAAGTACATGTATCAATGGATCTTTAAAAACGAAAGCTTCGATTAATTAAATCATTAGTATGCACTTGCTCATAGTGCTCGGGAAGAACAAAAGTATCACTTTCATCGGATCAATGTTTGGTGGAGTCTATTGCAAAGAAACCGCTACTATCTTTTCTCACTATCGCATGGGGACTGTTGTAAATAGTTCTAAACCCTTTTACATCAAGAATGAAAATACTAAATCGTCTGAAATCAACTTCATAGATTTCGCATATGGTTCCACAATAATCCAACTATGAGGAGAGAAGATTGGTATCCGAAGCACTTGCTTGACTATCTTGTGTGAAGTTAGCCATGACTCCACAATCATACGTGAATCTCTTTGAATCGATGCGTTCCACATGAAAATGTCATCCATATGACCATAATGCACTGTACTTTTTGTACTATAAAAGAGCATCATTAAAACAATGAAGATGCATCTATTTTATAGCGTATATTGCCACAAATAATTACTTAATTACATCAAGAGGTAAGAAACTTACATGCACCATACATCCAAATGATAACTCTCGCTCACACTCATTTATTGTCTCTCCATCGTGTTCGGCTTTACGTAGAGCCAGTTGTAGCCAATCAAGTGACATGTGAGTGGGGAGAAGAGCCAGATCCCATGGATATGGTTGTGATCGCATGTACATTACTTTGACTCTCGTCCTTGCATTTATTCTTTCTGCTTTGGCCACTTCATATCTCTCAATCCACTTCTGCATCTCAAGGCTATTGAGGATACAAAACTTATTGAATTTCTCAATTTTCTCTTTGCTCATCTTTCTTTCAATCCCTTTTCCTTGGGGAACCTCGCCAACGATGCGATCATCATCCTTGTTATGCCAAGCTTGCGACATATCGGGATCCATGGATGCAAGAAACTCTGTGATATATACTAATGACTCTTGCACAAGCCATCCCTCTGCCATGCTTGCTTTTGGTCTTGCTCTTTGTCTTACAAATCCCTTCAAAGTTTTCATAAACCACTCAAGAAAAAACATCCATCGACTATGAACGGTACCTGCAATAGCCACCTCATCAACTATGTGCACAAGCAAGTGGACTTGAGTTGTCATAATGCTCGAGGGAAAGTGCTTCTCAAGCAAGCATACGGCTTCGATGGATTACACCCTAGCCTTCTCGATGCTCGATATGGAGATCTCTTCTTGAGATATCCACCTATTTCACATGTCCATGTAAGATATTTTCATAATTAGTCTATAGATTAATCAGCTTAAATTGAAGAAAATGCAATCAATGTGATTTGATAGTAAGCATACCTCACAATACCACATATCTTGAATATAGCAGTTCTAACATCTTCTTGTAGGCACCCTTTTATTGTAATTGGGAGGATGAACTATCAAAGCAACAAAGAAGTCATGTCAACAATATAACATAATCATAATTACGCTAACGCATCACGATTATCAGTACACTAATTCTACTTAGAATACCTCTAAGACCTTGTTCCAATCATGGGACTTGAGCCCAATAAGCTTATTGTCCTTTGAAAATTCTCCTTTCAAGCAATGCATGTACCCTGTCAGTGTTTGAAAAGAGGTAATGTCCGCCTTGACCGCTGCCTCCTCCCTCGTAGAGAGAATCCATGTTGCTTTCGAGAGGACAACTTTTCCCGAAGCATGCACTTGGGGCCACAAATGAGACATCCTGTTCATAGCATGCAAGTCTTCTCACACTCCTCTTGAGTCTTTGGAACCAACCAAGTGTGCCCAAATAGTAGCCCCCACATTCTTGAAGATATGCATGGGATCCAACAAATGATTGATTTGTAACTGACCCCAATAAGGAAGCTCGTGAAAGATCGATAGCCTCTTCATACCAAGAGGAGGTTCCTCTCCATTCACCCTCCAAGCTTGAATCCAGTCACTTGCCTTCAAATATGATGGTGGTGGATCAAGCTGACCTCCACGTGTGAGATGGTCGAGTGGAAGGTTCGAGCATGACCTTTATAAACATTTTTCCTCATATGTTTGGAGTAGCGTGCAAGCGATTTCAAACCCAGTCCACAAACAGGACAAGCATGGTACCCACTTGTAACAAGTCCTGCACGCGTGCATGAATGTGTTAGTA
Organism: Dipteris shenzhenensis; assembly: GCF_047967505.1. NCBI lineage: Eukaryota > Viridiplantae > Streptophyta > Polypodiopsida > Gleicheniales > Dipteridaceae > Dipteris > Dipteris shenzhenensis. The sequence continues at coordinate 13,782,419 of NC_141614.1, read as the reverse complement.
TAAGACATGCGAAAGAGAGTCATAAAAGCATAATCCTATATTATACATGTAGAGACACAACCATGTACTACGCACTCTCTATATCATGGGTAGTCATGCATGGTCCACATCAAGACACCCCTGACCAAAATATCATTAGTATGTCTAGGAGCTCTGGAAATATCAAAGACCCGCACTCCTCTCCATAAGATCTATAACTCCTCTATCAACGGTGCCATGTACATGTCCATATTTTTTGCCTCTTGTACTTTCCTGGCACAAGTAGTGCAAGCATGAGGTGTCCCTTTTTTATTGTTAGCCATGGTGGGATATTGTAATTCACCACGACTATGGGCCATGTTGACCAAGATATCAAGCGTAACCCGAAAGGATTCACGCCATCCATGGCTAGCCCAAGATGTAAGTTGCATGGCTCCCTCGCAAAGTCCGACCACTGATTGTCTATGTGCTTCCAAGATGCACAATCTATGGGAATCCTCAATGTGTCATCAGTGGACCGATGAGATGCATGCCATGTCATCAACTCCACTATGGATTTGCATTGGAACATGTGTTGTATTCTTGCAATGATGGGAAAGTGTCTCAAGACCTTTACCAGTATCTACTCACCCTGCAAGTCATCTCTATATCATTGTTCCCCACACTTTGGACAACTAGCCAAATCTCCATGCTCACGACGAAAGAGAATACAATCATTACGGCAAGCATGGATGGTATCATAATCCATACCCACCATTGTTAGCATCTTTTTCACTTCATCTCTTGATGCGGGCATGGTATTTGGTACAGGCAACATCTTTTGGAGCAACCTATCACAATTCAAACATACATAGGCTTCAAACAATGATGATTCGGTATACACTAATCCATACATGATGATTCTCAGAACAAAAAATATCCAAATAATTATTAGAATTAATGCAAGAGCTAACCTCATTAAGGCAGAGACACTTGTATCCGACCACCCATACTTTACTTGCAGATTCAAGATTGAGAGACAAGCACATAGTTTAGACATCCTAGCACCCTCGTACAATTGTGTTGATTGCAACTCTCGCATTTTGACCTCAGACTCTGACATCACGTGTACATGGGATGTAGTGCCCCTAAAAATAGAATCCATCATGTCAACCATACCCTCGTCATCATCCAGAGATTATAGTCTTGCTCAAAGTGTGAAGGTATATGCGTATCCTTGTCAACCTCCTCATCCTGTTTTAAGATTTCGTGTAAATATAAGATCTTGTATTTCCTGGTATCCAATATTAACCGCAAACTTAAATAGGTTTGACTTACCGATAATCCATCAACACGTGCAACACCAACGGTGGGTACTGGTTCGAGCTCCTTCCCATACATCCGTAAGTGGTGCATGATAATATGACATTGATGTCATACTTCTGGCTTGCAATGAGTGCAATGATAGTATAACCTCTCCGTAAGCCACTTTGTGCTCCCGGGCATTGGTGCATCATCGGACGAGCTTCCACTCATCCCTTCCATCTACACTTATAAAATCACAACATAAGTTGCAAGAAAATATATTAAAAATTATAAAATAGCATCTATGAGCTTCTGCTTTAACTTAGAACATAAAGTGTCTTAAAGCATCGCTATATAGCGATGTTTTACTCTGTTCCATTGCTTTATAGCGACGCTTTTAATTAAAAACGTTGCTATATAATGACGGAAAAGCGTCGCTATATAGCGACACTGTGGGTTAAAATCGAAACCCGATGCGACACGCGGCGCTTTCTTTAGCACTCTCTAATCTCTATTGTAAGCAAGGAAATCTCTCCTTCCACCTATTTTCGACGACCTCCCACCTATTTCTGACGACCTCCCACTCTATTCTCCACTCCTCACCCTTCTCCTAGCTCTTGTGCTCCCTCTCCACCCTTCTCCCTCTTTGGTTTCGTGAAAGGAAGTTTTTCAAGAGGTGAGTCTCTTTCAACAATGTAGGTAGGTTTTTTGTTAGATTTTGTTTTGTGAGTGCAGTAGGAGTAGACTTATACTATGCAAGCAACCACCTTAGCCCAATCGACCGTCGCTCCCATTGCCTCTTGCTCAATAAACCATGGCTTTGTTCCTATGCAAAATGAGCATCGCGTCTATGCATCTATAGAAAGATGACCCATCACAGCTTGCTATGGATCCAATTTATGAGAGTTAGAGTTAGCTAAAGTGCATGTAATATGTAGTAAAACAAATAGAACAATACATTAAATGAGAAGAAGTAGACTTACCACAGTTGCCTCGAACGCCAACCGTCTACCTGCACCAAAGTGCGAAGTACCTATGATGTCCAGCCGTCTCTTTGCAGCCCTCCTCTAACCCTCGAACATTTCGGGATGGTCCCTATTCTCCTTCTTGAAGAACTTCCAATCAGCTTTGTCTGCCCAGCTGGGTTTAGCCAACCCCTTTGTGATGAAAGTATGCAAGGTTGATCTACGATGCTTCAAGACCAAACCCATGCGCTCTCGCATATAATTCTCATTGAACTCCCAATTTGGCAAGTTAGGGTATTTTTGTTTTAATTCATCGATGACCGCCTGCTTCTTTTGGTCATCTTGATACCACCAATTAGTAGCAATGCCGCTCTTGAAGTGATGGCTCATCAACCGCCTCATGGTGGCCATCACTGCTTTGCCCTTTCTATCTTCTATTATCTCTCTGGTAGCCGTGATTTGATAGGAGAGATCCTCTGATGAGTAGGGAGGACTGATGGTAGCAGAGTCAGAAGGAGTGGAAGTGAGCACTTTTGGAGCAAGGCGTAGCCATGGGAGTAGGAGAGGGCAAGGCATCTAACTAATACTATGTCTCCGGACCAAGTGGAGACCTATAGGGATTTGAGTGTGCTGACTTGTCTACATCTCCCAAGTCAGCACAACATAAGCTGCCCCTCCTACTCTTCCTTCCCTTACAAGAGGCACACGCAGGTGATGACCCATCGGTTGAAGGGGCACAAGGGGACGGCTGGGTAGTACATCCAGCCATCGGTGTAGGGGAGGGAATTGTTGAGGTCCTCTGAGATAGAAAAGAGAAGAATCTCGCTGCCTCCTCATCGCTCATCTATGCTACAAACTCATTTGGAGTCCCGACAAAGCCATGCACGGCTAGCAAAGGAGTTCCCCGAGGGGTAGTCACAGTGCTACGTTTGAGAGGAGTCGGACCAAGGGTAGTCATAGTGCTAGGTCCGAGAGGAATCAGGGGTAGTCCCCTCAGGTGTCACATGAGAGGAATCAAAGTCCTCTGGAGCATATAGATTATGATGTCTCCTCCTGCGAGGCTGCCCGTACTCGTCAGACATGTGATGTGATCCCATGTCTAACATAGGCACAAACACGAAAACAAAAAACAAAAAACAAACATAAGCATAGGCATAGGCAAAGGAAAAGAGGAAGAAGAGGGAAAGGAAAAGAGATTGGAAGAGGGGAAAGAGAGAAGAAGAGGGAAAGGAAAGAAGGAAAGAACAGAGAAGAAGAGGGAAAGAAGAGAAGAGGGAAAAGAGAAAGTGGAGGAGAAGAGGAAGAAGAGGGAAAGGAAAGAGGGGAAGAAGAGGAAGAAGAGGGAAAGAAGAGGAAGAAGAAAAGAGGAAGACGAGGAAAAGAGGAGGGAAAAGAGGAGAAGAGGAGGGAATTAAAAGAGGAGAAGAGGAGGAAAAGGGAAGGAAAAAGAGGAGGGAAAAGAGGGGGGAAAAGAGGAGAAGAGAGAAGAAGAGGGAAAGGAAAGAGAGATTGGAAAAGGGGAAAGAGGGAAAGAAAGAGAGAAGAAGAGGGAAAGAGAGAAGACGAGGGGGAAAGAGATTGAAAGAGGGAAGGAGAAGGAAAGGAGGGAAAGAAGAGGGGAAAGAGAGAAGAAGATGGGGAAGAGGGGGGAAAAGGGGAAAGAGGGAAAAGTAACGTTTGCACCCATTTTATTAAAAAAATTAATGTCAAAAGCATCGGTATTTTCGTCAGAAAAAGGCTTATGCCTTGTAGTGGATCTCATTGGGCTTTTTATACAATCTTGACTTATTATACTATGGTTTCATGTTATTGAGCTTTAAGGATGTACCCACTACAAAGCATTGGCTACTTGTTGAGGGACAAGTAGGTCTTTATCTTCTAAAGACAAGTGATTTTAATCTATCCTACTATGGTTATATATGAAGTATAGAATCTCACGTTTGTGTTTTGTGGTTAGGGGACCTGTGGTTTTGCTTTTCACTGTTTGGTTGTTTGTCGATAGTGCTTCCACTTGGCTGTGTGGTTTATAAGAAGAAATTGTAGATTCTAAAGCTAAATGCCACCTACATGGTCTTTTAATGGCATCAAATAATGTCAATTTGTTTATGGAGACTTTGGAATTTATGGATTTAGGTAGCTAAATGCACTCCAAATATACAATAACGATTACAATGCATTAAAAATTGTGTGGGCATTGGTAAATGGCACTGCGGTGCATAGCCATGATATCGATTTATGGCTCTATTGGTGGATATGTTGAGGACAAAAAAGTGTAGCTAGAGAGAAGTGCCAGTGATTTTACACTTGGCAAAGTGATTTGTAGAGACGTTGATGATGAGGAGAGCATGGAGCTATGCAACAAACTTGGCCTCCATGATATATGGCATTAGTGAGGTTTAGTAGGCATAGATAGAGAGCTTTAGCTAGCAATGTTTGCTTACCTTATATGGACAAAGTCCTCCTTACCTGTGTTGGCAATGCATCAAGACTATTAACAGATGCAATTTCATATTCCCATTATACAAACAACAACAAAATAAAACTCAATTTCCCTCAATATTAAAATTTTATTTTTTTGGGCAAAAAAAAGAGATATATTATATTATCTTGAGTAACCTTTATACATCATTAGAGTTTAAACAAAAGTAGTGAGCTGACTTATCCTCTTACAAAAAGAGTAATAGCAACAAAAAACATCAATGTCCTGAGTAGTTGTTGAGTGATGCACAGGAACTTGAGATGAGAAACCGGTGTCTTCTTTGTGGCCTACTATGAGATCATAAGGGTTAGCAATAGGAATAGTAATAGCATAGAGGTGCAGTCCAAGAACAAACAGAATACAAACAAAGAATCTTAAAAATGACAAACAGCAAAAGACCTCATGGCCGCCACTTATAGCACCTAACAAGCACATCAAATGGTCTTCAACAGGCCTTTGGCAGAGTCCCTATGGGAACTACCGCTTGGATGATGAGACATCGTGACAAAAATGCTAAGCACCAAGAAAGACAAATGGATTAGAATTAATTTGAAGAAATTTTTGGCTCTTTCCCATGGCTTCCACAGGAAGAGCAAGGTATTCTCAGTATATGCAGGGTTTTGAGGCTTTTTGTCACCTACAGATATATCGACGTCATTGTTTGTAGTATAAGTGTAGCTTGGGACCTCGGGTCATATCTTGGTGAGAGATGTAGGCTTAAGTGTGGTAAGCAAACAAAGTGCAAGCATGTGCGAAAGGAACAAGCATCATCATGATTGGGGTAATGAAGGCTTTTGCCTTCATTGGGGGTTGAAGGGCTTAGGAGTTTAAGGGCTAGAGGGAGGTTCAAGGTTGAAAAGGAGGTTCCAAGGTTTAGAAGGAGGTTCTAGGGTTTAGAAGGAGGTTCCAGGGTTATAATAGGTTCAGAGTTCAGAAGGAGGATCCAAGGTTCAAGGTAGAGTACATGGTGGAGAACTCGTCTCCCTCATAGATCATGGAGGTCAAGGGTTGAGGGATTAAGGGTTTAGGGGAAGCAAATGAGTGGGAGAGGAAGAAGGTGTAAGAGCAAAAGGGAGGAGGAGGGAGGAGAAGGGAGGAGAAGGAGGTAGGAGAAGGGAGGAGAAGAGGGAGGAGAAGGGAGGAGGAGAAGGGAGGAGGAGAGGGACGAGAAGGGAGGAGGAGGAGGAGGGAGGAGGAGAGGAAGAGGAGGGGTTGCAAGGTTGGAGAAGTGGGGAGGAGGAGTTGCAAGGTTAGGACATGCTTTTGGACATGGAGTGCAAGGAAGCATGGACATTTGGAGACAATTCGTCTCCCTCGTAGATCATGGAGGTCAAGGGTTGAAGGATTAAGGGTTTAGGGGGAGCAAATGAGTGGGAGAGGAAGAAGGTGTAAGAGCATAAGGGAGGAGGACGAGGGAGGAGAAGGGAGGAGAAGAGGGAGGAGAAGGGAGGAGGAGGAGGGAGGAGAAGGGAGGAGGAGAGGGATGACAAGGGAGGAGGAGGAGGAGGAGGGAGGAGAAGGAGGAGGGAGGAGGAGAGGAAGAGGAGGGGTTACAAGGTTGGAGGAGAGGGGAGGAGGAGTTGCAAGGTTAGGACATGCTTTTGGACGTACAAGGAAGCATGGACACTTGGAGACAATTTCTTGGAATACCAAAGTAGAACTCAACACAATGCCCCAACTTCATTCCATTATGGGGTATTTATACAAGTTGGAGAGCTTCTCTCTCTGCATGTAGGAATTGTAGAACTTGCATGTAGGACTTGCATGTATAACATGCATGTAGGACTTGCATGTAGGACTTCCATGTAGGACTTTCATGTAGAACTTGCATGTAGAACATGCATGTAGGACTTGCATGTAGGACTTGCATGTAGAACACACATGTAGGACTTGCATGTAGAACATGCATGTAGGAATCGCATGTAGAACTTGCTTGTAGAACATGCATGTTGGATTCCTAAGAGAGAGTATTCCTAGCCTTGTGCAAGTACAAGTGGAGCTTTGCCACTACTCTCTACACACACATTCTGTGCTACCTAAGTCCATGTTGGCACAAAGATAAAAACATTCTGCAGCAACCAGCCTTTAAACCAGATTTTCCAATGCCTAGATGCTTGGTGACATCTCAACAACTGACAAAACATGCATGCCTCAGGATCGATGGAGTGCTCTAAGGTGGATGGAACCTATGTGGAAACATGATGAAGAGAATGCTCATGACATGTACCTCAAGTCAATTAGGTTCCAAGATAGATTAGCTTGGACTCATAAACAGAATCTTGAGTGAATGTGCATTTCTCTCTTGTACCTAACAATACATGATAGGCCTCTTATATAGAGAGTGCCCTTTGAATAGTCAACACTTGTGGGATCCTCTCATCCACATCTCTTCTTGTGGATATCCCAATCCACATCTCCACGTCATGTAGTCCACATCCTAGGGTGGCTACTTTGATTCTTTCTTATACCATACCTTAGCCTCTAATTCATGTGTGCATGGCACCATATCTCAACAACTGCCCCATCCCAGCTTACATCCTCGACACCGACAATTGATACTGGCTTACCCAACACAATGACTAGAGTAGATATTGAACATGCAATGGGAATGGTCCACAAATTCCACGAGCAATAGAACAACATTCAAGACAAATTTCTCATGGAGATGTAGACCAACAGACAAGAGAAACAATAATTGTTATCCCATATTGCAGAATTAAAAAATCAGTTGATCAGCTGGCCAGGCTATAAGAGCAGGTAATGACACAAACAAAAGCCCATGAAGAGGCAATGGCAGCCAAGTAGTTCCAAGTGCAACTATTCAAAAAATGCAACAATAGTGCCTCCCAACAGTCACAAACTAGCTTGCAGAAATGAAATCTGAGTTTTTTCTGCAATTGGAAGGCCTCACAAGTGACTACATGCACATCTAGGTGGAGAACACACTACTGAAGGATAGAGTCAAGGCCTTGGAAGCTATGGAAGAACAGTTTAACGCAATGACTAAGGAAGACGCAAAGATTGATGGTGTATTTATGTCACCAACGGAGCTGAATGACATGAGGATCCAACTATTGGAGACTTCACAGGAACTGTGGGCTACCATCAAGAGCAAAATGATAATTTTTGCTAAGTGGCTATGAGGAGTCCTCCTCGACTGCCTATATGCATGGCATCATGGTCTCACAGGTTACTAAACTGAAAGCAACAATCCAGCATCTTACTGATCGCCTTACAAACTTAGCGACACTACAACAGACTAATCCTACTGATTCAAACAAGTTAGAAATATTAGTTGCTTATGTGAGAGCCCAAGAGGACAACACAGAGGAGAATATACGCACCAACATGTTCATGGCAGAGGAGCAACACACTACAGATACAATGGATAGCCCAAATACCATTATAGATCTAAGAGATGCTTCACCACCATGAGAGCACTGTATGAGAGTTGCCACTGGGGGGCTTACGCTAAACTATCAAAACCAATTCATGTGAGAGCATGTGTATGCCAAAGATCAAGCATATAATGTAATGCTGACAACTGGGTGTCAGGAGTAGCCAAGAGGCTGTACAAGGTTGATGTGTATGTGTATGGAGGAACCAATTCCAAAAAAGAGTCAATAATGTGTGGCTTTACTCATGCAAGATGTGCATAATAATCCTAAATCTAAGAGGAAGATCAATGCCAAGTGTCACATTGAGTGATGAACTGCCGAATGCCAAGAGAATTAAGTTGGTGTCAACTGTGTGAGTGTGTATACCGATGATAGATCTAATGGGAATGACACCGATGGAAACTAATCAGGTAATGTGGCAATGGCTTGCTTGGCTTGGTGGAGTTACATATCCTCTAAGGCAAAGCTAGTCTACAGCTAGACTACATGTTGAGCACAAAATACATCAAATTAATTTTATTTGGATTCATTTTATGTGTTGGGTATGATGCAATGGATCAAGACGTGGTTATGATGATGAGGATTCAATGATGCTAACCTATGGAAATGTCAGATGGCAAATCCTAGATGCTCAGTACATAGAGTGAAACCTGGGGAGCAATTTTGCTTTTTGAAGTACCTCCAAATTCCTCCTGGATCAAAAGTTGTGGCTCCTAGAAGGATGGGCCAAATGTTGTCCTAGTAGGTGATGTGGCTCTGTGAGGTCACATGCTAATGAAAATTGGGCTTGTAAGGAGGGAACAGTGCCTAGCAAGAGATTGTATGCCATGTGGCACATGGTGATATGGCACTACTAATTAGAAAGTTGAGGTGGCAGGTGACTAGGCCACAGTGATGACATGGCTGCCAAGGTGGAATTGTTCATGTGGTAGTACTCATGGCTTGATGACATAGCTTGTCGGTAATGTGGCAATGCCACATTGGTAGATGATGTGGCACCTCTGGTTGCCACATGGCACAACCTTAACCATTCCTCCTAACACAAGGTTATCTGATCCTGACCCTGGTTGCATCATATCTGACACATGTCACAGGCTAAACCAAGCCTTGCTGACTAGATCTTGATTAACCAAGGTTAAGTAAACCTAACCATAGTGAAATTAAATCCACCATGTGGTAGAAGGTGGAGCTATGAGGCTTTGAGTGACGGAGAAGATGGCTATGGCAAGGTGTGAGTTGTTGTGGTGTGACTACTTTGTTGAAGCCCTATCAAGAAGTTGCATGAGTTTGTGGGTGCTATGGCTATTGTCTGCTACCTTGTGCCTACAGGAGTGGCAGGAGTGCCTTGAAGTTTCCAGTACGAGGTTGCATTGTAGCTAACTATGCACATTGGCTAGGTTGAGCATGAAGGTGACTAGTCTACAAGGTGTGATTTGCACAATGGTGGCTGGAGGTGCTACCAGTCGTTTGAAGCATGGGCCATGTGGGCTACTTCATTGGTGTCATTGAAGGCACAACTATAGAAGTCATGGCTTTGGTCATTGAGAATAGAGCATGTTGAGGTTGCAGTGGTCTGCTAAGCCAATTGCTCATTGTGGGAGCCATTAGAGAGCATTGAGCATTCAAGGTTGTAGGAGGTTGTTGCTCAAGCATGTAGACATCTGTTTCACTTGCAAAGGAGGCTTGGCAGCCCTGAAGTTGGGACTGAGCGCCCATTGGAGGTCACTATTATTGGTTCGTACATGCTATGTAGGGGGTTGGAGATGGGTCAATTATTGTTGGAGATGGGTCCGTAAAGGATCCATGAGGTTACCAATGGCACTGAGTCAAGCTAAAGGAGCTTGGTTTTTCTATGTGAGTCCCATTGATGAAGCTTGCTATTGAGGGAGACGGGATGACATTCATGTTGCAGAGGATGTGGCATCCATGCGGCTAAGTCAAGTCAGAGAGGATAGTCAATTGTAAGGTGGTGCTTAAGGGTTGTTGAGCTTGGGAAAGCTTGGAGTTTTGAGTCACCTGAGTCGTTGATGCTGGCTCATCTGTTGAGTCAAAAGAGAAGCTTGGCGCTACTTAAAGATGTTGAAGACGTGCATGTGGCTTTGGTTGTTGTAGATCCATAATGAAGAACTTGTTGCTATTGTTGGCTGAGTCATTGAAGACTGTGTATGGGCTATTTGGAGTTGAGTTTGCTTCTAGACTCCCTCAATCGATGGTGTCTTGTTGCTTGGAAGCCAAGGTGCTATTAAGCCTCTGAGTCATGGAGTTAGCCTTGTGCATAGTTGGAGGGGTAATCAAGGCCAATGTCCACCAAAAACTATTGAACGAATTTAGAGAGTGGACCTCTAAAGGAACCTCACCACTCTCAAGACATGAAAAGACAAAGTCCTATCACTAGTGGTTAAACTCAAAAGCTTTGAGACAAATGGAAATTACATAGAAAGGTTTGGAACCAAGAACTTGCTCACTAAACCTTACAAAGAATTCTCGAGCTCAAAAACTCATTAAATGGACCTCTCACAAAAATGACCATATTGCACTCTCCATAGTTCAAAATGGAGATGGAGAAGAGGTCTACAAGAAGAGATAAAGTTGCCTCATGAAGGAGGGCTTGCAGCCTTGATGTAACAAGGTCTTTGACGCTATCTTTCAAAAAAAACTCTCTCACAAGAAATGAGCCTCACAAATCTATCGCGTGGAGATGGAGGATGCCTCATAGTGCTTCACAGTCATGAAGGGAGTGGGAGCACCATGATATAGCTACCTATACACTAAGTTGTATTGAACATGAACATGAAGATATACATGTGAACCCCTTAGGGTTAGGGTTAGGGTTCCCCCCTATTGCCTTGGGGGTCCGGGTGCAATTTACACCATCCTCAATAGATCCTATCATTCAATGAAATTTTCGTAAAGTGGAAAAGGGGATTAGAAAAACACATGAACATGACACACGATATAGGGTCCATTAGGGCTTTGTACTCCCCGTAACTTATGTAATATTGTATCATGGGCTAAAAGAATATGAAATATCATCCTTTGATCTTGTACTTGTTGAGAGTTCACGCTCAACATCATGTGATCATGTGTGCATAGCACCATCACGTGATCATATGTGCATAGCACTAACCTTATAGAGTGCTATAAAGGAAAGGGTTAGATCCCCTAACCCTAACCCTAAAAGGGTTTGTATATATTCTATTTTTTCAACTAATTCTAGTGTACAGTTAGTCATTTGTGGTGTGCTCTCTAGCTGTGCCCTCTCTCCTCATCTCCACTCTTCTCCTCTCCCCTCTTCATATTTTGTCATGGTATCAGAGCTCCCTTGTCTTCCGTTGAGACATTGAGATTCTTGAGAGTGTGAGAGAGATTGTGAGATTTGAGAGTTTTTTTCTTGAGTGATCTTCTCTTCCGTTGAGAGAAAGTTCCGTTCACTTGAGAGATTATTCCATTCATTGTGAGATTTCATTCATCAAAGATTTCCGTTTGTTTGAAAGAACATCTGTTCTTTCCATTGTGATTTGAGAGTGAGAGAGGTGTTTTTCTTCTTTAGAGAAGTTCTTTGTAAGGTTCATTTCGAGTGAATGAGAGAGACTTTGCATCTATTCCGATAGAGAGAGGGAGAGAAGCCCTTCAACTTGGCTCTTGCAAGCATCCAAAGAGCTTCAAGGAGCTTCAATGCAAAGCAACTTCGTAAATAGTTCTCATCCATCCAAAACTGCAAGCGAAAAAAAGAAGGGAGATAGACCTGCATCTTCAAGTGATGGCCGAAGCAACATTTGCTGCAACTATGCCACAAAGCTTCCTCAAGCTGCCATCAACTCTTGCACCATCTTATGTGAGCTCCTCCTCGGCAAGGGCTCCTATAGCTCTCCAACTATGACCAGCTGCATCGACTACAATGGCAACCACCCTGCGGTTGTAGCGAGCTCAGCGGCAGCACACATCTCGGCTCCTGCAATGAGCGCCACCAGTCAAGCATCCAACTTCAACCGACGGAATCTCCTTGGCGGCTGCATTCCTACGAGCTACCTCTCTGCTCCATCAAAGAGGGAGACTCAGACTCAAACTCCACTCAGAGGCGACTTCAACAAACTGATAGGACTCCCCGCAGCCTCCTTCAATGACCTCTGAGGCGGTGCATCTACAACTGCAGCAAAGCCTTTGAGGCTCGAGCGACGGACACCTTGCTGCAAAGGCCCCTACGACAATGCTCTAGCGCTCCAGCACTATTCAACAAGAGCCTAAGCTCTCTGGCTGCACGCAGCTCCACCACATCCTTAGCTCTCTATCCGACTGCAATGCCAACGACCAACAAGCAAAAGCCCTTCTCAAAGGCTTCACCATTTGGTCTACAACGCAACACCTTCCCTACAAGGTCTCTAGCCAACTTTGCCATGGCTCGCCATCAATAGCCCTGCTCCTGCTTCGATTGGCCCGTCTGCTCCAGCGACCCGCCACTTCGGCTTCGATCTTGTGCCTTCGAGTGTGCTCTACAGTTCAGAGGTATTGCAGATTGGTTCAATGGGCAGATAGCACTTGATTTCACACACACATGCCACCGTTGTAAAGCCTATTTGGCTATCTCACGGCATCATGCACATCATTTTTTTCAGCCTTGTAAAGCCTCTTGGCTATTCCCGGCATCATTGCCACAAGCCTTGTAACACAGGTCAGATCTTATTTACTGCAGTTCTATCTTCACCGACGGTACAGAGATTTCACTTGTCATCTTCAGTGTATTTGCAGTTGATTCATACAGAGTTTTCCAGGACACTTTTTGAGTACATTGTTTGCACCATGTCGACTAGCAACCTCAATCTGGAGGCATCTACTAAGTTAAACAACTCCAATTACGGTACATGGAAATACCGAATGGAGACCATTGTTGTGCTTCAGGACAAATGGGAGTATGTCGATGGATCTATACCTAGACCATTGGCTGATCCAGCCACCAGTAGCTCTACTCCATCTGTTGTCACAGCACCAGCAATGGGATCTACATCGGGATCTACATCTACACAAACAGTTTCCACACCAGTAGCAGATCCTGCCATTGCCGGAGCTCAAGCAGAATGGGATAAGAAAGACAAGTATGCCTATCACCTGATCAAGCAGAATGTGCAAGATGTCATGCTAGGACAGCTCAACACAGTCAAGACATCAAAAGAAGCATGGGATATGTTCGCAGCTCTCTGCGAGTCCAAGAACACATCCAGGATTCTCAACCTGAGAAACCAGATCAACCAGAGTTTTCGCAATAGCAATGAAACCGGTCATGCTTATGTACTCCGCATCAAAGACTACAACAATCAACTTGCAGCAGTAGGCGAGACTATGAATCCCACAGAAATGGTTCAAGTAATCCTGAATGGACTAGGAGAAGGATATGAGAATCTAGTCCAGAGTATTGCCATCCAACGGCAAATTCCAACACTGGAAGAACTTCAGTCAGTTCTACTTGGTGAAGAACTCAGGACTCAGGCCATTCAAGCACGTAAAGGTCATTCTAATGATCAGGCATTCACAGCTTCAGACAGAAGCAGAGGCAAAAGCAGAAACAGAGGTAGATCATATCAGAAAAGTGGTCATCATCAACAAAATCAGCAGCATCCTCAGCAACATCAAAATCAGCAAAGAGGAAATCATTCCAACCGAGGAAGATTCCAAGAACGAGGGAATGCATCCACCAATGTGTCAAACATTCAATGCAACTATTGTCACAAGTTTGGACACTATGAAAGAGATTGCCGCAAGAAGCAGTATGACCAAGGCGGTCAATCCAGCAATAATCGAGGGAATTCCCGAGGAAGAGGAAATCATCATGGTGGACATTCTAGTCACAGTCATTTTGCAAATGAACATGGCAATATGTTTCTTGCAAGTGAGGAATTGCATCAGACTGATACAATGCACCTAGACACTGATTTCAATCCCAAAGAGGATTTCAGCTATCAAGTCGACCAAGTGGAATAGGATCCTTGGTACATCGACAGCGGTGCATCATCTCATATGACAAATCATCAGGAATGGTTCACAGAAATGAAGCCATTAGAAGGTCAAAAGAATGTCATCTACACAGCAGACAATACACCGAATCCGGTTCAAGGGACAGGTGTTATCCCTATGAACAATTTCACTGGTACAAAAGGATTAGTCAAAGATGTGCTCTATGTTCCGAAGCTCAGCAAGAACCTTTTGTCAGTAGGTCAAATGACGGAACACAACTACAAAGTCATCTTTGACGGTGATGAATGCACTATCAGAGACACCATGACAAAATATGAAGAGGGGAGAGGAGAAGAGTGGAGATGAGGAATCAGAAAACCTCACCTACACAGGAGATAGAAGCATCGACTTCACAGTCACCTACAGAACAGGTTGATGAAGAAGAGCAAGAATTGCCTGCAACACCCCAAGCAGCGCCACAGCAGCTCAGACGGTCTACTAGGGAAAGCAGACCACCAGCCAGATTGACATATGCTCAGAAAGGCAAAGCAATTCAGGTGGAAACCACCAACTATGCTCTTATGACTACCATCATGGCTACAGAAGAGCCAGTGTACTTCGAAGACGCAGTAGATAAGCCAGAATGGCAAACTGCTATGAATGAAGAAATGGATGCTTTGTATAAAAATAACACTTGGGAATTATGCGACCTTCCACCAGGAAAGAAGGCCATAGCCAACAAATGGGTATACAAAGTGAAGTACAATCCAGATGGCAGTATTCAGAGATACAAAGCCAGATTAGTTGCAAAAGGATTTGCACAACAATATGGCCAAGATTATGATGAGACTTATGCTCCAGTAGCAAAGATGGATTCCATACGGTTCTTGATATCACTAGCGACACTCAGTAAATGGAATGTGTATCAGCTCGATGTCAAGAATGCATTTCTCAATGGTTATCTAGACGAGGAAGTCTACATGCAACAACCAGCCGGTTATGTTGAACCAGGAAAGGAGAACAAGGTTTGCCATCTCAAGAAAAGTCTCTACGGCTTAAAACAAGCACCCAGAAGTTGGTACAGCAGAATTGACAAGTATTTTGCTGATCTGGGATACATGAAGTCCAATGCAGATCATACTCTCTACTACAAAGTTCAAGGGGAAGATATTACTATTGCACTTTTGTACGTAGATGATCTGCTTGTGACAGGAAGCAAGGATAGCTTCATCAGAAAGCTAAAACAAGACTTATCTGCAGAGTTCGACATGAAAGATCTTGGACTTATGCACTATTGTCTTGGAATTGAGTTCTGGAGAGATTCAGATAGCACATATATGAGTCAGCTCAAATATGTTGACAGTCTCCTGAAGAAGTTTCATATGGCAGATTGCAAGATTGTAGCCACTCCCATGGAACAGAGTTTGAAACTTACTAAAGATTCAGAAAAGCCTACAGTCAATGACAGATACTACAGGCAACTCATTGGATCTCTTATATATCTGACAATCACACGGCCAGATATTTGTTATGCAGTAAGCTCACTAGCACAGTTTATGGCAAATCCAAAACAGTCTCACTGGAATGCAGCCAAAAGAGTCTTGAGATACATCAGAGGTACAAGATAGTTTGGGATAGAATACAGAGGAAGTCATCCACGGTTGCATGGATACTGTGACAGTGACTATGCTGGAGATCATGAGACCAGGAGATCGACACAGGGATATGCATTTTTCCTTGGTCAAGGTGCTATATCATGGTTGTCAAACAAACAGCCAACTGTTTCTTTGTCTTCGACTGAAGCAGAATATAGAGCACTCACTACAGGTGCATGTGAGGCTATATGGCTCAGAAGACTATTGTCAGAAACAGATTACTTTGATGAGTCAATACCAACAACAATATACTGTGATAATCAATCGGCTCAAGCATTGGCCAAAAATCCAGTATATCACTCCAGGACAAAGCACATTGATGTCAGAGAGCACTTCATCAGAGAAAGAGTGTTACTTGGTGACATCACACTGCAGCATTGTGATAGCAAAGAAAATGTTGCAGACATCTTTACCAAACCACTCGGTAAAGAGCTATTCGAGAAACACCGACTAGCTCTTGGTTTGATGCAGAGGAAGGACATTCCCATTAAAGGGGTGTGATGGAATGTAATGCTCAGTCCTTCTTCGATTCCCCAGAATCATCATCTTGAGGGAAGGCCTACTTCATGATGTTGATCTTGAGGGAAGGTGTTGAGAGTTCACGCTCAACATCATGTGATCATGTGTGCATAGCACCATCACGTGATCATATGTGCCACTCTTCTCCTCTCCCCTCTTCATATTTTGTCAGTACTCTACTTGGATATCTCTCTTATTGATCCTAAATCCCACTTTGTATATCGAGAACATGTATCAAAACTGTAAGAATTTTGACCAACACAAAGTAGTATTATGAATAGATAGAACACCGATGTATAACACGAATGTAAATAGTGATATTTGTGCTGCGATTTGAGAAATTAGTATTTTGCATATGCCAGGCTTGTACATTTTTTTTACTTTCTACAAGCATGGGTGCATACATTCCAAATAGAAGCTTAAAACCCAATATTGTAGGGAAGCAAGAAAATATGCAAAGAGTAAGGACAAATAATAGCTAATACCTGGAATGGTAGCAAGCATGTCAATACACAAGTATGTAAGATAAATGATAGAATACCCTTCACAATAGTATATAGTTTTGGGGAAAATTTTTTGGAAAATAAAGTATTCTCTCGTTTTTTTCTCCCGACCTTGTTTTTGCGATTTTTCCCTGCTCTCTGCAAAATAGCTTTTCCAATTAGAGCTTGCTTGAATAGTATGTTTGTAAGCAGTCTTTTTTGTTTGTATCAATTTGCATTTCTTGTGTGTTTTATTTGTTCAAAGAATTGTGAGCTTGGGAAATTCTTGGCCAATAATCCACACATGTACCTCAAACATTAGCCACTAAGGAAAGTGGTGTGTTTGCTTGAACATTGCTAGCTTTCTTCATCTAGAATTCTAAGGTGCTACAAATGATGGCAAGCATGGTGGGTTTGAAATGCAATGTAAATAGGAATACGGTTAGTCCAATACGCTTGATTTGTCCCAATATAACTATTGGTAAGGGACAAATTTGTCTAGATATGATCAATTTGAGAATCCATATTTATCATTTTGTATACTCAAAAAGGCTCTCTTCCAGACTATATCTATTTCGTCGATTGTCGCAAAATAAGAATGGAGGTGCTGAATGATATAGTCATATTGTGTTGTTACTACAGGAAATTATTGGAGCCTGCAAAAGAAAATATGGACCCGAACCTTCTTCCTGTTAAACAAATGAAAGGATTGCTTTCTTGCAGTGTAGCAAAAGGTTTGATTGAGAAAAAAAAATACAAAACAGTCAAACGCAATGTTGTAGAGGACTTTGTATCCAATAATCAAGTTGATGGCACTATAATCCAAGACGCTCTTGATGTTAGTGGAGTTAGCAGGAAGGGATATAGTTCGATTTTCCATGCGATATCCTCAACTTTGAAAGATCAAAGGATTAAACGAGTTTAACTGCCAAATCCAGCAACCGTGTGGAGGATAAGAGGTCATTTGAATGAAAGTATAGATGAATTTATTGGGCAATATATCCATATTGAAGAAATATTTCATGGTGTTAAAGGAACCATTGTGTATGATCCTTGGAACAATATATTTTTAGATCTGTAACAACTTCAAAAAAGAATGGTCGAGTTTTATGGAATAACATTTGAGGAGTGCAAAGGCATTTTGAAATTTGTTATCAAACTGGATGAGTGTGAGGTTGTAAAGGAAAAGAAAATGGAAAGAGTTACTATTACATTGATGAATGGAGCAATTGATACATCATTGACTGAAGCGAGTTCGAAGTATTTTAGTGTGTAGTCAGAGAAACACATATGGTGGTTAGGCTCGTTCCAGGTATGATCATTTTTTGTTTTATACTTGATTTTGGTCATTGTTTTCAAATCTGTTATAGTAATACTTTTGTTTTCTATAATCTGGCAGGTGAAGACCGAAGACCATGAAACACTAGATTGGGTGTTTCACCACACGGAAATACCAAGAATAATCAAAAGACAAGTGCAAGGCGAGAATCTCCATGTTGCAGGAAAAGGTGATTTTCAAGTAGAGTGGCACATGGCCGAGGATCTTAAAACACTTAAGTGCATGTATAACATTAGTAAAGGAGGCAACTCAAAGTCTCCTTGTCTTTACTGCAAAGAATCAGCTCAAGTAATGGATTCAAAATGGTGGAAGAGAGCACCTAATAGAGATAAAGTTGACCCTGACTTCAAGGCCATTCTGGACATTCCACTATGTAATGTTCACATCTGCACATTGCATGGTCTATGTCGAATTATTGAGAAATTGGTATTTTTATATATTGGATTTGCTTGGAAACTCCGTCCCAAAAAAAATAGAAAGGATGCTCTTCAAGCATTGGAAAAAGTGTTATCTGATATAGGTCTGCATGGAGGAGATGTTCAAATCACAAAGGATTTTAAAAAGTCTACCAATGGCAAGGAGGTACCAATCAAGCCCTCTATTGGTGGTGTTAAGGCAAGAAGATTCTTGTCTCGACCCAAACATAGTAAGCAAGTAAGGCAAGGTAGAACAGTTTCAAAGATTAATTATGGATTGTGGAAGCAAGTCCATAATGCTGTGAAAGATCATGAGGCAGATGGGGAAGCACGAAATAGGAAGGCAGAGGTGTGGAGGTCTCTTGATCAACTCTTCATGTTCTGTGACAAAGTAACATGGACAAAGAGTGATTACAAGAACTTTGAGGAGGCAATTAAACATTTTGGAAAGTCAATGAAAGACGCGTGGACAGCCTGCAATATAACTCACTACATGGTAAGGTTATGTCTTTTTCTTTTACTTAAGTGTGATCCTCTTTTTTTTTATTACTTACTATGCATTCTTATGTCTTACAACATATCATATACAACCACCTTCCCTATTTTGTCAAAAAGTATGGATGCCCAGCTATTTGGTCTACCCAAGGCATGGAGAAGTCTCACTACATGGCACGTAATGCATTTTTTAGACACACACACAACACTATGGAGGGAGTCAGAAGGCAAATAGTCTGAAGGAAGTCTTCCAATGGTTTTACCGAGGCATACTACAGAGGCTGCATGCTAAAAGAAAAGTTACTAGCTCCAAAATCAAGCTTGCTTTTCTTCTAGCCCAAAAGCAAAGACGAAGACAAGCTCTAGACAATTCAATTGCAGCAGAGAGACATAGACAATGGAGGGAACCAAAGATATTTAAAAACCATAAATGGACAAGTAAACATGAATAGGACTCATTTGTAACTTATTGGTGTTATGTCCACATGTTTTCAAACTCATTCAATAGAAATTTTTTTAGTGGAACAAGTGACTCTTGGTGTTATGCATGAAAAGTATTTCTTTTGTGAAACATATGATCTAAACTTAATACAATTTGTTCACAATTTCAATATATTGTTCATTTAATATTTAACGACACCACTCTATGTAAATGTACAAATCATTTCATCATCAACTTATTAATCATTTATAGAGATCATACCAGATATCAAAGACTTTATACAAATCAGTTCAAATTTAATATAATGTTTGTGCTATATTCGATGACTAAATCCTATTTCTCCCAGGGCCTGCCGATTGGAACTCTCTTTTTGATCTTGATTGGAGTCTTTTTCTTCTTTATTGGCTTGATGTCGACTGTCTCTTTATCCTTTTCTTCAACTCTCTCCACTTGTTTCTCTTCTTGGACTGTGTGGCCTGATGCAATCATGGGTGGCTCTCGAAACCTTACGAGCTGGTGTTTTCCATAGCCCTCCAGATATTTGGGCTCCTTAACACCACATGCTAATGCATAAGAAGTGTAAGACAAAAAGTAAGCAGCCCTAGAGGCCTGCTTATTCACATAATCTCCAAATATATCTATGGTAGACAACCTCTCTATCAAAATGATCTTTTCCTTTTGCCATGAAAGAACATGTCCACCTAAAGCCCTGGACAAACATTTTAAGAAGTAAACAATGGCTTCTCCATTGTTGCTCAACTGCCTGTGGTAAATCAAGATCTTGGCACTACCTAGATCATGAATATAATGAGCTAGACCTGACATTTTGCGAAACCCAACCTGCCTGCTTCCACTTGATCTCTGGAGGAATGTGTCATCCTCAATTTGTAGCTGCCACATATCAAAGGATTGGAGTGAGACAATACACAACCTACAAAAACAAAGTTAAGTAGAAGTCAAAGTATTTGATTTGAAGTACCTTCTCATTTTCATCAGCAACAAGCAGTTCATCTTTCCAAAGATTTATCCCTCTCCCCTCTTGTCTAGCCTCTTCTTTAGGCTTTTCTGTGTATAGTGTTGAGAGATTCATAGCTTCCTGTGTGAGCTGGAAGGCAGCTTCATCTGGCTCTTGGAACTTTTCAGCCTCTTTGAAACAAAATGAAAGGGCCTCTACAGGATCAAACATTGTTTCCAAAGCCAGTAGTGAATGGTCATCCTCTATGCCAACCTCCTTGTCAAGCCTTGAAGCCTAGGCAATAAGGGAAATGGCATAGTCCTCCCTCAAATTGAACATAAACTCTATATCATGGAGGAAAACATAATCCTTTCCACTAATCAACACACCTGGAAGCATGGGCACTGCATAGTTGCTGCTCTGAACATCAAAATCTTCAACTAGCTCTGCTCCCCTCAGAGTTTTTGTCCTCAATTGAACAAGGTCAAGAGCAGCCACTTGCAGCCCCTCATCCTGAAGGTTGATATCTTCTTCTTGCTCTGCCATTTCTGTGACCAAAGAAACATCCTCCTTTTCCTCTGCTTCAGATGTGTCTTCTTCTTCTATTTCCTGCCCTTGTTCATCCAAAGACTCCTGACTGAAGACAATGTACATAAGAAATGCCATGCTCTCCTCCAGCACTCTGCACTTTCTGGTGTGCAAAGTACAGTTGAATTTATATTGATCAGGCAAGCTGTCAAATCTTCTGTTCACATGGTACCTCAGCCTGTCATTGGAGACAATATGATTTATATGCACAAAAACCTTTTCTCCTTCCACAATTCTTCCTGCCTCTGTCAGTTCTTTGAAGGTATCCCAATAGTCTGAAAGAAAATCTTTGTGCTGCTCCAGTACAGAGCTCATTGTGAACTCCATGTTGAAAATACTGTGGTATATATGGAAGTTACTCTGAGCCTTGCATTTGTGAAGAAACTCAAATAGGAGCAAATCTGGAGAATTGTCCTCTTCTGGTTCCATTTGTTTTTGGATGGAAGAATCAGCACTCTGCTCCAGTCTCTTCTTTTTGTCTGTTCAAAAACTTATATACTATGAATTCTATATGCTGACATATGCAATCAGTGAATGCATTGTATATCACCAGATAATTCCTTCATGACA
Organism: Dipteris shenzhenensis; assembly: GCF_047967505.1. NCBI lineage: Eukaryota > Viridiplantae > Streptophyta > Polypodiopsida > Gleicheniales > Dipteridaceae > Dipteris > Dipteris shenzhenensis. The sequence goes on along the minus strand of NC_141614.1, from coordinate 13,760,907 downwards.
TCTCATGACTCACCTGGTGATTGCTGTGGTCTAATAATAGCAGCAGAAAAGTCCCGCTTCCTCTTGAAAGGTGGGGCCTAGGAGCCAGCTGTTCCAAAACAAAAACATTTCTCATCATCAAGGAATATTTCCACAGGGCTAAAGATAGCAAATTAATGAGGTAGAAGTGAGAACCAAATTAGACACAGGAATTTGCAGCAAAATGCGATATGGGCTATTTAGAGATATATAAACCACTCTCCTCACATTTTGTTGCAAATTCTCAAGTTCTGTTCATGTGCTTGTCAAATCAAGCACTTGGTTCATCTCAGTGATTCCTGGACACTATGATCTCATATGCAAGAGAAATAATGGAATGAGTGAAACTTTTCATGAGGAATGTGTCAACAACAGGAATTTGTAGCAAAATGCGATATGGGCTGTTTAGAGAATTATAAACCACTCTCCTCGCATTTTGTTGCAAATTTCTAGTTTCTATTCATATCCAACTCCAATCTAATTTCTAGGTGATTTACCACATTCTTGAACAGTATAAATTGAAAATGTAACAAGAAGGATGGAGCTGAGTGAAGACATTTGGACATCAAAAATCCAATGGATGGAAGAAATATATGTTAAAACACATTGAAACCAATCTAGAATTCTGACCTTTTTTATCCTTTTCCATGCTGATGGAGTTGCACTGGTAAATCTCCTACTCTTTCTCTAGCTTGAACTTTGCACTCTAGGTAACCTAGAGATCTGGCAGTAGTAGTAGTCTTCAGGTAGGTTGCAGTCTGGATGGAGTGTGCTGGGTAGGAAAGGATCAAAGAGAAGGAAATGGAAGATGCGAGGGTCATGGCAGGGATGAAAGATTGGGAGGCAGGGGAGGGAAAAGTGGTTGTGGTATTGATTATGAAATCATGAATGGCACAAGTTCCAAGGCATAAAGTGTACTTTCACACGTGCCAAATTTCAAACTCCAAGAGATCTGGGTCCCATCCACACGTGTGAAAAATGACTACATTCCACACGTGTGAGATTTAGAGATGCTTTATTTCTATTTGCACTTATTTGTGGTATCCTGTTTTAGACCTCTTGCCCTCCAGTCTCTGCTCTCTTGCCTCCCTACCTCCATACTCTGCAACATCAGCATCCTGTCCAGCAGCACAGGTTCATCCTCAGCACAGGTTACTCATCAGCAGCACAGCACATCCACAGATAGATTCCAGGTCAGTAACAATGGGTTCTCCCCTTAGTCTCTGCAATCTTCTTGCCTACAATAGAAAAAATCCATTCTGCATGGAAATGCATAGACTCAAGTCAAGACAGAGAAATCACTGTAGGAATGCAGATCTTCAAGTGTGATATTTGCATGTGAGGGTAAAACTGTACTTATGGGTTCTCCCTTCAGTCTGTGCACACTTCTTGCCTTCCATAGACTCAATCCATCCTGTATGGTTATGCAAACACCTTCAAATGACTGAAGGCATATTCTAGCATGCTGCCTCATGAATTTGTAGCAAAATGCGAGGAGAAGGCCTCAGGAATTTCAAACAGCTGAAATCGCGTTTTGTTGCAAATATTGAAATATTGCTTCATCAACCCCTGTCATTCTGGTTTTGTGACTTCCATAACTATCCATAGCTGTAATCTTCTTGCATAAACTCCATTCATACTGTATTTAGTTGGAGAGACAGAGAAATCACTGTAGGAGTGCACCAGCATGTCATTTCAAAAATTTGTAGCAAAATGCGATGTGGACCTGTTTGAAATTCCAAACTGCTCATATCGCATTTTATTGCAAATTTCTCTATATGGCTTCATCCACCCCTGTGATTGCCTTTTCTTTGTTAGAACATGTTCTCCATGTCTGTGATCTCTTTCCAATAAGGAAGTTGAAGGTTGATGAGGTAAAGGTTGTTGAGGTAACACACTCAAAGAACACCAGAGGGAAGGCTGCTTATGAGGACTCACTGAAGCAGCAAATAAAAGAAACAAAATCTGTTATAGATGTGGAGACTGGAAAGAAGGAGCTATAGATACATAGAAGGTTGAAGGAGCTGGGCCCTGATGTAGTTGTTCATATTGAGGATGAAGTTTTAGTGAATGATTTTGACTTGACAAAACAATGCTTAGCAGCATTGGCTCATAAGAATGAGTATTGCTCAGATACTATCATTCTTGCAATGCTCTAGTAAGTGTCTATAAATTTTACATTTTTTGCAAATCAATCCTCCTTGTACCTCCTTTATAACCTACCCTAATTATTTTCTGATCCTATGCAGCATGATGAGAAGCTAGCTTCACCCCTCTGTACAGCATACAGTCCATATTGTTGATCCAGCCATTTCTTCTAAATTAAGAGATGCAAAGGAGACTCCCATGAGTATTTCTAGCTGGTTCAAACACTACAATTTTGAAGTAATTGATGTTTTGCTACTTCCATACCATAGCAGGTATGTGGGTGACTACTTCTTTTAAGATTCTTCTTTAAGATTGGGAACTCTTGTAGCCTTTGATTTTCTTATGCTTTTTTCCTTATGCAGTGACCACTGGAGTTTTGTTTCTATTGACATCCAGCAGAAGCAATGCTTTCTATTCAACTCTCTAAAAAACACACATAGAGAGCTAAAATTGTAAGTGCTGTGTGTGCTTTTTGAACTTAAAACTTCATTATTTTGATATCATACTAACTAAATTATACATATTGCAGTTGTATTAGAAGGCTTTTAGATGCATTGGATCACTGTCCTCCAAATGTCTCTCTTTTGGATTCAATAGAGCCAATAAGTCTAGAGGTAAAAAGTCTATTAAATGCTATGTCTTTGAACTTATTGAATAATTTTGTTTTGTGCTGATGCTAACAGTTTCTAACATATCTTTCTAACTGTACAGACACCACAACAAAATGATTCAAGTAGCTGTGGATGGAGAGTGCTAATCAATGCAAAATATATACTTTCAAGCTACTTTGAGAAGGAACAGCCAGACCTGGTAAGGAAAAATACTTTTCATTTAGCTTGAAGATAATTCATAATGATACAAAGCGTTCTAAATTATCCTCTGCCATTGCAGATGAAAGAGGATAGCTTCAGCTCCAACTATGTACATAATTTTAGAGCTCATACAATTTGGAGGTTTTTGAGCTATGCCTCCCCCAAACCTATTGTACCAGCTACTGTGGAGCTGGGTGTAAGCTCTAAAGTACAAGAACGTGTCATACACCTTGATCCCACAAATGAAGCACCTAATGCTGAGGACCAGAAGCCACAGGAGCAATCACATAGTGCTGAGGAGGAGCAGACACAGGAGCAAAGACCTGCTGCTGATGTTGAGGAGAAGGTGGAGAAGCAGCAAAGAGATGCTCCTGGGGCAGTGGAGGAGACAGGATGGAGCACGGATAGGATGGAGCAGCAGAGAAAAGATCCTCCAAAAAATGTAGAGCAGCCTCTGGATCAAGCTATACATAAATAGAAAATGGATGTCAGAAATATGTTCTAGATATTTAGCTAAACAGTTCTGTACAAAATCTTACTTGATTGAATACAAAACCTTTGTTTATGGAGTCTGTGTTATCTCAATTTTTAAATTTTCGATGTCTTTGCATTTTATTGAGCTCTCTCTTCTTTTGAGTAACTGCAAAAAAGCAATATGAATCAGAGTGGTAAATTAAACTAATAGCAATGCTTAATGAGACTAGGATAAATCAGATGGTGTACCTTTCTGTTGTTGTAGATAAATAAAAAGTCGTTTGAGATAGAACCTTCAGTCTCAAACAGAATGTCACTGCGCAATTGAGCTAGGGAGCAACATTCTCTTAATGAGATATTGACTAGCACATCACCATTCTCAACAACATCAATATCAATAAGTTTATTTTCTACACCAAAAGACTCTTCATCTTGATCCATTGGGACAAGCTTTGTGCCTAGCATTCGACTGCGCTTGTAATAAAAAGAGAAAATAAAATTTTGTGATGCAACCATGTACTTCAGTTGCATAGAAGGTTGGACCACCTCACAAAACACTGAACTACATGTCTTCTTATCCCAACCTTTATCCGAAAATTGTGGCATGCATGCCGAATTTGTTGCTTTAACTGTGAACATTGTTTTTGAAACCTTCACTGGAAAGGTATTAAACAAGTCCACAAAAACTGTGAGAGGCATGCACAAAGAAATTTTTACTATCCTAGTGGTAATATTGGGCCTTAGAGCTTTCTGTACTTCTGTAAAAAGCTTCGCCCTATATGCCTCTATAACACTAGAATGTGGGTGAGGCCAATCCACTGAATTCCACGCCAGAAGGTCTTGTTTTATTAATACACCATGTGTGTTAGCTTTGTCCAGCAACTGATAAAAATGATCAGTAAAAAATATACTCGATTGAGCTAGCTCTGTTGCACATCGACCTTGGTATTGTTGTTCTCCTATCGATCCATGCAGAACATCTATAAATCCCATAATGCAATCGATGTTTTGCCATGTCTCATACGATGAAGGATATAAATCTAAAATAAAACAACACAAGAATGTCAATAAGCTAAGAGAGAAAGCTTCATCTTAAAAATCCATACACCTCGTAAAAGAATTTTTTCAAGTTGCATTACCTTTGCTAAATCGGTGGCTTTCTCTTGAAGAAAAGCCACTTTCTGAGACATCTTTTTATCTTATTGCTCAAAAATTTCTTTGAGGGTAGATGTCATCAGGTGCATTGCAACTCCAGCAGAGTGAGATGACAATTTGGATTTGCCATCCACACAATTCTTTCAAATAAGATGTTAGAGGAAGGAGGAGATTACAAAAGTAACTTCTTGAAAGGAGGAGATTGAGGAGACAAGTTGCAGGAAGAGTGCAAGGGAGAAAAAAAAGGTCAAGAGATAGAAGATGAAACAGTGAAGGAAATGGAATAGTGGAGGCTAAAGTTTGCAATCCAATTGCAAGGGCGAAAGAAATGGTCGAGAGGGATAGAAGATGAAATAGTGAAGGGAATCAAATAGCGGAGGTTTAAGTTTATAGCCCGACTACAAGGAACTATCAAGGTGAGAGCCACCGTGGCAGTTGGCCCAAATTTTGATTAATTCAAGGCCGCAGTACTACTTACATGGTAATGTGAGTGATTAGAGGTGATTAGGCTTCATGATTTCATCTGTGGTAATTACTGCCATCTTCCATCGATGATGGCATTTAAGATTACTAGCCACATTCATGGTGGTGTGGTTAAGATTCCAATGGGCTGGGAGTTAATTACCAGCCACCTCAGTGACCCATAATTACTCACCTGCCAGTTACCACCTCCAGGCTTGCATGCATGATTACTACGAGTGCATAAATAACCAGTCACTGGGCTTGCATGCTCAGTAGAGTAGTAGAGTGCATGGTAATGAGTGATTAGAGGTGATTAGGCTTCTTGATTTACTTTTGTGGTAATTACTACCCAGTGGTGGTTGCTCTCATCAACCACATCTGTGGTGGCTAAGATTCCACTGGGTTGGAGTTAATTATCATCCACCGTAGTGGCCTGCAATTACTCACCTACCAGTTACCACCACCAGCCTTGCATGCATGATTACTATGAGTGAAGTAGATTACCAGTCATCGGGCTTGTGATTAGAGGTGATTAGGCTTCATGATTTGTGGTAATTACTGCTCGATGGTGGTGGCTCTCATCAACCACGTCTATCGTGGCTAAGATTCCACTGGGTTGGCAGATTTAATTGCAGTGGCCTACAATCATTCACTTGCCAGTTACCACCACTGGGCGTTTGCTTCATGTTTACCAACCACGTTTAATTGACATTGCCCGCCTGGGGTGGCACCTAAGATTCCACCACGGTGGTCTTCAACAATTAATATGGCTAGAACATTGGGCCTCCAACCACACCACAGTGGCTCAAACTTTATAATATATAAGATCCGTGGAATTCGGCATTTTACTACGTTTCTCTCATCTGCCCCTACTCTGCTACTTTGCTCCACACACCCTCCTCCACCTCTCTTTTGCCCCTGCTCTACTTTGCTCCATGCTCCCTCCAACTCTCATCATTCATCTGCTCCCTTTCTCATCCACTCCATTGCTCACCCACTCATCTTCACCATGCCTTATTGTAACTACTACCACCCCTCAATACAACGTGATCCCAATGCTATATGCCTTATCAATAGGCTTAACTCTTCATGCATGCATCAAGGCTTCTACAACCTTGACTCTGTCAACTAACACTCCAAGAAAAAGATCCTCCAAGAGAGCTTGTAGCCAAACGCTCATGGCTTATTGCAACTCCTACGATGTCTACAATAGCCCTTAGTTTTCTCCATGGATCTCACAACTCTCAATGGCTTTGTGAGTAGTTCCTCCATCACTAATGAGCAAATGGCTCATAGAAGCTCAACTGTGCTCCACACGGCACCTCCCGCAACCAACGCTAAAGCCTCTATGCACAGCATAGTGTTTGACAACTATCATCAACCACCAAGGCCCAGCAATTTGAGTGGTCTCTATGGCTCCCTAGAAACTCTCCTATACAGCTCCCTCAAGCTAACTCTCACTACTAGCAAACAGACTCAATCCCGCCAACCATCTACGATGATGAGCGGCTCTTTAGCAGCACCACCGACTAATGTCAATGAAGCTGACAATGAAAACTAATCGACAGGATGGAATATTGAAGATTCCAAAGCATAATCCAAAGATTTCATCTCCAAGCTCTTGGCCACTAACATGTGGAAGATCACAAGGGTTGGAATTTGAATTGCCATGTAGCAACCTATCTACCACCTGCCACTTATTTTCCATGTGGCTTATCTACAACATCATCACCACGGTCCTACTACCACATCATCATGACCTCTAGCCATGTCATCAGATGACTCCGCTGCCATGTAGGCAGTCCATGTCAACCTACCATGTCATCCTACATGTGTCACTACCACATCATCTTGCACAATCAGCCCTAAGTGCCATGTCATTGGCCACATGGCAATGCCACATCATTATTTCCTTCTAGGCACCGTTGCCTCTACACAGGCACACTTTGCATTCTGCATGGAACACACAATGCCACATCAGCAGTGCCACCCAAGCACAACCTTGTAAGTAGCATGTGACCACCATTGCCAAGTCACAATGCCATAGCACCATAGGCCACATCATCAATTTGGACCCCTCCTTGATCAAAGTTTGGCCATCCTTCCGGAAGCCATAACTTTTGATCCAAGTGGAATTTCGCAGAGCTATAAACAGGAAAATTATCTTCAGATTGTGCTCTATGCAGTAAGCACCTCAGATCTAACATTTGACATTTCCATAGGTCACCTTCATCAAATCCTCTTAATTGGAACCACATCATTCTGATCCATTGCAACGTACCTAGCACAAAAAATGAATTCAGATTAAATTCTTTTACTGAATTTGATGCTTCAAAGGGTAGTCTAGCTATAGACTAGCTCATCTTTAAAGGAGATCCAACTCCAGCATGTTAGATGCATAAAATGATTAAAAAATGTAACAACAAGAAGAATTAAACTCTCACCTTTCCCATCCTGTCAGCAATTCTCTTTTGAATCAGGACACGTTGCTTTCCTTCAACTTCTGTTCTTGGTCTATAGGCATCTTTGTGGATATCTTATCAATTGCTTTTTTGAGCTCTGTATTGTACTCAACCTACACAAAAGATTTCCTTTTATAGAAAGAAAAGGAATGAAAGAGAATAAGCACCAAGAGAAGTGTAGCATTAAACCTGAAAGACCAATCTTGCAAGATAGCCTCTTGTCAATGGAAACCAGGGTCTTTTTCCTTTACTCTCATGAGCCCTCCAGTTCTCTATGGATTTCACTTCATTAGGAGACAATGATTTCATAAATATCGTAGGATCACACTCACAAATGTTGTGTGCATTTATAAGTGTGTCTCGGAGACTAGGTTTGACGATGGCATGCTCATTCATACTACAAGATACATCAAAAGATTAGTTCGTTTGTACAAAATAAAAATAATGAAGATAAAGAATTATACAAGACAAAATAATGGAAGAAAAAAAGGTATCAAAGTACTTACGAATTCATGCGCTGTAGGCCAGCCAATAGAGCAATCTCACTTATTTTTCTAGGATCAATTATTGTGCAAACCACTCTTATGTGTCATTTTTTGTTTGTAGGAAAGATATCCTTTATAACACTCATCCAAGCAGTAGTCCTATGATTTCCCTCCCAAACAAAAAACATCCTTCTTGACATAAATTTAAATTCATGACTTGATAGCAAGTCATTCTCAAACTCTTCATCAACATCTCTCCAAGTGGGAGACCACCTCTCCATCATATCATCTGTCACTACTACCTCCTCTCCATCACTTTTGCAAACGGACACTATGAAAGATCCTTTCTCTGGAAGGTAGCCCTCCACTTGGAATGCACTTTTTAATGAAGACACATCATCACGCAGTCCTCATACTCGTGCATAGGGGATCAATCTACATAATGGAATGCGAGGACAATGATCTGAATCAAGCATCCTGCATTTTCCAATCACATCACCTCCTCCTTCCACTTGCACTTCAGTGTCATCCAATTCAACCTCCTCCAATCTTGGTCCTTCATCTTTTGGAGCAGAGGATGTATCAGGCTCAGAACCTGCTGCACTCCCTGGTTCTTCTGTCCCACCTACTGATGATTGGGCAGGGGGATCTATTTTCTTTCCTCTTGCTAACTTTGGAGGCAGATCCTCTTGAGGCTTTTTACCTTTCCTTCCTGTCATCCTGAAATGAAATACAAAAAAAATGACATAGTAACTCAGGGATCTAGAAGCTATTTTTATTTTCAAGTCACCATGCAGGTCAAGTGTGGCAGCATTCTTGATCCCAATAACCAATCTTATTGTAGGAAGACTGTTGCAAGTGTGAGAGCATGTCAGTGTCCTAAATTGTAAAGATCTTTCTACCAAAAAAGACAGCGCGTTGATGCGCTGTCCATTTTGAAGCAAAAGACATCTAAATGCCACCCCACTAAAATTCTATTATGAAGCATAAAAGAGGCCAATTTTGATGCTTGGGATACCGAAATAGACAGCGCGTTGACACGCTGTCCATTTTGAAGCAAAAGACATCTAAATGCCACCCCACTGGAATTCTATTATGAAGCATAAAAGAGGCCAATTTTGATGCTTGGGATACCGAAAAAGACAGCGCGTTGTCACGCTGTCCATTTTGGTATCACAAGCATCAAAATTTCCTTCTTTACTCAAATATGAAGGTGGTACATGAAAGATACAATGGAGGATTTTAGATGTCCTTTTCCATTGAAATGGACAGCGTGTCAACGCGCTGTCCATTTCAATGGAAAGGGTATCCAAAATGCTCCTAACGTCATGGCTCTTCCAAATGCTTAAGGACTCACTAGAGAGGTCTTGGAAGATTGAAAAATTGGAGGATGAGGATGTGAGGAGAAGAAGGATTCACAATTTTGAAATCAATTTGAGGTGTATAGACAAAAATTGATGAAAGTTTTTTAAGTTTTTAGTAAACCCCCAATGCTTTTTAGTATAGCTCCTCTGACATGATTTTGATCTACTTTCCATGAGAAAGGGCAGCGCGTTGATGCAGCGCGTTGATGCACTGCCCTTTCTCATGGAAAGTAGATCAAAATCATTGGGCCATTTTGATCTACTTTCCATGAGAAACGCGCTGCCCTTTCTCATGGAAAGTAGATTAAAAAAAGGATGTGTGTAGCTTGGCTAATTTTTTATACGAAGCTTGGAATTCCCAAAAACAAAAGCATGGGAGAGGGAGCGTGTACCTTGGCGGAGGAGATGGAGAAGATGGGAGTTCACGAGACCTTTCGTGAGGAGGTGAGTTGAGCGTGGAAGGTGGAGGCGACATTGGAAGGAAGGTGGAGTGTGGAAGGAGAAGGCAGCTACTCCAACTACCACACTGGGAGGAAGGTTGGAGCATGGAAGGAGAAGGTGGAGCGTGGAAGGAGAAGAGAGGAGGCCAAAGAAAGCTTGAGGAGGGCCGAGGAAGCGAAGAGGGAGTGCGAGTTGTGGAAGAGGAGGAAGAGGCGATGAGGAGGGAGAGGCGGGTCATGGAAGAGGAGGGAGAAGCGAAGAGGGAGTGCAGGTCGTGGAAGAGGAGGCGAGGTCGTGGAAGAGGAGGTGGGTCATGGAAGAAGAGAAGCGATGGTGAAGGAGCGAGCGATGGGGAAGGCAAGGAGGGAGACTCACAAACTTAGAAGGCAGAAGGCAGAAGGATGGTCTATAGCGGCTGGACACAGAAGGCAGAAGGAGCGAAGGCAGAAGGCAGAAGGCTATAGCGAGCGATGGTTTCTAGATGGGAGAAGAGAAGGAGGGAGCGATGGCGAGAAGAGAAGGTGTGAGTGATGGAGGTTCACTCGAAGGCAACAAGCTCATCGGAACTCGTTAACCTGCAGGAAGTATGTTTGGGGGAAGACGATAATGAAGAGGAACACACTTGGGAGAAGGGAGGTAGAGGAGCTAATTCGGAGAGAGTCCAAGAGGTGGATGGCCTACGAGGGCGTTATTTGGAGAGGAGGCCTACGAGGGCGTTGTACCACGCAATCGCAGCAGGAACGTTGTGGGCGACAGGGATGTGAAGAGCGCAATCAAGCCACAAAAACGTTGCCAGATCGGAGTGGTTAAGAACGCCGTCACCATAGAAGAACATGGACAGAACGAAGGCGGTGAGAGCGAAAGCACAGAGTTTCAAAGATGAAGATTTCTTACGAGTTGGCGGCAGAGTGAAGGAGGTGTGATTATGTTCAATCGAAATTCACAGAAGTGATTAGTAACTTCAAACTTGTAAGTACTCGCCTTGCATGATTCAACTTGGTGGACGAGCGTTGTAGATCAATTGGAACGACTGATCAGTGAGAGAAAGAGACAAAGTGGCCGTCATGCGTCATGAGAGAAAGAGCAAGATGGAGCAGGTGTGATTATCAAATCTAATGACATTGATAGCAGCGGAAACTCCCAAATTTGAAAGACTCGTCATCTTTCTAACTCACTGTTAGAGAATTCCTGTTCCACCACAATCAAAATAGTTTATTCAACACAGCATCTTCTGCCAATCTTTTCAACGTAAGGAAAAAAATCGAACATGACAATATGTAAGGGAAACAGAAAAAGAGCGAGGTGGGCAAAATTTGCGCCATCCTCTTGCCGACGAAAAGACCCACAGCACTTACAACCTTCGATGGACTCTAGCGATAGTCGGCCGTCGTACATCAGAAAGTTGTGGCTACAAATGATCGCGGGAAGTTTCAATATTGGAACTGTAACTTGAATTCAGAGATGTTAAGAAATAAGAATCGTTTCCCAATGATTCTGGTCCACAGAGGTATTATCAGATCATGCTGAAAGCATAGGCAGAGGTGGAGCTAATGGGATACAAGAAGGGAGGGGAGGGAGGAGAAGGGGAGGGAGGAGAAGGGGCGGCAGTGGTGGTGTTGGAGGATACGATGCAGAGGACTAGCGGCGAGGCTGGTGGGGGAAGGGTCGCCGGCTTACGAGAGGTTGATGAAGAGGCCAACGGAGGAAGAGAGGCTGAGGGAGGCATCCGCGGCCATGTACTCGGTCATGTGCTCGCCAACCAAGCCATTCTGCAGTCAAGTTCGATCATGTGCTCGCCAACCAAGCCATTCTGGAGGCGGCACAAGGGAGAGAGACCGTGACCGTCGGAATTGGCCCCAGGTGCAACGCCGAGGGAGAAGCTCTGCCGGTCGCAGCCGCCCAGAAGTTGGCGAGGCTGGCCAACTTAAGCTTTGAGATGGAGGCAGCAATGCCAAAGAGCTTAGAGTTGCCTAGCCACGGCCCAGACTCTGCCTTGGTTGTCAATTGTGTCTTCGGCCTCCAACGCTTTCTCAACAACAACGTCGCTCTCGCTACTCTCCTCCGCCTTCTCTCCTCCGCCGCTCTCGCTACTCACCTCCGCCGCTCTCGCTACTCCCTCGCTTGTCGCTACATTGTGAGCCATAAGGCTTTTCGCGGGAGCTCTCTGCACTTTTTGCCCATGCCGTGATCGTTTATTTCGTTCCTTGCTTTCGATGATGAGAGGATTTTCGTAGCTGCAATACATGAAAATTCAAAAGGAGATTGACGAAAGTTGAGGGAAGTGTTGGAGGGCAAGCTGTATAGACGAAGCAGTAGTGAAGGCAGCTTCATACTGCAACCTTCAAAAAATCAGGATACATTGATGGAAATGAACTGTTGAAGTTTTGAGAGCACGAACAACCGGTTTCCAGGCAACCGGTTGCTGACCCATCGAAATTTGGGGAACAACGAAAATCAAGCTTAACATCACCAATTTTCCCGACTTTAGTGGAGTGCTTTGGAGCTCCGAATTCAGAGGCCAATTTCGCGGAGGATGGCATGGGAACATGTGGTGAAATAGGGATACAAACGGATGGCGTGGGAACGCCCTCTCAGTTGGTGAAATAGGGATACAAACGGGATTTGGAGGACAGGGTCAGGCTGTCAGGCAGGATGAACGTTGCCTTTCATGTTTCAATTTGGGTGGATGAACGTTGTAGCAAGACAACGAAGGTGGTGAGAGCGAAAGCGCAGAGTTTCAAAGATGAAGATTTCTTACGAGTTTCAAAATTTTGAATGGAGATGATGAAGATTTCTTGCGAGTTTCAAAGTTTTGAATGAAGAAGATGAAGATTTTTTGAATGAAGAAGATGAAGATGAGCTAATTAAGAAGAGGAATACGCTTGGGAAAACTTGTTAACGAAAACTCTTTCTGTGTTTGCGCTTGGGTTCTTTTGACTATATAAAAATAACACAAGATGCGTGGCTTCTTTTGAGCGACGATGTTCGTGGTGCCTTTGACACTGTAGGAAGGTGCCAATGACATGATGGAGAGCCTTTGATTACATAATCCTCCTTCGATTACATAATCCTCCATTAGCAAGATCCTCCATAGCTTCGATTCACCTTGATGGGATTTCAAACTCAGCTTCATGTCTTCCTGTACATATACTATGTTCTGTGCTGGAGGGGCACCTCTCCATTGGCAAGCTCAACCTCCATAGTGTCCAGTACAGGACGGGCAAAAAAAGCTAATTACTACAGAGTCTCGAGTCTCCATGGATCCAAGAGTCTCCATTAATGCTTGATCCAAGAGACTCCATTAATGCTTGGAACGGATATTTTCATTCTGTTGTCCACGCCTTGTTTGCTTTCATTCGTTGTTTTTCCCTCAGATTGTTTTGCCTTCTGCACCCAACCTTCAGTCGCCCCGCTTCTAGATTTAGCTATTGAGTCAAGGAAGGATTTATTACTAAATCTTGACTATACTTGATTCTATTCATATTGACAGAAGGTATCAAGTATTGATTCTGTTCTTAAACATATCCTCTTACCAGATTCGTGTTTGCAAGTTATGGAGCCTTTAATATTCAGATTACCATCTTGTGAAATGATTACCATTTTCATGGATATTATGAACCATGTCATGGAGCCTTTATGAAGATAATTGTGACGGCGTCATCTAACTCGCCACCTTTCAAAGACATAATTTTTTCACATCTTCTCTTCTTTTGTCATCTCGTCCTTCTATCAACATCTTCTCTTCCGCTGCCATGTCCTCTTCTATCAACCTCTTTTCTTCTATTTCCATCTCTTGTGCTTCCGTTTGCTCTTCTGATGCCACCTCTTCTCTGGCAATGTCATTTTTTATCACACTCTTCTACTGGCTACATCTTCTTTTGTAAATCAAGAGCCACTAGCTATTCTAGAGCTCCGTCTTCTTTTGCGCTTGCAAATTAATGAAATTGTTCTCGTAGTGGGTGGCGCCAATCCTTTAGTGTTCATTTGTGCATCTAAAACATGCCTGCATCTGTGTTCATTCGCTTTGGAGAATCAAAAACATTGTCCATTCGTTACGACACTCCTTTATTGGAGGTCTCCCTAGTAGATCTCAAGGAACACTTTCACCTTGCGGATGAGGAGATTAGTCTACATCAAGAAATCGGAGTGGATGACATTGCCATAGTGCTTCCCTTGGTGGACTTGGAGGACGGTCAAAAAGGGTACAAGATCAATGGAAAACAACATTCAACCTTCAGAGTTGAGGTGATAAGAAGGAAAGATTCTCATAGTGACTTTCAAAATGCTGAAGTGAATAGTGTTATTTCACTTATAGAGAAGATGCCTTTGAATAGTTCTTTGCATGTTGCATTAACTTCTGCAGTTAGAGTTGAGAAGGTTGTTGAACTGCCTAAAACTTATGATGGGTATGTTGTCTTTGAACTCCCCCCTTTGCCTGATGGATCTCCAATGTCTGGAATGGAACAAAATGCCGATGGTCATGTATGGACAAAATATTCAACATGTTCACAAGACTTTTTCAATGGAATTGTAAGGATGAGTAGATGTTCTGGATACTTGAGATGCTGTAACATTCATTGTCCTTACCTTGAACGAATGGGAGTTCTGAATGATACACAATGGAAGGGAAAGCTTAGGTAGCCACTTATGCCTGGTCCAATTGATCCAATTGTCTGCAAGCATTGTTTAGAAATCCCAGAGTGTGTTTATCAATGCAGTGCTATCATATATTATTGCTTGCCTCATGAAAGAGCGAAGACAACAAGATGTGCTGTGCATGTTGGGTTCCATGACCATCTTGTTGAGAAAGGAAAAAGTCGTGCAAAGGAATTGCAAGTGGATGATCTTGTTTCAATGCGTGCTAGGCTAAATGCAAATTCATCTTGCAAAAACATTGAGGTCTCAATTACACAAGACCTTATGATGGATATGTTGCTTGCAAAGGAGGGGGTTGCTATGGAACCTCTAGATTACCAACAATTTGAAGAGGTTTTGGATACAATCACACCAATGACACAAAGGAGAAGGCTTCAGAGAATAGTGCAGAGTGCAAGATGTGATGCTAGAGGAGGAGATGGTGAAATGGATTCAATACTGGGTTTGAAAAAGAGATGCAGATATCCATATGTGCAAAGTATCTTGTTTCCTGAGCAGTTGCAAGATGAACAACAACCACATATTTTCAAAATGTCGACCATTGGTCCAGGATCAGGGGTTGATTTGGTGAATCGAATGCGGCCAGGAGGTAGCCTTGGATCACAATGGGTGCATTTTGACCACGTCCATCGAGTAAAAGGATGGTCAACTATGGGTGCTCATGTGTATGACCCTTACATAAGGGAACTCTTAACAATAGCTATATGTGAATTCAAGGTGGAAGATACCAATGCACAAGTGCAATTCTGGAAGCTTTTGAATAGTCAAATGGAGAAGAATGGTTTTGAACCACCTCAATTCCGAGGATTCATGGCAGATGGAGCAGGAGCAAATTGGCTTGCTATCCGCACAGTTTACAATGGTGGGCCTGAAAATGTAATGGAGGGTAAAGAAAGGACTTGTGGTTTTCACTGGGAGATGAGCATGGTTGAGCATACCAAAAGATGCATTAAGCCACAATTTCAGGAGGAGCATAAGGTTCTATGTAGGAAATGGAGGGAGGCAACGACAGCTGCTTCTGCAGATCAATGCAAGAGAACATTGACCTTGTATTGGTCTCCATTGCATGTGAAAGAGGGTGAGTTGCCAGCACTCCACACATGGTTGGCTTGGTGGGATGTTAGAGTCAACCAATGGGGGGGAATGTTTTTGCAGCAAGAGAAAAATTCTGGGTTTGTTCCTACAGTAAATCTTTCGGAGACAAAACACTCTAGCATGAGAGCAGCACATGGGTATGCAAGACACATAACATTGTATGAAGCTTGTGCTGTAGATCTTGCAATGAGTGTCCTTAAGAGTGCTCACTATAATGCCTTTTTGAATGGAAAACACTTGGGTACAGGTCCAAATTTGGATGTTCTACGACAAAGAATACTTGATGGTGGTGGATCTAGTAAAGGAGATAGAAATAGGCTTGTTGATTTGTCACACACTGTGATTGAAGAGGCTGGGTTACACTCTCCAGAGATGGATAGACCGATGACAGAACTGATAAGTATGAGAAGAAAGAGGAGTTCTACATGTTCAACTGTGGTCCATGCACTTGATAGTCATCGCCCTGAATACATCACTGTCACTACAAAGAGAGTGATTGGAAAAAGACGACAACTTGATTTTTTAAATCCTACAAACCAGGTAGTTTGTAGAGAGGCAAACATTCATGATGCCAATTGGGCAATTAGGAGAACTGAAGCACATAGTGTTGTCACATGCTTTGGTTACTTGACAGAAAGTCGGAGACGGTGTGGGGCAATGATCAATGCGCTTGGTAGAAGTGCAAGCAATGGTGTGCCAGCGCCTTGCTTTAAGGGAAGAAGGCAACATTCCAATGGATTGACAGAACAATTTGTTTGGTTTTGTAATGGTACTGTGACCCATACATGGAAGGTGGATAATTCCATTCAAGGTGTTCCTGGAAACTCTCCAGGTGTGTGGAAGGTTGCATGTGGGACGTCAATTACTGTGGATGAGAGGGAGACCCTGGTAAGGGCAGGATTTGTATTTGAGACTGATGATGCTATTGGTGTCATGAGCTTCCCATCTCGTATGCAAAAAATCCATACGCCAAGCCATGTGCACCCATCTCATCGTGATGGAAAGCTTGTATCATGGAGAACTAGGTTGAATAAAGAATTCAAAGAAAGGATAAGCAAGGCAGTTGCAGAGAATGGGGAGGTTGTAAGAGAGAGCACTATTATTCCAAATGAGGTGCATCTTTTCCACATTCGTACATCAGGTTCAATTTCCAAGGGGTTAACATACTGTGTCTCAATTTCAGAATTCTCACGGTGTACATGTCTTGATTTCACTCAAAGGGAGACAAGTAAAACTCCTTATATGCCTTGCAAGCACATATACTTTGTGTTCATTGTAGTGCTGGGATTGAGTGATACAGTGCATCAGTTTATGCATCAAGCAGCGTTGACTAAGATTGAGTTGTTTCAAGCACTGGCTGGAAAAAGAAATCCATCTTCCATAGACTAGATGATGTGAAAGACATTCTATTGTTCTTTGCTGAACATGCGGATTATAGAGGTAGGGATCCTTCTATGTTTTTGTAATCGAAGTAAGGATATACTTCTACAAGCATTAGAGGCAAGATATGTCAGCCTTTAAGGTGAATAGTAGAAGATGCAATAGATGTAATGTGCTTTTTTGCTCTACATGCCTTCCATTTTTTGGATCAGACGTTTGGAAGATGTACTTCTGCAAACATGGAAGGCATGATATGTACATGTAGAGTATGAGCACGTTTTGGCTATATTCTACCTGCTCCTATGTTGTTGTCTCTCCATAAGGATTTCAGTGTGAAAGTAAGGAGAGAAAGGTATTTAATATGATGTGTAGGCTACTCCTTTTCTTTGGATGGGTGTATGGAGAAAGATACCAAGTATGGGGAGAAAGGATATGTGCAGCCTGATATTTGTATTCATGATGCATGTATGGAATATGTAATCATATAAGCATGGTGGGCATGATATGTAATGTAAAACTTGTGTGCAATGTTAGTTCTTTTTCAAATCTTGTATTCAGTACCACTATGTGTTTGTTTGCCAAATTTATTGTAATGTAAATATATGAGAAGGAAGGAGATGTGCAATTCGAACAATGTGCCCTCTACTGGGAGGCAAAGTGACCAAGAGCAATGATGACTTAACCTCATCATCCAAATTCAGCCCATGCTGAATAACATGACTAAAAGTCTTATTAAACTCATTCAAATGAGTCAATACAGATTGCCCTTCTCTCATTTGCAATTGCACAAGCTTCTTCAACCAAAAAACTTTGCTAAAAGTGCTTTGTTGTGCATACAATGTCCCTAATCTCTGCCATGCATCCCATGCAGTGTTCTCATTCCGAATGCTCATAACGATGTCATTGCAACATGTCAACATAATAGTGGCTTTAGCAAGTGTGTTTAGCCTCCACCATTCAGCATCTGTCATAGACGTAGGCTTCCTGCCTTGCTCTTGAATGGGAACATATTGCTCCTTGAGATACAGTATGTTCATGCATTGTGTCTGCCACACATCAAAGTTGCTAGTTCCCTCTAGCTTTTTAATGTTCATCATAGATGACGAATCTGCCATAATGTCCAAGCCACAACAACAAGACAATAATGATGCTCAAACGCTTAGCACCTTGCAAGCAATCAATGCCACCAAAGAGTGAAATGCACTACAAGTGCACAACCTGTACAACAAGTGCCCGCACTTAAACTAGTGCCAAAACCTTCAGCAACAAGTGCAGAATCCTTGCATACAATTGCATTGACCCAACATGGCATATGAAATCCAAACTGTAGCATTTACCAATTGCAACTGTTGCCCGAAAATTCACTGCATATGGCATCCAAAATGCCTCAAAAAACCATGCTCAAGTTTGCACTTTACGTTGTGTCAAATTTGTGTCCTGCACCAAACCTCACCACCACTCTACCAAATGGCAAGCTCTACCACCACATCCGGTGGGCCATGCCAAGAAGAAAATATTGCAACAAATGCAAAAACAAAATAAGGTAGAGACAAGTGCAAGAAATAGCCTCTTACTTGGTCCTTCATCGAATTGTGAAAAAATGCCAAATGACATGCCAAAAGAGCACTATATCTCACAAAGTAGTGGTCGAATGGCGAAGCGATGAACAGCAAACTTATAGCAAGTGGGGAATACTCCAACTTCTCAGAAGTGAGCTGAGCCAAATTTTCCAAGGATGAGAAGATATGGCAGCTCCAAAAGTGCCTGTCAAGAAAAGTGACTGTCCCATAAAATGTCTGCAAATTTTATGAACAGGTTTCGCCAGTGAATATCTCCCAAACGAAATGTCATATGGCTTTATTGCAGAAGGCAAACTTGTAGAAAATCCAAAAATCTCCAAGTTTTGTGTTGACCATGAGTCCAAATTATTGACAGAAAAAAAAGAGATATTAAATCTCAAAAATTGCTGTCCAATAAAAAATGACTGTCTGAGAATTTTGAAACAGCGATTTGGGGTTGTAAACAATCGAATTCGGCCAAAAAATAGCAGAACCAAGTCCAAAGGACCTAAAATTGCTCAGAGCGTCGAAATTGAGTAAAATAGAGTATTTGTTTGTAAAATTTCGACGTCGTGACCAAAAACTGCTTGTAGAAGGGAGGACAAGCCAGAGATTCGTCTCTCTTATCCTCAACCACGACCAGGGTTCTCCCTCAACACACCAGAGATTTCTTTTCCACAGCTACAAGTAGCTCAAGGGTCTCTCACTCTTCACCTCTCTCTCAAACTCTCCAGGAAACATAACTCCTTACTCCACCGAGTGGCTCTGGTCTACCACCAAGCTACTCAAGGTCATCGGGCTATCACCAAGCTTCCCAGAGCTTTGATACCAGTTTGAAGGGGATCGGGGATAGTAAAGGGCAACAAGAAGGAGAGGAGAACACACAATGTGGGGGTGTCAAGAGACACCAAAGAATAGGTATGCATAGTATATATAGTGGAAGCATAGTATACTATGTACATGGGACTAGCCACATGGCCTTTACCCCAACAGCCACCTTTGGTAGTCCTTGCAATCTTGCCTGCCTCAACAATGATAAATACTTCATCTTAAGGAGATTTTTTGTTTGCTTCCCGAGCTCTTGATTGCTGCATATCTAGTTGCTTCTTTTAGAGCCAACATTTGCTCTTTCTATGCCTTTCCTTCCTACAAAAGTAGCACGCATTATTCGCCTTCCTTTCACCTTGATAGGCCTTCTTAGGCTCTTGCACTACTTGATTGACCTTAGGAGCTCTTCTAACTTTGTTGTACTAGCAGTATTTGGTGTCATGGATTCCTAAACAATTGTATTATAGAACTTACCCGCCTGACACTCATTCATTATGTGATCGCTCACCTTGCACTTGTGATACAAGACCTCCCCTTTTTCTAAGCTACCTTGAATGCCCATTTCCTTGAGGATCTTCTTGTAATCCTCCTACATTGTGTCCTTCTTTGAAGCCTTTGCCTCTTCATTGTCCTCGCTTTTTGCTTCTTAGATGGGTGGCTTCTTCTTGTTTCAAAATTCTGTGTTTCCTTTTTCTAATGCAAGAGCTTATTGGAGCAATTTGTCATACATCCTTGTAGGGTATGCAATCTCCATTCTTTGCGGCTTGGGGGTACTTATTAAGGCCACTGACCAACCATAATCTTAGCGACATCTTGTTAGGTGCATTTTGATTTGGTTCATTAGCACCCTCAACTTTGTGGTGAAGTTAAACATTGTCTCGCCCTTTACCTGGTCGAGGTTTTTGAGCTTCAACAACAGGTCCTCACTGAATTTGTGCTGGAACCTGTTCATGAGGATAGCTTTCAATTCCTCCCATGTTGTGAAGTGCTTGTTAGGGTATTGGTTGAATTATACAATGGCCGTGGTGGGAAAGTACATTAGGCACCGACAAATGGATGATTTGCAAAAGTGCCACAGTCGTTCAGATGGATGATTTGAAACAATTGCCGCCGTCCTTAAAAAATTTTGCACATAGGATTGGGGATTTTCTCCTTCGACCCCTATGAAGTTTTGAAACTTCACCCTCACTCTTGGCCCTCGTTTTGTTGGAAGTTTTTCATTGCGGGTGCATTCATCTTCTTCCCTCTCCTCTCTCTCCTTATTCCCTCTTTGTCTTCCCATCCTTCATCTCTGTCCATCACTACTTTAGTCATTGCCTTGGCTCTCACAAGAGTAATAAGGATCTACTTCTTGTCCTTGCAAAAAGTAGTCAAAAATCTCTAGTGCTGGGGTTTCTGGACTCCTTAGGTAACTCCCTATAGCCACTCATCGCTTGGTGTCAGTGATGGTGAATATCCGACCTACTCATGTCCTCTCTTATATTGTTCAGTCTCATAAACAACTGCTCTCACTACTGTGAGTATCGCAGTTGCCTTCTAGATCTTTTGTTTGGTGGCTCCATCATGCAATACACCTGAGTCGTTCATCCTCCCAATTTGTCTAGCACCCTTGATTTATGTTCCCCAACAAGATTGACAAATGTTAATGTCGAGCATAGATTTGTGTGTTGTGATTTTGTCCTTCGTCCAGTAGTGGTTTTGGCTTTTCAGTGTTGGACAATCGCATTGTTTCCAAATAGGCATGTGAGCGTTAGTGCATTGTTAGTCATGAGATGAATGCAACATGCAAAATGAAGCATATTAGAAAGAGCACATACTAATTTAGCAAGATGAGCAAAGTGGTGTGAATTAGATATTGAGAGAAAAGACTTCTATTGTGTAGGGCCAAACCGAATAGATACATCAACTCTCTAGCTACACTTTCTCAAAGAATCTCAGCTCTAGTATGTCCTTTCACGCTTGAAACATCTTGCATTTTTCATTGCTCATCTACTCACATTCATTGCCTTGAGTTTCTGATGATTGAAAACAATGTGAATCAAAATAGAATCTTAGGTGAGAGAATAAGTGGCGAGATTTAAAAGAGAAGTGCCCAAAATGGAGCAAGAAGAAGATAGGAGATGCAAAAATCTTGAAAGTTTTGAAAGAATGAAAATGAAATGGGAGGGGAACACATGTAGGGAAGTAAAGTAATGAGAGCTTGATGTGAACATCAACCCATGATAGGGCAAACAATGAAAGAAGTTTAAAAAAAGAAGAGATTCAAAAGGTTCAAGCAAGAAAGATGCAAAATGGTGCTCACAAAAGAGAGAGAGAAGGAAGAGAAAAATGCAAGAATGAAAGAAAATGTGGTAGTTAGATGGGAGGATTTCATTTTAGGACAAATGGTGCAAGTTTGGCAAATTTCCTTTACTCCCTTGGTGAGTTTTGAAATAACGAACATGAAATGGGAGGGGAACACATGTAGGGAAGTGAAATGATGAGAGCTTGATGTGAACATCAACCCATGATAGGGAGGACAATGAAAGAATTCAAAAGAAATGAAGAGAATCAAAAATCAAGTTCAAGCAAGAAAGATGTGAAATGGCACTCAATGAATGAGAGAGAGAGAAGGAACAGAAAATGAAGTGTGTTAGTTACATGGGAGGATTTCATTTCAAGACAAATGGTGCAATTTTTGCAATACTCCCCTATTCACTTGATTTCTCAATACACCAGTGGCAAATAAAATTGAGACCATTTTCAAACATCTCCCATCACATCATGTAGTTCAAGGACATCTTCTAAGAGGCATCATGTGTTCTGAGGATTTCACGAATTTGTTGAAACAATGAAGAGGTTGGAGTACAATGTTGAAGAGGATCAAGTAAGAGTTATAATTACTAGAAATAATAATTTGCATTCTTTGAGTAAAAAGAATAGAAGATCTATTCATTTCTTGTTTGGTATTAAATTGTTTATATTTTTTCTCATGAATAAGTTTCTTCAAAGTTTTTGAAAAATTTACTATTGATAAATCATTTATGACATTTTGGTTAGAAATACCATAAGAATATAAGGGACTTAACCATATCCCTTAAGTGCCAATTACCCTACGGTGAAAGAATTGATTATATGATGGGATAACATATGTACTTGAATGTGTATTAATGCATCCCTTGAACACAATTCAACTATAAAAAACATTGTTCTTACGGAATTTAGGTTTCTCTTTCCTAACCAATATATTTAATCAGATGCCTTGCTTCCAAAACCCTACAATTCTAGCTGAAATTAGCTATTTGGTGAACCATTTGTTTATTTGTGGCTTTGATGATGATAGCGGAAGTGAGAGAGGGAGAAAGAGAGAGAGGAGTGCACATGATATCGCTACCTGTACACTATGTTGTATTGAACATAACATGGATATATACATGAGTACCCCTTAGGGTAAGGTTAGGGTTTCCCCCTATGCCCTATCTTGATGGTGCAATTTACACCATCCTTAACACCCACTCTTAAATTGCACTTGGGTAAGTAGAGGGTGCATGTACAAGATCTTTTTGTGTTTCGTTTGGTGCATATGATATCATCCAAAACTAGAAAAGAAAACTGAAAAGAATCAGAGTAGTATATGCATGTGTGAGAACAGTGACTACAGAGCGGAAGCCTGTACAATGAGTACAACTTACGATCCTATACATAACATGTATTTCTCCCTGTTAAATTGTGAATCATCCTTCACCTTTAGGAACAAAGCCCAGAAAATAGGCCGAAGGGAAGAGGAAAGAAATATGCAAAGTAAAGTCCACTTGGATCAAAGACTGGTCGATTGAAAGATTAATGAGTGGTTGGAGAACCATGTGTATGGCTACGTGCTGAACATGTCATAAGTCACCATGGAGTGTGTAGCTGCTCTTTAGCAGAGGCATTTGGGTGAGAGGCTAGTCGATGTAGTGACAGAGATGTGGTCCGGTATGTTATGACATACAAGGGTGTCACGAACCCAAAAGAATTGACAGTAATGTCGAAGGTATGCTACAGTTGAGTAATCTCTATCATATGATGTGGGGTCGAAGAAGACCACATATTCAGTGTGGACAAAGTGATCCAGGGGTTGCATAAAAGATGGGGCTGAAGGTGCAAGTGTGATACACTACTCGGTTGATAAAGAGGCCCGTAAAAATGACAAGGTATGGCAACCTTTAGAGCTTGTATGCTCAATTATCATGAGTTCAAGGTTGTCTGATGTGTGCATGGCTAAAAATCCATCGGCATTGGGATGTACATTGAAGGATAGGTAATTTGGGAAATCAATGTGGAGACAAGCGAGGAACCAAAGATGATCCAAATCAATGATGAGCTTCCTGCTAAATTCCTCAACACTACAAAAACTCTGTTCTAGGATTACCGTGGCGTGTTCACTTGGGAATAGATGGACTTAAAGGGGGAACCAAATAACCTAATCCAACATCAAGTCCCTTAGGTCCCTAATGCAAAGCACATTTGACAGCAATGATACAAAATGAGTCCTAACACACAAAGCTAGTGAGGTCCGGAATAGACCAACTGTTCAAGGTAGGGTTTATTTGTCAAGTGGACTGAAGTGAATGGTTGTTTCCAATGGTTATTGTACGCAAACACTATATTGAAGAATTTGGGAATCTCTTAAGTTCGACTTTCAAGTAAAGGGTTAAGATTTGACCATGTGGCCAAAACTTGAACCGTAATTTGAAAGTGGGACTTGGGAGGATTCCCTAATATGGTGTTTAGGATGGATTCCACTTTCAAGTAATGGGTTCAAGTTTGACCATGTGGCCAAATCTTAACCAGATTGGGAAGTCCCAAAATATTTGAAAATTCCCAAATTCCCTAATATAGTGTTCCCAATAAAAATGGGAAACGTTTCATCTGCATACACTATTGATGACTCAATGCGTAGACCATCAAAGATCCGTTTCCCCTACCATCCACTACCATGAATGATCGGTTCACTAAAGAAAGCATTGCCTTGAAGGGATGGGTTGACATTTTGCAAGCACAAAAGGAACAAGCTGAAGATAAAGTGGACGTATCAAGAAGCAAGCTAGCAGTACAAGAAGAAAAATTCACTCTACCAGCCTTGGAGATCTTTCAGGGCATCAAAACTTAGTGCAACAAAATGTAGCAGCACCTGGAAAAATTGTTGCATAAACTCACCAAGCCCCCAAAATAGGATAAGCTCTACAAGAAGGGAGATGATGATGAAGACAATGAGGATACATGAGTAGTCCAAGGAGAGGGATCCTCCAGGATAACCTCCACACGAAGAGAGATGATGAAATGAAGACAATGAGGACACAGGAGCATGCCAAGTAGGGGGATCCTCCACACCCAACACAAACAATAAGGCCAAGCCACTACATGAACAAAATCAGGGTGTCAAAGGACCCAGCACGCCATGGTGCCATAGGTGGAGCTTGCCAAAGCTGAGCACGGAGCACCAAAAGAAGGAGTAACACATGCAAAGGCAAAAAGGAAACTACAACATGAAAGGGCCACAAAGACCGTCTCTGAAAGTGGCATGGGACTTCGGAGAACCATAGGGCAGGGCTAGAAGGATGATACGGACAAAGGCAAAGTAGATGAAGCCCAAACAAACAAGGAGGCTGGAAAAGACCAAGAACAGTCAGCACATGAAGCCAGCTGCCAACTATGGCTAAAAGCCCAAGTAGACAATAGCAAAAGCGCACTACATTGAGTCATAAAATGGTGATGCAAGGAGGAACTTCTCACTCAAGTCCTTCTCATCATGAATACGCATCCGGCCATCAATACACCCTCCTTGAAACAATAAAAAGGATGTAGTCGAACTTCCATCAAATTGTTAATGAGCAAATATGAAGTCTTGAGTTCCAAATAATTACATGGACGAAGCTAAAGAGACTCATAGGAACAGAGGCTAACAAGCTCTAGCCAATCTTAGTAGAATGCACATATCCAACCACTAGACATAAAATGGACACTGAAGATGAAATCTTGCGTCGTTGAACAAACCCCCATCATTAATGCCATGAGGACATAGCTTGAAACAGAGCTGGGGAGAATGTTGCACCCCTCGGGGCAACGAATGCGTAGCCCAAGATTCTTGACAAAGGATGAAGGAGCAGAGGCGAGGGACAAAGCAACCAAGTGTAACTTTCCTCACATGACTTCCTAGACAACGTGGCCAAAGGGCCAGGCCAATGCATTACTTTGTGGAACCCTTTCGAGAGCAATAAAGGAGCAGGATGGCAAGGGGAACAAAAGACAAGAAAAAAGGCAACAGGATGTTAAAGTCAAAGAAGGCCTAACAAGCATGCGGACAAATGTTGAGCTTGTTTATGGTTGTAAGTTGTAACGGTAGTGGGTAGTACCCATCGTCTGTGTCAATTCATGATAATATAGAAAGGATTCATGGTCGAGATATTCTAAAGGAAGATCTAGGTGTGTCGAGTGCAACTAGAGACCTATTGTATATAGCCAATTTGGCCTTGCACAATAGAACTCTTTTCTCGCAAAGAATCACATTTGTGCCACTTTGCTCGTCTCGCTTTCGTGTGCATTTTTTCTAGTAAGCTTTACTTTGCATGTTGCATTTACCTCATGACTAACAACATAGTAAAACTTGCCCAATTATCTAGAAACAAATATTTTGCCGCCACCCAAGACCACTACTAGATGAAGGACATAATCACAGCATGCGAAACGAGGCACTTCGGCCTTAACATGTAGGTAGTACATTAATTGTGAAAGGAAAGGTTGGAAAGTGTGAAGAAGAACAACTTGCCGAAGACTTGTGGAGGTCATGGTCAAGTTTCACAATATGCATGTGGCAGAATGCAATGGTCAACTAAATATTGTCCTAAATCTTGATGAAATTAAAATGGTCAAAGCTCAAAAGTTAGAAAGAGTCGATTTAACAGTGGCAGGTAGAACACTAGACTCTGGAGTTGACCTTGATGATGTGGCATAATTTAACATTTAGGGGTAGTGTAAGGGTGGTAGGTGATTATTCACAACAACACAAAGCACCCACAGACACGCACACACACGCTCACTTAGCGTTTAAAGGTTGAGACAACCTTCAAAAAAATGCAAGATAGTGGCAATGACGAGATTTGAAATTTGACGATGCAACTTTGAAAACACAATCAAACTATAATTTATTGTGTGGTTGTGCTGTTTTCTCTCATTAAATGGTCACAATCGGAAAAAGCGAGCTTATAGAGTATTTCTTACAAGAGGAAATTTTAAGATTTCTAAAGTCTTTCTTACAAGAGTGAATAGAGCGACAGTAAATAAAGCGCTCTCTCTTGTTCACTCTCTATCTCTCTCACACACACACACACATGCAAGATTAGAACTATAGAAATTTAGCAAATTATCACCATAAAACATAGAGCCATCAATCTAAAGGTGGAACTTGACTACTTTGACTTGCACCTGAAAAACAGACATGTAATTTAATTCCCTAGTTAATCTAAACTTAATAGAATTGGTTGACTAACACAACCTAATTTGTAATCCCTCCAACTCTAAATAGATTATAAATATTGGCCCAATTTGGCCTCTTGCACCACATGAGCATACCTCATAACATGCCATACAAATTAAACAAAAACTTTAGTTATTGCTCAAGCACCGTAATGTTGAGAATGGAGAGAGTTCTGACATCTGGGATAGTGTACAGTGTAAATGTATAATGCTCTTCTCAAAGGATGTACCCAAAATATATGTACAAGCAACAAAGTGGATAAGGGGTTGAGAGCTTATGATCTCATACGTAGTAAGTGTACATGTAGTGTGTAGTTTACAATCTCAACACCCTCTCTTGTATTTACATTTACATATGAGATGGGAGCTCAGAACTGAACAAAAATTTCCTGGGCCCACAAAATCAAATTACCTCACCTAAATACTAATTCGGAAACGCTTCCATCTGACAAAACTTGTGCTTGCACGGGAATACTAGGCTGAGCTGCGTACCTCATGCTTGCCCACGACAAATAATCTTCAACAAACTTTCATCCTTAAAATCATTTTACCAGTGAAGAGAGACTTCAGCCAAAATCTCCTAAAACATGCTATACAGAGTGAAATATTCAAATGACCGTAATAGTTAAGCTTACTCATAACATGTATACATCATACAAACCATGTTTTCAGTCACACAGATCATATGCTACAATCTTTCCATAATTAACAGCACCCTGCCACCGAAGAGCCGCAATATTTTGGGAAACATGCTGCATATATTCTTACTTTATTGATAGCTCTCCTATATTTCAAAAGTTATTTTGTACAGTTAAATAAATGGAGCAGTTGTATGTCCTGGCAGATCTCTTGCTCCTAGCAAATAGTATTAACATAGCAGTCGTGAGTGAAATTAGAAAGTACAGAATGCAACCACAGCAGTATATGCACAGAAAATAGTGGCATCAGACAGCAATCCTGGAAAAGAGTCCTAGTTGACAGCTACCAGACCATCTTCGACAGGGCTGCACTGGACTCAGCCACATTATACCAGCAATTATCAAAGAAAATGTGAGATGGTCAAGCAGATCCACATTTGGAAGAGACAAAATAGAAGGGGAAGACGGGATGAATGGAGCGATGTGAAGGGAAAGTAGAGACCTGGAAGGAGAAGGGAGAGAAGGGAGGAGACGATGAGCAGAAGAAACAAGAAAAAGAGAGTGAAGGGAGAGCAGTGGCATGAAGAGGAGGCAGAACAGGGGTGTAATGGGAGGAAAGGAACTGTCAAAAGGGGACACAAAGCTGCCCTTGTTAAAAGTGAGGTGGACGTGTAGCCTATGTCCATGTATTTAAAAGACCCCAAGCGCACACTTTAAATTATGGAGCATTTAGCTCCAAAACATGAGCACCATTCCTAACACCTCTGACAAGGTCCAAAACATGTTTCGAAATTATGTGGCCAATATTCTTACTGAAGCACGTAATATCTATTAAAAAATCCCAGTACTTCACATGGTCTGATAGTGTTGAACAGCTACATCCCAACTTTAAACGACTGACAGCCAAAATCACCTTGCTTTAAAAGCACTATGGCTTCCACATCATTAGTTCAGCTTCCACATCATTAGTTCGGACTTCCACATCATTCATCTTAAATCTTGTCTGACCACCTTCACAATCAGCATACATTTAATCAACGTGACTGCTACATCTATTTTAGGCACAGTGAGTAATATCTCGACGACCCATCTACCAAATAGCACTCACTGCATTACCTAGATTCTCCTGCCATTTTCTTCACATCAATGTGTTCGTCTTCTAGAAATCACTGGCTGCATCACAGATGCAGCCATCAAATCGCTAGTGCTACAATTTTCTTGAAGTCAACGTGTAGTTTTCAGAACATTATTTGAGTGATGCAGGCAAGCCCCCTATCACATTAAGGGTTTTACAGCATTAGTATTTACCCTGTTGTGTTAAAACAGAGATTAGCCTAGGGTAATTACCTTCAAAAAAAACAGCACAATATAGTGCACTATTGTCGAACGTAGCAATAGAAAAACTGACTGCAGTTTTTTTTAAAGAAAAAAGTGGAATGTTTACTAGATTTCTTTCGAATCCATAGTCCAATCAAAAATTGTAAAAAGTTTGCCATGTGTCGGGACATCGAAACTGGGCTTCAACCATGTCTCAAGACATCCAAACACAAGAGCATCTCCAGAGAAAAGTACATTGGTATTCAATTGATAAATACGCTTGTAGACATATACATGATGACCACACTTTGGTCCCACCTTTCACAGGCCATTTGACTTTCAAAACAATACTAGAGGACTGCTTTCATAAATGGAGATGCAGCTACTTCCTTAGATTGAGATCATATAATCTTCCGGCAAAAGCTGCTTTGTCACTGGTAACTTTGGCAATCATAACATGAAGAGCCTTACGCCCAAGATCATTACACAAGGTACTCAAACCAAGGAAATTTACTGCCGTCCTGCACTGGGACAGACAGCAGCTCGATGCCCCATTTGGCCACATATGAAACAAGTTTGCGAGAAAGGCCTGAAAAGTACAGGAGATTGTATGTCATGCTTTGGTATTAATAAGTTGGAAAACAGTTCAAGATTCAACAGCAAGGTTACACTACAAGCTTATAATGACAAGAAGTCTCAAAACGGCCAGTATTACACCACAAGCTCTAGACTATCTTACCAAAACAAAACCCCATTCTCCCACAACAGAAATGATTAATCAAGCTGGACCTACAAAAGGCAGACTCCTACCAGTGATGATTGAGTATTGCTGTTTCTTTCAATGCCACACCCATGTTAGCAGGTCATTTGAGGAAAGGCAGGAAAGGCAGTTATAAGCGGGACTACCAACAAACACTGTTCTCACTTCTATATTGCATGGTTGATGGATTAAAACGCTTCATGGATGTCCTCAGACTAGCTACTCAAGCAAAATACAATGGCAGACATTTAATGCCATTCCTAAGCTTTATACTGAAGCAAGAAAGATTGATCTCAAATACCTGCGGTTGTCAGCATACCCATCAGACCGTTCCTCATAGTTTCTGCTTGTTCCCCAGTCGCCACTCCTGCTTGAGCTCCTCCCTGTGCCCCAGTCATCCGTCCTGCCTGCACTCCTCCCCATGCTCCAATCATCACTCCTGCCTGCACTCCTCCCCCAACTTGAATTCTGGCTCATTCCATCTTCCCGTCTCCTGAAGGACCAATCCGATCTGCCACCCATGCGAGGAGCACCACCACCTCTCTGACCAAACCTTCCATACCTGTCTCGTGGAGCTTCGTCGTACTGATACTGAAGTTTGGGCAGCTGCATTGTACCAAGGAAAAATGATCTCTCTCTCTCTCTCTCTCTCTCTCTCTCTCTCTCTCTCTCATACACACACACATTTTATGTGGAATCACCTTCTCCCCGCAGAAAAGGTGAAATCAAGCTACGGCTGCTTGTGAAATCTTTACAATTTCATTTTAGTATCTCCCAACTAGGTAAAAAATGCTTAAGACAAAGAGGGCAATGCACCACTTATAATAGAAAAAATGACAACATACGAAAACGTCACAAGGTGGATTTTGGATGTTTGCTAGTACGACATGAATATATATCTAGATGAATCTAGAAACAGGAATATATATATCTAGATGAATCTAGAAACAGGAATATATATCTAGATGAATTAGGAACAAGGAAACAAAATGACTAGAGAAATCTATCTGAGCCTCACGAACATCACCATTTCTTACATTCAGTCCACGAAAGATAGTGATAAGAGGAGATTGGCAAAGAGATAAGATGAGAATGCTTTCATAAAGCAGAATGGTCTATTAGATTACAGCTGCCAACCTTTGAAACCACCGTAACAGTATCGTCTGAGGTGGATTCTTGGGCCAGTAGTTCCTTGGCGACATCCTCTGGCAGATCAAAGACCGCTCCATCACCCTGTTCAGATTTCAAATCACAGAAGAATAATTACAATCATAACTAAATTTTCAGAGCGCATGAACACACTGGTCAAAGACAAACATAACTATCAAAGAGAGACAAATCACCTCTTGCTCGTCTAGCATTTGTATTTTCCCAATTTCATCAGCAGCTCTGGGATAAATTGCAGACAGTGCTCCCATGACACTCCGGGGAGAAGACAGACGAGCACCCCACCCGCGATTTCGAGTAATTTGTAATGTGGTATATCCCTTAAAAGACAAGGGAAAAGATTCAAATTTCAGTCTGTGGACTCGACTTCAAAATCGTCATGAGCTAGTTGTACAACCACCAGCCTTCAAAACAACACCACTTTGGTTAGGAAGAGAGAAAACTAATCACTTTCAATACGGAAAGATTTTGAAGACATGCAGAAGTCAGCTTGCAGATGATTCACTTCACACTTAAGGCCCCAATAAGGCTTAGAAGATGGGCAACTACAATATCCCCACCGACATTGCCACAACGCTGGGTGTAGACCATAGTCTAAATATGTGCTTTCACACATAAATATCCACACTCCCATACTTAGGCATCCATTTGTACAAAGGTCTTCAGACTAACCAAAAGAAAGAAAACTGCAACAACTAACGCTAACACAAGGGAACAAAGATAGACCAACATACATATAAGAACACAAATGAAACACAACACAAACACAGACAAGGAAACAATTAGTCTGTATTTTTTACTTATTTTATTTTAAATTTAAATGATAGTAATTAATAAAATAAGAAGTGGGACAAAAAATAAAATAGGCATTCACACACACACACACACACACACACACACACACAGAGCAAAAAAAACCAAACTAAACAGATATGTAAGTAGATGAACTCCAAAAATAGAACAAACATAAACTATAGGATATGAAGCTTCCTACTGTGTTTAAACGGATTTCAAAGGTAGAACTGATATCAGAGTCAGCTACTGCAATACAATAATATTCCAGGGCTATCAACACAACCTCAAGAATACTCCAACTAGCATAATGAAGAAATCCATAAATTAACTTGACTTTAGATCTTTCAGTGAGTAACCACACCTCTTGATGAGTGATGAGGGAACGTGAAGCAGGAGGTTGTATAAAACCACTCATGTGTGCAATTGCAGCAGCTAGGGCTTCAGCACCCTGTTCCCTCAGAAGCCTTTCCGCAGTAGGAAGGAAGACAGACCTCAACTCCGGATGCACTTTACTTAAAGCTGTCTGGGCTTGTTCAGAGGAAGATCTCAAGACATCGTTGACACTTGGTGGGCCAACAGACTCGAACTTGCATCCAACATCCCGCTCAATTGTTCTCACTGTTCTCATTTGAGAATCTGAGTGCATCAATATGGTTACACCTTCTTTACCTGCTCGACCAGTCCTCCCTGACCGATGAACAAATGTTTCTGGATCATTTGGGATCTCATAATGAATCACCTGGGTGGAGACCACAACATCAAGATTTTCAATTCCAGATTATGTGGGATCTGTCTCAAGGATCTGACAAAACCAAGTCATGGGAAAAGAGAGGGCTAGGAAAAAAACATACAAGATCAACATTTGGAATATCAAGTCCGCGAGCTGCAACATCAGTTGCAACCAAGACAGAAAACTTTCCACTACGGAATGCAGTCAGTGTCTTTTCCCTCTGAGCCTGAGATATATCTCCATGCAGAGCTTCTGTTCCAAGCATCCGGTTCATTGACATAGCCACTTCATCAGCATCTTTTTTGGTTTGAGTAAAAACAATGGTTTTCCCCCCTTTGCCATAGACCTGAACCAGAACACCACACCACACGGTAAGACTGTCGTAAAATAAATACTGTAGCACAGCAAATCTAACATTGCAAACTGGGCTCTGAAAACTAGTTCACATTCAGTAAACATGCACACTAGTTGCTTACTGTGATGAGATCACTCAAGATGGCTCGCTTTGCAGAAACCGGGGTCGGAACTGAGTATATTTTAATACCCGCAGCAAGCTTCTCTTCAGAATTTCCAACCTGGAAGACCAGGAAACATTAAAACTCTCTCTCTCTCTCTCTCTCTCTCTCTCTCTCTCAGTGTGTGCATGTGCTTGTGTGTTTGTCTAGCTCTGTTCCCACTCCCCCTCCCTGTTTCTACACATACCACACACACAAGTGCACATGGGTATCTACATGGGTAGATAGAACACCATAAGGCATCAAATATGGTGGATCGACCTAGGGATGAAAACACAAGGCACAGATTGCCGAGGGCACTGCCTCTTTTGAAGGCACTCAAAAATGGGAGGAAAGGATGGTTGCATTCAAAAGTTGGGGCTAATATGCAAAGGTTTGTATTCCAATACAAGCGTCAGGTCACAAGCAAGCATTAGAATGGGATTCGGTGAGTGCAGGCCAACAGAGTAGCCCTTTCCAGACGAATGCATACTCCAACCTTTTAGCAAAAAAAAAAAGAAAGGGGCGGGCAAAATTTTACCAAGCTTCCCCCAACCCAAACCTGCCAGCTACAACTCAGAGGGAGCTACACCACCGCCAACAAAACGACCACGCCACCAACAGAAAAACAACAATGATTCGAATCCGTAGACCTGAAGTTTGAAACCTTATGTTGACAAGCCAAGCACAACAAAGCTTAACCACACACACAGCCTCGGATGATCACAAGCAAATAAAATTCACTGAAATCAGTATTGTATGCTGTAAGCGATCAGAAAAAGAACAAAGTGCTGATGAGAGAGGTTGAGCATATCTAGCATATTCTTGCAAGTGCTTCTTCGATCAATTACAAGCCTGTGCTATATAGCGCATGTTACGCATAGCAAGAATTGCAAGAAGTTATCAAACCGGGTATGAGAGTTCAATCCCTCACTGGCCTCGTTGCTGCTCTTCTTGCATTGTTATTAGCTTCTTTCCCACTTGACGGAATTGAACCAGAATTCATGCTACAGGAAAGAGAATCGACAAGCCAATTAGAGGAACAGAAAGCTGAGAATGAGGTGACTAGGAAAAACATGTGAACAGTGGCACTCAAGAAGAGACTATAGACCATTGCAAGGAAGAGAAAGACCCAAATCACAAAAACAATGAAGACGGAAATAGTCTGGCAGTGGCAAAAAAGGAAACCAGCATGGACATCTTGTTGGAGATAAGTGCACACTAAGTGTACTATTTCCTAGTCTACATTTGTCTAAGTCTAAGTCTAGTCTTTATGTCTTGAGTGTGTGCCATGTGGCGCTTCTACAATTATCCCATAAGCACTCTTGCTTTATGTCTTGTACTTTGGCCCATATATTCATGGGTCACATCATTGCAATCAATCAGTCTAGCTTGTGTCTTGTCTACACTCTTCTCAAGGTATTTCTTGTCTTTCAATCTTGTTATTTCATTTCCAGTTTCTAATTCTAGTTCTTACTTCCATATTCCAACATGGTATCAGAGCTAGGTTGATCCCTCTTCTCTCCCCTCAGTCTGCCTCTTCTCAGATTTCTCCCTCTTCTCATTTCTCCCTCTTTCTGCCCCGCCATTGCGCGCCAGATCTGCACACCAGATTTGTGTGTTTCCGCTCCAGATCTGCGCACCATTTCTGCCTGATCTGAGCGCCAGATCTGCGCAGTTCAGCCACAGATCTGAGCGCCATTTCTGCCAGATCTGAGCGCCAGATCTGCGCAGTCCTGCTGTCACTCCTGCACCCGCTCCTGCATCAACGTACCTGCTATCCATAAAGATCAGCGCTGTCCGTACACCGACCGTACGTCGTCCTCCGTCCATACGTCATCCATACTCCATACGCCATCCGTACGTCGTCCGTACTCCGCTGTCCGTACAGTCCGTACAACTGTACAGAATCCATACCTGCACAGGCCAATTTCTCCAGCTGCTGTTCGAAATCTGCTCCATCTTCACGGAGATCTGCGCCATCTGTTCAACCTCCTGGACTGCGCCCTTTTTTGCACCTCTACCTCTGCCTGGGATTAAGGTACTGTGCTTTGCCTCTTTCAAGTTTGCTGAGCAGTCTCTCTTTTTTGCTGGTTCCTCCTGCTTCGATGGGCTGTCATATGCTATGGCCTTGACAAAGTGGTGAGAAAACCGGCTTCTTGGATCTCTCCTCTCATTTATTTCTGCAATATTGTAAGGGAATAGACACTGCCCTTACATCCTAGTAAGAGGTAAGACCTTCCCACATGGCATCTTCCTCTCATTCTCTCATATCTATCGACAAATTCAATGGGTCCAACTTTCATACTTGGCAAATCAAAATCAAGTGCCATCTTATGAAAGAACGGCTTTGGGACATTGTTCACCGTGCTGCTCCCGAAGGTCGCTCTGAGCAAGTTGTCACTACCAAGAACAACAAAGCCTATGCTATCATATTGCTCGGCCTTGGAGATGATTACATTCATCACATCTCCGACATACAGTCTGCTCCTCAAGCATGGATCACTTTGGATACCCTTTTTGGAGCCCAATCTAAAAACTCTAAGATTGCACTTATGATCTCATTCTTTGATCTACATATGCAGGAAGGAGCTACTATAGCCTCTCATGTCAATTATCTTCGCAGTCTTATGGTTCAGCTTGCGTCAGTCAAGTCTCCCATCTCCGTAGATATTGCTATTGCTATGCTTCTCAAAAGCTTACCTGACACCTATGCTACTCTTGTCACTACCTTCAAGTATCATAATAATCCTTCTCTTGAGGGTATCATCAATGCTCTCCAAGAGGAAGAAAGAACTCAACAACGAAAGGTAACTGACACTGCATTTTTAGCAAAGACAGGAAGTTCTAAGGTAAGAAAGCCTTGCACCCATTGTGGCAAAACTAATCACATGGAGAAGGACTATTTCAAGGCTCATCCATGCACCATTTGTCGCCGTGATAATCACCAGGAGAGGGACTGCTACTCCAAAACATCTACCTCAGCCCCTACATCTACCTCAGCCCATGTTGCTGCAACATCTTCATCAACTAATCTTGCTATTCCTTCCTCACATGATGAGAAGTGGGCTTTCTGATTACTTCTATGTCTTGTCTACCACCTTGATCACCGATGATGTTGGTCAAGGGGTTCTAGTGTCTTGGTCTTTCTATTTGTCTACAGTCAGTCTTCTGTCTATCTAGTCTTGTCTGTCTGTCTATTTGTCTATCAATCTGACTGTGTTTTAGATCCATCTTGTCCCTACCCTTGTGGACCCATATGAGGATATCACTTGAGGAGGGGTGTCTCAAGATCTTTTGTCTGTCATGTTTTCTATCTTGTCTCTCAGTCTATCAGTCTTTATGTCTGTCTTCTAGTCTTTTCTTTCTGTCTTACTCCTAGTGTCCACTTAAGGAGGGTGTTGGAGATAAGTGCACACTAAGTGTACTATTTCCTAGTCTACATTTATCTAAGTCTAAGTCTAGTCTTTATGTCTTGAGTGTGCGCCATGTGGCACTTCTACAATTATCCCATAAGCACTCTTGCTTTATGTCTTGTACTTTGGCCCATATATTCATGGGTCACATCATTGCAATCAATCAGTCTAGCTTGTGTCTTGTCTACACTCTTCTCAAGGTATTTCTTGTCTTTCAATCTTGTTATTTCATTTCCAATTTCTAGTTCTAGTTCTTGCTTCCATATTCCAACAATGCACACTAAGTGTACTATTTCCTAGTCTACATTTATCTAAGTCTAAGTCTAGTCTTTATGTCTTGAGTGTGTGCCATGTGGCACTTCTACAATTATCCCATAAGCACTCTTGCTTTAGGTCTTGTACTTTGGCCCATATATTCATGGGTCACATCATTGCAATCAATCAGTCTAGCTTGTGTCTCGTCTACACTCTTCTCAAGGTATTTCTTGTCTTTCAATCTTGTTATTTCATTTCCAATTTCTAGTTCTAGTTCTTGCTTCCATATTCCAACACATCTCCCCTTTAGACACAAAAGCTCATTGCTATAGCCTGCCCCTAGCGGTGCAGTGCTAACAAAGTGCTCTCTTGACCTATCAGCTGATTGAATGCCGTGCTTTCTTGATCATATATCCAGCAACAAATCCCAAGCTTCTTGGTTATTGCCAATTAGATCAAAAGCAATCGCTTGACAGCGGACAGTGCCATCATAGCAGCTTTGGAGCGTTCAGTTCACAATCACACCGAGAAGTCTGGTTGCCTTGGTCAAGGGGAGCATGATCAAGACCTCTTTCTAGTACATACATGTATGATATATCACAGATATAAGACCAGGAAAATGCCATCTGGAAATGAGGTCATTTACAAAGTAGTGCCACGAAATAAGAGCTGACAAAGTCGACTAAAGGCCCTATTTTTCAGATCATATCATCAAAAAAAATGTAACAGGTCAGGTCACGCACATATACATATGCTTTTGCAAACGAAGAAAAGTTCTCATTTCCTGACTCCCTCTTCAAAAGAAGAGTGGCTGAGGTTCAATGCTCAACATTGCGCCCCAACCTTAGGCGCACATGGTCTCTGTGCATATCTGACTATACATGAAATTAACTAACCTGAAGAGAGTTATTGAATTACTCTGGTTTCCTTGGAGCTCAACTTCATACTTTTCAAACAATGGATGCAGCTTCATCATATTATACTGCAACTTATTCCATCACAGTTGAACTTGGCCCTTAAAGAACTGGATTTTTCCATAAATACAGCAAAGAATTGACACAAAATATGGTGTGCC
Source organism: Dipteris shenzhenensis (assembly GCF_047967505.1). NCBI lineage: Eukaryota > Viridiplantae > Streptophyta > Polypodiopsida > Gleicheniales > Dipteridaceae > Dipteris > Dipteris shenzhenensis. The sequence goes on along the minus strand of NC_141614.1, from coordinate 13,723,427 downwards.
AGAGGGGCATGCATAATCACGTGCACACTGCAGACACATTAGATAGTTTACTGAGAGAAGTGGCATCCTGGAAAGTTAAAAGTACACCTTCCAGAAAAGAGCACTAAACCTGAGGAGCATACAACCACATCCTCGCCCATCACACAAAGAGGACCAAGCCAGGTAGATATGGAGGCATCTACAGCTAGCAAGTTGACACTCTGTCTGAGCAAAATGGCCCAAGTCCAGGACAGCTAGAGCTGTACCTGACATGATGTCTAGAAGCTTTCATCTAATCAATGCAGATACACTGTTATGCTCACTTTTGGTGCCCTGCTCTTGAAACGTATGAAACTTACCCCCCATGGCATGTAACTTTTCATTCAGTGTCAGGACGTGTGCATGATTTCCCAATCTAATATGCAAACTAGACCAAGTCATCAATGCCAACATCTAGAAAACCTTTGAACACTCCCAATGAGAAAAGTTTGGTAAGGGAAACAAGAGGCACATAACACAAAATAGAGATTAAATATACCACAAAGCCTAAGGTATGCATTTTAGAAATAAGAACAAGCCTCTTCATTAAGACCAAGAACGATGATTGACACGTTTCGAGCAGAATAACCTGCTATATTATACAGATATCAGAGAAACCTGACAAGAAAATGAAAGACCAGATTTCACAATCTAAATCCCATATGACATTTGGAAACCACAAAATATGGAGGACAGAAGGAGAATTACTTACCAAGTCAATAGTCAAGGGACTTTTCAAGTATTTCTTAGCAAGTCTGGACACCCATGTTGGCATGGTAGCGGAGAACAGCATGCTCTGCCTTTCAGCAGGGAGCTCTTCTAATATTTTCTCCACATCTTCCTCAAAGCCAACAGCCAGCATCTGATCTGCTTCATCCAAGACCATGTATTTGACCTCATTCAACACCAATGAGCCCCTCTGAATTAAGTCAATGATGCGGCCAGGTGTTCCAACAGCAACATCAACGCCCTTCTGAAGCTTTCGCTGTTGTAATGTAATGGATACTCCTCCATAGGCACAGATAGTAGATAAATTAGGCGCAGATTCCATAAACTCTTTTTCAACCTGTACTGCCAGCTCTCGAGTTGGTGCAAGCACTAAGGCTCGTGGAACTCTACCCATACGCCTAAAAGTACACCACAGAGAATAACTAGATCAAAACAAATGCGACAAAGCAAGTGCTAAAGCCATCAAGACACTGAGGATCCTCGTCTCTTCCTTTTAACAAGGGAGCTAATGAATTTTGATTGACTGAACGAGCTAGACTCATACCGGGACGAGAAGCTTGCTTCATTGATCTCCAGAATACGCTGAATAATAGGAATTCCAAAAGCCAACGTTTTGCCGGTTCCAGTCCTAGCCCGGGCTATAATATCCATACCCTTTGTGGCAGGTTTCAAGACTGCTTCCTGCGGGCATATCCAGACAACATCAGTACGAGTCTTAAACAGGAACTGGCCGATTTCAAGGCATTTAATTAATTGCTATGAAGGGTTATCAATCACCGTAACATGTGAAAGAGCCTACAAAGCACAAGCAGCTACTCTACCAATGCAGTTCATAAAATAGCAGAAAAAACCAAAGAATCATTCGTTACTCGTTTGAGAAATGCGACGTACCTGGATCGGAAACAAGTGAGTGATACCACGTTTTGCAAGGGCTAGTACGAGCTCCTCTTTCAAACCCAGCTGAGCGATAGGAGTGCCGACGTTACCTGCCACGGGAGATTCCTCGACATTCTGAGTCCCAGGAACACTTCTCCGGCTAAAATCATCGCTAGGCCGCTGTTCCGGAACAAACTTCCTCTCCCCTCGGAATCCCAAAATGTCCACGTCGTCTTCAGCAACGGCATAGTCTGCGGTTGCAACCGCAGCTCGTTGAGAAGAGCTGAGAAACGCCCTAGACTTGTCCAGGTTCCATGAAGAAGTATCATCTCCATCAGACGGCAAATCTCTAGACTGGAATCGCGCGCCCGTGGCATCCATGCGTACACATAAGGCCTGAAAAGCTCGCGCTTGTGACCCGGAGCAAGGGCAAAGGACCACTTGGGGCATTTCTCCGAAGAAAGAAGACGACAGCATGCTCACGACGTTTCCGGAGACAGGCTTCGTTATTCTCCTTGAGCTGTCGACAGAGAGAGTCTGGAATGCAGGGGTGACGCCGACGGCGGACGCCATGTCTCCAAGCTGGGTGAGCACCTTCGGCTTCTCTAGCAGGAAAGCGAATATACGCTTTGCGGTTGTTTATCTTGAAGAAGTAAAACTCATGCCGCTACTCTGCGTCTGCCAGCAGCAACAGACATCCTAACGACAGGTAAGGGAAGAAAAACTCGATACAAAGGTATATGTCTAGACGAATCCATAAGAATGTTGAAAAGAAAGCAAAACGGAGAGGAGGAGGGGTAAGAGAGAGACCTGAAATGGAGCTAGGAAGGGAGGAGGGGAAGGGGCTATGGAGGCAAGGAAGAAGGGAAGAAGCAGGAGGAGGAAGGGAAGAAGGGGGGATGGGCAAAAGTCTTGTTGTAGTGAAATGAAGAAGAAGAAGAAGAAGAAGAAGAAGCTCACAACAACAAGACGCCCCTTCCTTCAACCCTGTTTTGTTGATGAATGAACAAGATGAAGAAATGAAGACTATTGTTGTGTGTTCCTTTCTTTGTTTTTTGTGTTTGTGTTGTTGGGGTTTGATGAGAGTCTAGATATTATTTTTATCTTGTTTGGTGCCTTGTTTGGTCTCTAGCCCTCCACGCCACTCACCCTTCCATGATAAGGCCCCTCCTTTTCCTCACTCCTCTCCACATACATACCTTCTTCAAACCTTTTCTAACTCACAACTCTCTTCCTCTCAGTAATATCTCTCTCTCTCCCTCTCTCCTCCTCCCTCCCTCCACCCTCCCCCACGCGACCGCCCCTTATGACAACCTGAATGACTAATGAGTGAGTGAGTGAGCCTGCTTATGTGTTGCAGGTGGGTCGCGTAGGTGAGACCGCGGCGGGGAGGGGGAGCGGAGAAGGGACGCAAGGGGAAGGGGAACAACACTTACACACACACGCACGCACTCACACACACAACATTTCCACATAAACTAGCTACCTCAACACCTTTCCGCAATAATATGTCACTTACCTCTCTCAAGCAAGTGTCTATGGTGAATGTGTATGTGTGTGTGTGCGCGTGCATGTGCATGTGTCTATGCGCGCACACGCGTGTCTATGTGTGTTTTTCTTTTTCTTTGCATGTGTTTTCGTGGGCAGTCCAGATTTTTGTTGGATATGTTGGCTAGTTTTTGTTTAGCTCGCAACTCACCACACACCCCATTCAACAATCAAGCCCCCCATTCCCTTGTCATCTTCACACATTTCCAACTTCATCAACATTTCAACATAAGGACCAATAAGGCCCCCATCATCTTCACACATTTCCATCTTCATCAACCTTTCCACATAACCATGGTTGTTCGCTCCACTCAACACCTTCCCACAATAGCATATATATATGTCTCCCACCTCTCCCAAGCTCACCCTATCCTCATTAGTTACTTGTTGTCATCCAACCCTCTCCCTTCTCTTCCTCCTCCTCTATTTTTGGGAGAACTCAAAAATAACTTACATGTCTAGCAATTCAACAATAGATATATGGCTCAAGGATTCAATAAAATATATTTGATGCTAGTGAGAGTTTATATGCAGCATCTTAGCCATAGATGCACTCAATTGCAATTTGTCAATCTTTGTCAATTCTCTAGACCATTCATATGCTACATTGTTACCCTCAGGATTGGTACAAGAAATTATAATCTCACTATTGCCTCGTGATTAAATGCTATTTAAAAGCCGTGTGCCTCATGGTGGCCTTGAATGCTATTAGACAAGCCATAGTAGGTTTGTCGCTTATGATCACATTCATTGTGATCCTCATTGAAGAATGTTATTGAGCATCTTGTTTGTGGCCTTTGGTTGATCATCCGCCCTTGGATAGTAAGTGGTAGGATTTCTATGCTTAATTAAGAACTCCTTCACCATGATACCTATCACTAAATTGATGAAGTGAACCCCATGATTTGACATGATTTAAATAAGGCTTTCAAACCTACCTAGGATATTTACAAAAATCACGTTATGCTTTGGCCATGTTCTCTCGAAGTGAACCCCTTGCTCTGACATGATTTCAATAAGGCATCGAAGCCTACATAGGATAGTTATGTTGTGCTTTGGTCATGTTCTCTCTTGAAGCCTTTACTTCGACTCATTTGGTGAGCATAAGACAATTTTATACAAAAATCTTGTTGTACTTTGGCCATGTTATCACTTAAAGCTTTGCTTTGGCCCATTTGGTAACATAGTCACCTGCGACCACAATGTAGTTGTTCCCTCTTAGTGGATGCATGGTAACTTTGAATGATCCTACAAAATCTAATCCACACTTGAGAAAGGGTTCCCATTGGTATGTGAGATTAAGTGCCATCTCATCTTTAAACTTTGGTCTATCCACTCGCTAACAACATATACCACACTTTTATAATTCTTTGTTACATCTATGCACAATGTTCTCCACCATAGTCCATAAAATTAGAATTGTCCTTTCATGTGGAAGGACACATCTTTGTAGGATCATACCCTCGTCTTTTTGGTGCATATGTTCTACAATGTATACTTCCATGATTTTATGGAATGTTTCTATGGAGAGATCTCCTCATGTTTGTCATCGTACATTGACATAGGAAACAAACATGCTGTTACAAAAATTGAAAATCAAACATGCTCACAAATTCATGATTTACCAAAACCATAGAAACCAAGAACAAGGAAACAAGTGGGAGAGAGAAGAGAAAGAGAGAGTGACACTGCATGGGGTCCAATCTGCCCCCCCTAGATGGTGGCTCTTACTTTCCATCTAGAGTATTTATAATTATAACTCCAAAAAGCAAAGAGCCAATAATAGTACATCCAAAGCATCCCTTGTCCTTAATCAGAGGGGTTGCTCAACATAGCTCCACGAGCTTAAAATATCACAAGGCTTAATATGCCCTCATCCACAATTAATTAAAATAAATTAGCCCATGGTTTAAAATTCATTACTTTACAATATGGCCCATGGCCTTTGACAGCCATTAGATACTTCGATCACCTTCATCATCTCCGTTCCTCATTATCTAACTCATCATCTGTACTCAAGCCACCAATTGTGTTAGTTGTTACAATCAATTAATGAATTATCACACCAACTAATCCCAACACAATTGTACGCTTGATATACAGACATCAAAATACACACCTTGTGACCAATTGCAATAACACCAGTAACACTAGCAACATTAGTACAATACTAACCATCTAGCCTAGCAAAAACACTAGTTAGGCGTCCCTAACTAAACCCCACAAAGCATCTGCTAGGACCCTCGTTGGGTCCGGTGCGCTCCTATGGAATACTTTGCCATAGTCACACTTGACTAAAATAAAATAATCTCCATAGCAAGAAATATCAAAAATACAATTCTGTAACACATGCATCGGGTATCTCAATATCTATGCCCTCTTTTGTTCTTTGATATTTTGCGTGGGGCTAATAGTTTACCACATAATTAGATGAGCTGGGCTTATAAACTATCTTGAAATTGAACTTCTGTAACATAAGCATCCACCTTATCAATCTAGGTTACATGATCATTTTGTTTATCAAGCACAGCAATGCTAGATCATCCATAAGGAACATGAAAGGTTCGCCTACAGTAAAGAGTACCAAAACTTTGAGCATTCTACACCATTTCTAGGGCATCCCTTTTGATTGTGTGCCATTGAAGACATTTAGATTGCATACAAGATCGGAATATCCATGATCCCTTACGATTGATTAAGAATCGACCCAACTGTTATCCTTGATGAATCGATGTGCACATGGAATATCTTGTTCCAATCAAGCTTGTTGGTATTGGTGCCTTCATTGCCATCTCTTGGAGAATGTGGAATGCTCTGACTCACTAATCATTCCATTTGAACTTCATTTCCTACCTTGTTAGCTAATGTAACAGGTCGGACACTCGAGCAAACTTCTTAACAAATGTGTGATAGAAACACAAGAATCCTATGAAGGAGAAAACTTGTGTGACATTGTTAGGCTCCATCTTCAAACTGGTACAAATCTTTATTTTCTCAGTCATGATCTCTTCATTCAAACACAAACTTATTTTGATCACGGCAAAATCAAGTCTGGAAAATGATTTAGAAAGATTCTTGGGAATTCACCTGTGTATCCCTAGAATGTCTCCACCATGAACCTTTGGAATGTTGCTGGTGCATTTTCCAACCCGGATGGCACCACTTTACATGAATATGCTCCCATTCAGTGATAAAAAGGCTCCTTTCCCTCCCTTCTTTCTATTGGTAAAGGTCCATCTTTGATAGTCTATCCATTCAACTTTCAATAATCCACACACACCGTCATCTCTTTCCATTCTTCTTCAACATTGTGATGATGGGGAACAATATGGGCCCCAGTTCATAGCAGAAATAAACCTTGCTCTTAGTAATTAGTCAATTTCAATTTACATAATTAGGGTTAATTGGTACCTTTTATGTTTGATCAGCTTTGCATCTGGAATAAAGTGGATTTGATGTTGAATTTATTGTGTGGTACACCCTTTAGTCTTTCTAATCTCATGCAAAAACATCCTTGAGTTTGCAGACTTGCCCGATGAATTCTTTTAGTAGTTCTTTATTGATCAAGATCAGGATGAGTGGGCTCATCTTGAATTTGTATATATCCTTCATCCTCTCATTGAACCCCTCTGGGAACATCATTTCTAGCCCCTCTTTGTTAATTATTATCTATGTTGCCAGCCTTGTGGCAATTGATGCCACTCTCATGGCATTAGTTATAAAATATTCTACATCCGTAACATATGCTTCCTTCACCGAGGCATTTGGCTTGCACTCCTCTATAACTCTGCCTTTTGTCATTGCTATTTGCACATCCTTGCCTTCATTCTCAATCAGGATTGTATCATCTCCCCAATTGTACATAAATTTGGCTCCTTCCAACCATGGCCTACCCAACAACATGGAGTATTCTTGCTCGCCATCCATTTTGACCACGATAAATGTCACTATGAAGTAAGTCCCTTATCTTGGTCACTTCCACTTTAGTGGGCAGTGTTACTACCACTATTTGCTTGCTATTCAGAATTATTGGACTTTCTCACTTCATATGGACTTTTTTTCAAAATAGTCACCTCCACTTAATATGACTTGGTAAACTCCAAAATGGGGTAGAATTTCCAACACTAGTTAGGTCAACTCCACACAAATATGGTGTAACAAAGCTAAAATTTCATCAAATTTATAAGTGGTGACCTCCACTCAACAATGATGAAGTAAACTCTAAGCTTTGGTTCAATTATAATACCATGCAACTCATGTCTATATCATTCTTGTTTGATAGTGAAAAAATGACAAGATATGCAAAGCATTTGTTGAATTCAATATATAGATGGTATAAAGATACACCATTTGTTTGGAAAAAGACATAGAATATGCAATCCTATGCTTTTAGATCTTGTTCAAAGTGAATGCCTATTTTAAGAAAAATAGATTAGCAATGGGTAAAAAAATCTATCAAATCTCTACCTGCCAACCCTTTTAAACCCTAGAAAGAAATCTTCAATTTTTGTATCAAATCTTTTCATATGGTTTAAAAATTTATCCAATTTTGAGCAGGATGTTGTGTTGCATCCAATTTGTTGCTTGAGCGACAGGTTGGGTCTTTTTACCAACTTGTTGCTAGAGGAACAAATTGGGATGTAATGCAATCTCTTGCTAGAATCAAAAGATATCGTCGATTTAAGCAATAAGTTTAATTTCACTCCAATCTATTGCATGAGCAATAGGTAACAACCCACACAACATAAAGACAATCTGTTGCTTGAGCAATAAGTTGGTTTGAAACACAACTTCTTGCTCAAATCAAGAGATTTTGGCATATTTAATTTCACTCTAAGTTGTAGCTAAAGCAACAGGCTACGAGAAACACAACATACAAACAACACGCGGCCTTGCAACACAACCTTTTGCTAGAGTCAAGAGATTTTATTGATTTAAGCAACAAGTTGGGTTTCATTCTATTGCTTAAGCAACAAGTTGCGTGCTACACAAACTAAAGACAATGTGATGCATGAGCAATAGGTTGCTACAATATGGTGAATTGCTTGAATTGACAAAATTTCTTGATTTGAGCAAGAGCTTGTGTTACACTCCAACCTATTGCTCAAGCAACAAGTTGGAGAAAGAACCAACTTATTGCTTGAGAAACAAACAAGTTGGGTTTCATTCTATTGCTTAAGCAACAAGTTGCATGCTACACAAACTAAAGACAATGTGATGCATGAGCAATAGGTTGCTACAATATGGCGAATTGCTTGAATTAACAAAATTTCTTGATTTGAGCAAGAGCTTGTGTTGCACTCCAACCTATTGCTCAAGCAACAAGTTGAAGAAAGAACCAACTTATTGCTTGAAAAACAAGTTGGTTTGCAACACAACCTCTTGCTTAAATCAAGTGGTCTAGGCAACATGTTCAATTTCGCCCCAAAGTATTTCTTGAGCAACAGGTTGATTGAAACACAACACATAAACAACCTATCACTAAAGCAATAGGTTGAGGTGCAACACAACTTGTTGGTTTTATTGATTTAACCAACAAGTTGTGTTTCACTCAAGGTGTTGCTTAAACAAGTTTCATGAAATAAAACATAGATTGAGCAACAGGTTGGGATGCAACACAATCTCTTGCTTGAATTAAGAGATTTTGTTTATTTAAGCAACAAGTAATGTTTCACTCTAAGGTGTTCCTTGAGCAACAGGTTACATGCTACACAAAGTAAAGACAACATATTGCATTAGTTAAAGGTTAGTACAATATAACCTCCTCTCTCTCTCATTCTAGACCACTACTCAATCCATACTTAGAGGGACAAGTGAGGCTATGCCCCTACATGCGCAACAACTGTGAACCAGTGGGCTAAACATGCTCCTACTGCGATCTAGGTGCCTCTCCATCATGTCCCTCCCCAAGGCATCCATCTAACTTAGGGCAAGCCTTGGTTAGATGACCAAGCTCTCAATAATCAAATTCTAGACCGATACCAAGCCATACTCACAAGGACAAGTAAGGCTTTGCCTTGTGTGGTCAAGGGCTATGAAGTGGAGGCTGCAAGCTCTTGCTACAATCTAGGTGTCTCTCCACTGTGCCCCTCCTCGAGGGGTCTTAAAAACTGAGCAAGCAACCTTGGCTAGATGATCAAGATCCCCACAATGACAGCACTATCATGTAAGGCCCACCATCTCTACCCGTTGAAGCACTGAGTCTCCTAAAAGGGTCTCTAAGGATTCAAAAAAATAGCCAAACATTTGGTGCCCCATCATCCAAAAGGATAAATGCTATTGTCTTTGGGACTCCAATACAATACTAAACTTGGCACAAATCAAAGAAAGAATACACCTCTTGTACAACATAGACCAAGCCAAAGAATCTCAAGACGATGGAGTATTTGGGGATTTAGTGGTATGTCACCATGTTGTTGACTAAAGTCTATGGTGTCAAGAGATAAAGAAAACAAAATGTGGCCATAGGTAAATCGATGATTTTTGTGGCAACATTCGAGCCCTTCGCATGCTGAGAATTAGATAACGAAGGCACCACGCCCATATATCATCACCTCCTAGATGTGACACGAGGCTTCATTGTACCCAATCTACGACTTATGGTCTAAACCCACAAGATGCCCAATGACTCCTTGGCTTACTCAACTTCTTTGTTATCCTCAAATCAAAATGCAATAAATAGAAGGATTCAAGGATGCTACCATTTGAGCTCCTTTGGCCAGACATCTAATGACTTGGAATGTTCCAAGGTGTACTTTACTTGCTCCAAGGCCACAAAAAAGAAGGATGGAAGGGAAAAGAGAAGGATGGAAGGGAAAAGAAGGCAAGAGGGAAGATGTGGAAAGCTGGGCTAAGGCAAGGGAAAGAGGGAGGGGTGAAACACAACCCTACAAGGGAAGGGACGAGAGCGGGCTGTCTATAACAGCCTAAGAACTGCCCAAAGCAAGGCGAAAAGCCTATAACAACCCAACCATTGTTCATCCTTAAAAAGAGCACCTACAAAGGGCAAGAAAAAGAAAAGGGGGGGAAGAGGGACGAGGGTGTGAATGGAGAGGAGGGGAGCAGAACACAACGGAAAGAGATCTTAGAGTAGCAAGCAGAGATGGGGAGTAGCATAGTTCATTAAAAAGCAAGATGACTGATACACCAGGAGAAGATACACACGAGGCGAGCTCTTGACTCTAGCCTCTCACTCCTTTACTCACGCCTCCCACCCCTGCCAAAATGTCCCCCCCTTTTTCCCGTTTCCCCCTCTTCACCTTCTCCTCCTCTGCTCCCCCTGCTGCCAATCTCCTTTCCTTCTTTCTATTGGATGTCTTCTTGCATCCTTAGCCATTCCACCGTTTGTGGGCCGCTCCGCCCTTGATGGCTTCCGCAACACTCAAGCCTGTTCTGGGTCAGTGAATCCCGTGCTCCATGTGTTCTCTTGTCTATTCCATGAGCTCCTGACACTAGTTGGTTGCAAGGGTTGGTGCACCACCTATACCTCTTAACTGTTGGACTGCTTCCCATGTGCACCGAGTACCGCCTGTGCGCATGTGCACTTTGCTGGACTGCTTCCCATGTGCACCACCAAGTGTACCCCGTGCACCATTGTGCCAGCTGGACTGCTTCCCATGTGCAAGGGAGGAGGGGGGGTGTTTGCAAGAAGAGTACAAGACCTTGGGGGGAAGCAAATAGCCACAAAGATTCCCACCAAGAAGAGATGGGCTGGGCCACATCAAGGGGCTGCAAGGCACAGCCTTTGCACTCGCAAAACTGGGAAGAAGGGAAATGAGAGGAGGCAGAGCTGCAGAAAGAAGAAATGAGCCAAAAGGTGGGGGCTTAGCAGGAAATCCCTAAGCTTGTGAAACTGAAGCAGGGGGAAAGCAGCAGGAAAATGGTGCAGGAACAGGGGAAAACTAACAAACAGAGGGGGCAAGGCCCGAAAAACAAGATGGGGAGGGGTGAAACAGAGGGCTGAGAGAGGTTGACAGGGGCCCAGGAGAGGGTGTGAGGCAAGGAGTTCATACTTCACCTGGTCCCTCACATCTTCTTCTTCGGCATACCTCGGATCCCATTTTTAAACAGTGCTCAACAATTTGACGTTCGTAATACTTTTAGAAAAGAAGTGCATACTCAGCCAAAATGAGGGCTGGCAATTAGTCATGGCTGTTCAAAATTCAATGCAGATTTTTCGGATTAAGCAACAATTGATTCTGAAGATGAAATTATTTTCATCATCATCTTTCCAAAATAGGAGCTAGCCAAATTTGTCTCACTTCACACAACATTTAAAATTCGTCACAGAAAATAGAAGAAATTGTTACAATATTAGTTAGCCACAACTAGGGCATGTAAGGCAAAAAAAGTATCTAATGTATCTAGAAATAACAATTAGCGTTGCCTTGGCTTTTCTTGTAGCTTTGGCCAATCGAAGCAGCACCTCAACCAAACGTGCAATTCAAGGTCTAAATACTACTAATAACATCCTTCATCGGAGTTCTCAAAATACGGGAAAAACGTTATAGCAAGCAAATTTAGTATATGCATGTTAAACAAAGATTGATGTGAAATGACCCAGGGGAAAACTCTGGCAAAATATTATTTGAGATGCAAATAATTATTTTTCCTTTTTTTACCAATTGAGGTGAAATGACAAAGTGGGCATTGTATCTAGTTGAGATGCAAATAATTAATTTCCTATTTATACCAATTGGATACAAGGCCCAAAGTAAAAATACACTGTCACCATTAATAAGCATCTACACCTATTACAAACCAATGGATCCTGCATCATGTCCACTGTTGTGGTTGGCTTTGTACCCTTGGTCCTGCAAAGTCGGAAAAATACATACTTGAGTGCTAAGTCAAGGAAGCATCTCTACCCATTCATGTAAGGTACATGTTATTTTATCCTTACATACAAATGGTGCTTGAACATTGGAGAGAAACATTGGAGAGACTACAAACAAAGAACAGAAGCACAGAGACCCACTCATGTGGGTAAGGATGATTTAGATCTCCTCCATTCACTTCTTCAAAGGTGTTCAGGAGAAATCACTGTTTGCAATCACAGCTTTTCTGATCTTGCTGGTCCAACTCAAACTAATCCGTAGGGGGCACAAAACTTCAAATTTCCATGCATAAATATTCCAGATGACGTCAACATACTTTCTTACACACAAATTGGAAGCTTTCAGCCGGTTTATAGAAAAGGTGAACAAGAAAAGCAAGTAAAAATATGCCATATAGGCAAACCTTATTATTATTATTGCAGAGAACATGGTAATTGCCAACCTATACTCGAGAGTAGCTGAAAGAAAAGATTTACAACATTGCAGATATATCTTCTCAATCAAAGTCCTTCTAAGGCTCTCAACACCTTCATAGCAGAGGAGAATGCATTATTGCATTAAAATCACAAAGAAGCTAGATGATAAGGCTCATCTTTCTTAGTTACTATGCAAGTTGAAAAATCTCAAGGACAAAAATTTGCATCACTATAAACAGTATGTCTTTAATGAAGGAGAAAAGCCAGCAACCACTTCATCTCCAGCACAACAGAGAGGCCTCCACACTAGATGATACTATCATTGTCACAGAATTAATCAAGATGAGCGAACAGGAGCTTGGACATATGCCCGAGATTAGGAGTGTCTGAGAAAGAGCACCATTTGGAGCTGGATTGAAGCCATTTGAAACTGGTTTGAGTTCTCTTGTCACTATCCCTTTCACTTTGATTGCACTTGGTCATTTTGGAAGCTTGTTGTTGCTCCTTTGCTGTTGGAAGTCCCCTCTTGGCCATTCAGGTTGTGAATTGACACCCAGTTACAAGGGGTGAGACCAGATGGTTGTCATAGGGGTAGTGTGTGGATTTTCTTCCTGTATTGAGGTCACTTATCCAGTTTGAGATCTGTGATGATGCATTGTCGCCCTGAGAGGCTGGTCAATGGATTGTGGGACTACCGGACCTGTAGAGCAAGTTGGATGTCTTGTGGAATGTTTGGACAATTCTACAGTTGGTCATAGACAATGGTGAATGCCTTAGCCTTACCCTGGCAGTTGGAAACTAGGGTGTGCACTAGGATTGAATGCAGGTTGTAGCCAATGTTTGGCTTTGATAGAGGAATAGCTTGAAACACAGTGCAAGGAAGAGCCCTTGTTGTATGAACACTTTCCATTCTAAAGAAATAAACAAATACCGGAAGGGGCGCCAGGTGTTTGGGACCAGTGTGGTGTCTTGTATTTGGTTTCATTGAGCAGGGGCACTCTAGCCTCCATCCAGTTATTTCTCCACCTGTTTCTATTGTTCAAAACAAAATTAAGTGGCTGGAAATGATGCAATATGGCTGTGAATAATGAATAAGCTAAGATAGTTATGGTCTACTGCCCTTTAGGAAATTGAAGGCCGGTTACAGTGGTTCCATAGCTGTGACAATCACCATCTCCCTACAGAGGTGAGCCTTGGTAGTGTTGGGTGAAGAAAGCCCCATTGCATTTTTGTTACAGCCATATTACCAGCAATCATGTCACACCGAGACTCTTCATTATCGGTTTAGGAAAATGCATGTTTTCTAGAAAAACAACACCTTAAGGAATAAATTAGACCATGTGATGGTTGTTAGAGTGTAGAGCTTGAAATTCTAAACATTTCTCCTTTTTACGGAAACACATTCTAACACAACCACCAAAAGTTTGGGCAATCAATGATTAAAGGTTCTAAATGCAAATTGACTATCTCCGAGCAAGAAGAAGACGGCTTTGAGGAGGAGCACAAGACCAATTAGGGTGAAGAAGAACAGAATGATGAGGGACAGCATGTTCCTTCTAAGCATGCCACTGAGGACTCGCAAGACGAGGTAGATGAGGCGGAGCAGCTTGATCCAGTTGCGAATGCAAAGTGCAGTGAGAGCCCTATCACAGTTGCAACAGACTTTCATGGAGATTATGCAAGCTTCTCCTGATAGTAATGCTCCCCCTGGAAGCAAAAAGACAGCTCAGAAGAAGCAAAAGAAGCATAAGAAGACTCACATGCATGTATCTTTCAGTGGACAGCCACTAGAGATGCCCATAGTTACCCCTATAGCGGGTAATGCCAATAATTTTCATTCAGTCAATCAAGGACAGCAAGTCCTCCCTCAGCCCATGATGCATCCAGGATACTTTGGAGGGGGATCAGTTTTCCAGGCAATGGTGGCACAGCCCACAGAAGGGTCCGGAATGCCAAGCGGTTATGTGGGCAGCATGCAGGCCGCAATGCAGAATTTCCAGCAGCACATGGTCGGAGGAATGCCCCCTGCAAATGCCAATATGATGTTTGCAAACATAGGGATGCAGCCCGGTATGCAGACAGGGATGCCTGGAATGATGAGCAGCACTTGGAATATGCCACAGATGCAGGGAATGGGACCTGGAATGGTCAACCCCACCATGGGCACATGCAGTATGGCACAGAATATGGGATCCACGATGCCTCCACCATATTTACAGCCCCCCGTTTATGATAATCTTACTCCCAAAGGCAAGCTGAAAGATCATAAGGACGGAGGGGCAGCTGTGCAGTTTGAAACCTTCAATGGGATGCAGGACAGATTGAAGGCTCTGACATTTGTGAAACAGTTTGATGCTAACTACTCCGGTGGTCATTTGTCTTCCAAAGTTTGCAAAGCAGACACCTTCTTGAAGGATAATGCACTCCAATGGTGGACCAATTTGTTTTTGCAAGGTAAAGCCCCTAACACTTGGGTTGAGTTCAAGCAAGTTTTCTCATCTGCTTGGCTCATCACCACTTTTAAAGAGGGTATCATGACAGCATGGCATAAGCTGGATGCCACAAATTGTAAGAACCTCGAAGAGTATAATAAAAAGTTCTGGGAGGCCTTATTGCCAGTCAGTTCGTATAGGACTGTATCACTATCCGAGTAGGTGGAAAAGTATTGTTGTGGGCTGCCAAAGGAGCTTCATGACTATTGCACCAAGACAAGGGTCTCCAACATGTCTCAGCACAGCCTATGCCCTCATGCAAGGGATGACTCTGGGGTTCAAAGGTAGGCAATAGGATGACTCTTTCACGAAAAGGAAATTTGCCAAGACGACTAAAGTCAAGTTTGATGTGGACCCGACGCCTGATAGTAAGCCTAGTACCAGAGAGAGATTGTCTCCTCACGAACGGCAAGCCCTATTTGAAACTGGAAACTGTTTCCTTTGCAAAGAGGAGGGCCATCATGCCAAAGATTTGTCCCAATCGTAAACGGAAACAACCTATGGGAGCGCAAGAAGAGAAAAAGGACAGCCACATGTGCTAGGAGATTTGTTTTTCTTTGGTAAGAAGCTGTAATTTTGGTAGACTATTGTAACAGCCAGAAATTGGAGAGTCTCCTCTTTCTAGGCTGCATTGCTATGTTCAAGATGGTTATTCCCTACTAGTTTTGCATTGCAATTAGAAGGATGGTTCTTCCCTGCTGTTACGCTCAAGTTGAGGCAACATGACCCCGGAAGGGTCAGTCGACATTTGAAGCGCACATATTACAGATTTCCAAAGAGCTTGTTGATTGCCAAAACATCACCTCCTTCAATCGCTTCGTCATTGATGAGCTCCTTCCTTCGAAACATCGAGCAATCAATCGTTCCTGCCTCCTTCTAGATTCCTTCCACTAAAGTTTTGGTCCAGCCAAAGGCACAGTAAGCAAATCTTGCCGGAAGACAACACTACCATCGACGGCTGCACCAACAGATGTGTCCAGTAGACGCTCAGCGTCGTCAAGATTGTAGGCGCACGGCGTGGAGAAGAAAAGGACAATCAGGCGTTGGATGGTTTGTGTGACGGTGCAGATGTGAATTTTTAAAGTATGTATGCTGGCACAGAGATTTGGCTGGGAGGTCCAAAAGAGAGGCTGGAGCTTGGGTATTTGTTTATAACGGAGGCTGATCTTCTCTTGAATCCAACGTAAAGGCAAGTGGTTGCAGGACAGATCATAAATATAGATTGGGAGTGGCTTACAGGGAGCTTTCTATTTCTTCATGCCTTGGAGTTATTTGAGTTTCAAAATTTTATTGTGGGTTTGGTTCTCTCCCGTTACTAAAGATTGCTGATATCTCCCTAGTATAGGGAAGGCGTGGGGAAGGCGTGGTTCTTTCAATTGCCAAGTTGTAGTTGTCTGGATTGCAAGCATTCCCTAGCATAGGGAAGTTGTGGCAGTTTGTACTTACAGTTTATATAGAGTGCTATTTTTAAAATTAAAAAAAAACCCCAATCGACCTAAATGGAAGTGGAAGAAGAAGCTTCAAGGGTGGTCATGTAGAATCGAGAGTCCGGCCAACCCCGCAAGTGTCATGCCCAGCAGGCCATACATTGTCTAGTAGAATTGCATTATTGGAGGATGCCTTGCAACAAATTTTAGCGCAACAATTACAAGCAAATGTAGGGCAATCCAAGCTCAGAAAAATGGTTCATAGTATGTTTGCTAGACCATCTCGTGAAGAGAAGGGTAAAGCTCAAATGAAGCCTAAATCCAGTGTTCATACGGTCGAGCCTAGGAGGGCTAAGGTGCCTAATATTGCCAATTATAGGCCAAGAAAAGTATTCTAGTCAGATGTCTGACCGTGGTTCCGATTTACACAAATGGGAAGAGGCCTTCACCATTTGTGATCAGAAATGATATGAAGAAAATCCACGAGGTCACCAATATGTTTAATGAGGTAGCGGATAGGTGGTGGATAAAACAGCAGAAAGATAGAGTGGCATCCACTACTTGGAAGGGGTTTAAAAAGGAATTTAGAAAACACTTCTTACCTCCTGACGATCCGCGAGGTCACCCATATGTTTAATGAGGTAGCGGATAGGTGGTGGATAAAACAACAGAAAGATGGAGTGGCATCCACTACTTGGGAGGGGTTTAAAAAGGAATTTAGAAAACACTTCTTACCTCCTGACGAAGCATCCCGAGCTTGGGATCAGTATTGAAACCTTCGTCAAAGAAATTTATCAGTGGCGGAATACACTGATAAGTTCAGAGAAAGTGTAATGAAAGTTTATGAACCTTTACCTCAGACAATCCAGGTAAAAGATTTTATCTTTGGACTGAATGATTAGATCAAGATAGAAGTTCGGGCTACGTATGCGAACACGCTAGATGAAGCAATTGCCATAGCCCTAAACTATGAGGATGCCAAAGGAAACAGACCAAGTGGGTTTGTGCAGGTTGGGACTCGGTATGAGTACCCAAAGAAAACTGGGTTTAAGAAGAAGTGGATTAGCAAAGGGAGTGCCTCATAGCCTAGTGGTCAAGCCAAGCAGGCGAAGCCAATTGAGACTCCTAAATTGTAGACTACTCGGTGCTTTCTATCAATTCAGACAACGGATTTTGCAAAGGCGTTTGAATGAGATGATTGCGAGTTGCCAAACACATATACTTGAACTTAAGAGTTTGCAATTGAGCTGGAATTAAGACTTATACAGCTTAAACACAAAGTGACATCATTGGAAATTGGAATATGATTGAGGGGCCAAGACGGGCCCCCCCCTTATCCAGGCTCACTTTATTCTTGAAAATGGAGATACAAGACCAAGGTGCAATGCACCTTCCAAACTGATGAACTCAGTGAAAACCTAGGACCTAGATACAAGACTCAAGAGCATATGTGCAAGGTAGACAACAAAAAGGAGAACTTCAAGCTCAGGTTTCAACTCTTGGCTTGCCCAATCCACAAGGAAGAAGCCTGCAACAATCACCACTTACATCCAACATTAGAGACAAGCACTAGTTTCTAGAAAGATAGTAGAAACAACATGAAATAGTGCTGTAAATGAGATAAACTTGACAATACAAGCTCCCTTCGTGACTTGACCCTTTTGTAGATGAGTCCTTGATGCTTCTGAAGCTACCTTGGGTGAGGAGAGTGTAGAAAAACAGCCTGTAGGCTAGAGAGAGAAAGCCTTTATGGAGTGATAGCTGTAGAGAGAGAGTGCCAATTCCCAAGGGAGGGGATGTAAGAGAGGATCCAAAGGTGCACAGAAAGGCAGATTTCTGCAAGGGAAATGGGCTGGAACAGTAGAGAGAGAAATTCTGCAGTAGAGAGAGAAAGATTGCAGCAGGAGAGAGAAAGGGGCTGCGGCTGCTCCAGGCTAGGAGAAGGAGAGAGGATGCTGCTGCTGTTCCAGAAGAGCTAAGAGGGGGCAGATTTCTGAAGAGGAGGGGCTGGAACTGTAGAGAGAGAATGTACTGTTGTAGAGAGAGAAGAGGAGGGGCTGGAACTGTAGAGAGAGAATGTACTGTTGTAGAGAGAGAAAGTGCTGCTGAGGTGAGAGAATGGCCTAGGGAGAAGCTGGCTGCACCCAAGGAGCTGGAGAGGTTCTGCTGCATCATCCAAAAGGAGGGAGAAGAAAAGTGACGAATTTTTCATGTAAGGAATGAAGGGAAGAGGCCTTCTTTTATAGGCTCAGCCCCCCCCCCAGGCCTAGAGTGGAAGGTGGACACTTGTCCCAGATTTTTGGTGGGCTGCAGTCCCAAAGAGGACAGCCCACAACCTGCCCCAAATCTACCAGATTTGGGGCCAAACACTTGGCCTGCATGCCCTGCCACTTGCCATGCATGCTGCCACATGTGTGGCACAGGTGGACTGACCTGCCAGCTCAAATTCCATGTGGCAGTCTGCCACGTGTCACTCCCAAAAACCCTAAAATTTCAAAGTTGTCATAATTCAATTCTGATCGCACCCACGGGTTCCTAACAGCTTAGACTATCTATTGACGTACTCTAAGGTCATCATTGAGCCATACTGAGCTCATTTTTTTGTCGTCTTATCTTGTATCTCCATTACTCTTGGCATGCTGCCAGGCCCACACCCAAGCTCAGGGAACATTCTCTTGAATGGTTCCTAGGTCGGTATGCAATCTGTGCATTTGATTGGTCCCATGTTTGGGTACTCAGGTGGGATGTGGTTTCCAGATGTCCCTCTCAAAGAGAGGCCATCACTCTTGTGGGTCACTAATGCCCATAGCCCCAAGCAAGGGGGTCCACCCTCAAATGCTAGACCTAGTCCCCATTGTCCGTAACTGAACAGTAGGAAAACATAATAAGCATACTATTGAAAAACAAAAAGAAATAGTACCAAGCAAGTGGATACATGTTGAAGCAGGATGACATAAACCAAGTACCACCATTGGAGTGAAAAGAAAAGTAACACCAATGGCAGACCGAGCTTGGTCAAAGTCTTCTTTGAACCCAAAGCAAAGAGAAAAAGCAAGGAGAGAGGGCTTGTGTTTTGGATGCCTTCAGTCTCATCAGTGGAAAGATTGTCCACGAAACAAAGATCGTTAGATGGCTGAGATGGTGATTTCAAAATGCGACGTGGAAATGAAGGAAAGTCCCAGAGCAGAACAGATGTAGATTCAGCTAGCGGGATCTTCTCAAAGCTCAGTACCTGTTTTGTTATGTGTGTCTATTGCTAAGCTAGTAACCAGTACACCTGATAATGTCCTATCAAAGCCCGCAACAACGGGGTATACAGTCTTTAACGATACGGAGTTAATTAAGATGAAGGAGCAAGTAGCCAATCATGAGGTCATTGTGTTGTTTGACTCAGTGTCAACGCACAATGTAATTAACTCCAAGCTTATAAAGAGACTGAAATTAAAGACTAGCCCATCTGACTATGCATATACAGTCAAAATGGCGCGGACGGAAGTTCAACTGAAGTATGGGACCAAAGGGTTACCCAATTGGAACTTCAAATTTAGGACTATGCTGAGAAGCTTGATTTTAAAATGACAAAGCTTGCTCACGCAGACATAGCCCTAGGTAAGGCTTGGCATTCTAGGAAGAATCCAGCCATAGATTAGAAAAAGCACATTTATCAATTCAAGATGAATGATGTGTAATGTATGTCTTACGAGGTGAAAAAGATATACCTCAAGGACCGTTGGTTTCCTTAATGGAAGTTCGAAAAGCTCAAGAAGAGTTTTTGTTTCTTTGTACAGCATCGGTAGAGCCAATTGATGGTTCTTCGGCTAGCACTGATGTTACCCAAAATGGAGAGATGGCCAAGTTGGCTGATCAAATAGTAGAGTTCTCTGATTGTCTTAGGGACGAGTTACCTTATGGGTTACCTCCAGAGCGGAATGTTCAACATAAGATTGAACTAATCCTGGGGGCAGAACCAGTAAATAGACCTCCCTATAGATTAAGTTTTACCGAAGAAGTGGAGGTACGAAGACAACTGGAAGAATACCTCAAGCTGGGGCAGATTCAACCCAGTTTCTCACCTTTTGCTTCGCCAGTGATATTTTAAAAAAAGAAAGATGATACTTTTCGCCTATGTATAGATTACAGAGCATTGAATAATATCACTATTAAGCACAGGTATCCGATGGCTCGAATCGATGATTTGCTAGATGCGTTACATGGGGCCGTAATTTTCAGTAAGATCTTAAATGTGGCTACCATCAGATCCGTATTAGAGCCGAGGATGTGCATAAAACCACTTTTAGAAGCAGGTTTGGACATTATGAGTTTTTGGTAATGCCGTTTAGACTTACCAATGCTTCAACTACATTCATTATGCTTATGAACGATTTACTACGTCTGTATATCAAGAAGTTTGTAGTATATTTTATTGACAATATTCTTGTGTTCAACAAAAATATTGCTGAGCATCATGAACACTTAAGAATAGTGTTCAATACTTTGAGGAAAGCCAGTCTTTATGTAAATAAAAAGAAAACTGTACTGTGTATGGTAAGACTTGAATATTTAGGATTCATTATTACTCCTGAGGGGGTAGAAATGGATCCAAAGAAAGTGCCTGCGGTACTGACTTGGCCTATCCCTCACAGTTTGACCGCTTTGTGATCATTCTTGGGATTTTTCCAATTTTATCTAAGACATATCAAAGGATATTCTAAAATAGTATCGTCGTTGACTGATCTGCCCTCAGATAAAGTACCTTTTATAAGGGGACAAAATCAACAAGAGAGTTTTAACACCATAAAACAAGCTATGGTCTCAGGACCGGTGTTAAAAATAGTTGATCCCCAGAAACCGTTTTTCCTTGAAACCGACGCAAGTGGCATTGCGATAGGATCTGAAACATTTTTATAAACAACCTGACTTGAGAGGCCGCCAAGCTAGGTGGGCAGAACTCATGCAAGAGTTTAACTTGACGATTCGGTACCGAAGAGGGAAGGATAATAAAGTTGCTGATGCGTTGTCACGCATGCGTTGTCACGCATTATGCATAATATGAGTTTCACAGGATTAGAGAGTGCTCTAATGACCGAGATTAGAGAAACTCAAAAGATGGACAAGTTTGTCCAGAGCCTTTGGCCTAAGGCTCATGTATTCAAACCCGGGAAAAAGGGTGACATGGCATCCAGAAAAGGCCAAACTTATGCAAGATATACCATAAAAGATGGTATGCTGAAAAGAAATGGCAAGGTAGTAGTACCTAATCAGAATGATCTCAAACAGAGAGTCATTTAACAATGCCATGATAGCCCATGTGCGGGACATCCAAGAGTCGAGAAAACATATGATCTCGTGAAGCGAGATTTCTTTTGGCCAAAAATAAAAAAACATATTCATGACTATATGATACGTTTTTCGTATCAGGTAAGTAAGGCAGAGCGGGTGAAGCCACCCGGACTTTTACAACCTTTGGAAATACCACTAGGTAGGTGGGAGAGCATTTCCATGGACTTTATTGTAGGTCTGCCTACGACACAAGGTGGATATCATTCTATCCTTGTGGTAGTTGATTGTCTTACCAAGATGGCTCACTTCATTCCAACTAGAGAGTCTGTTAGTACCCCGCAAGTGGCGGATTTGTTTAAACATATATTTCGTTTGCATGGATTACCCAAATCCATAGTGTCAGACAGGGATGTCAAATTTACTAGTCATTTTTGGACTACAGTGTTTGAGACACTAAGGACTGAGTTGGAAATGAGTAGTGGGGATCATCCAAAAACGGATGGTCAGACAGAAAGAATCAACCAAATTTCAGAGGATATGCTTAGAGCATATGTTTCATTGAGGCAACATACGTGGGACAAATGGTTGCCATTGTTAGAATTTGCCTACAATGATAGAAAACATTCCTCTACAGGGTCCAATCCGTTTGAGCTGAACTATGGTTATAGACTAGCAAATCCAATTACAGTTGGAGTACCTCAGAAAGTGCCTAGTGCCGCAAACTTTGTGGTTCAGATGCGGGCGATGCTAGCACTTGCGAGAGCTAACATCCACCAAGCTATGGATAGAGCTAAGGCGTATGCAGATGAAAACAGATCCGTTAGGGAGTTTAAGGAAGGAGAAAAAGTTTTTCTCAGAGTTCCTTCGCACTCAAAGTCTTTCATTGCAAGAGAGTGTGCTAAGTTATCACCCCGATATTGTGGGCCGTGGTTAATTCTAAAAAGAATAGGCAAGGTGGCCTATAAATTAGAATTACCACAGGGTTGTAAGATGCACCCAGTGTTTCATGTTTCTCGTTTAAAGAAATTTTTGCATACTGGTGACTCACTAATCGAGGATGTTGTTTTGTTTCAAGAGATAGAGGATAATGCAGGACGCAAACCAACAAGAATCCTAGACCGAGGAACAATGCAAGTACGCAATCGAAAGATACCCACGGTGTTGGTTGCATGGCATGGTTTATCTCTATCAGAAGCTACCTAGAAATCCGTATACCAGTTACAAGAGTGTTCCCAGACTTTATCATCGGGGACGTTGATGCCTGAAGAGGGAAGGAATATTACACTCAAGTTGAGGCAACATGACCTCGAAAGGGTCAGTCGACATTTTCCTTTATAAAGGATCAATGTTTGTATTATATTTATTTGGGCTTCATGTAAATGGTCAAAGGGGTTAATGTCAAGGTCCTTGATGAGGGTGACAAGGCACTGACTAGATGGGTCTAAGGCAATGGGTCTTAAATGCATTAAGTGGGAAATGTGCCTAGGGGCAAGTGAATATATTGATATCCTAAGAGAGAGATAGTAAATATGCATTTAAGAGGTACCCTAGAATGTAGACATGTGGCATACTAGATCCATCTAGGGAATTGGGGCTTCGTGGAATATGCAAGCTGGAGCCTTCACGTATGGTGTGGTTCTGAGTGTTTGCTGTCACCGAGAATTGACTGGCAAGAAAATTGAGTGCCTCCCCGTGATTGATCGTTGGCTAGAGAGGATTGAACAGGTAGTATGTTAGCTGATTGTGACACCTGCATAGTGCCCATAAACGCCTGAGCATCCAAAACGATTCGCCATTTCCGAAACCAGAAACGGCGTTTCAAACAGGATCCAAATTTTTTTATTTTTTATTTTTTTTTGGGTTTTGTGCTTTTGCAGTGCCTCTGGAGTTTATATAAGGAAACGTATATATAGAGCAGCAATGTAAGAGCTTGTAGACAGCAATGCTCAGCTATAGAAGCAAAAGTACCAGCACACACACACGCGCGCCTCAACCACCGAGTAAGAAATTAGAAACCCATCGGCGGGTAAGGCAGGGCAGTTTTTGCTCTCCCTCTCCAACCTCTCCTCTTGCTCTCCTCTCATCCTACAACCCCCCTCTCAGCCCACTGCCCCTCCTCCTTGCCCTCCTCTCTAGCATATCCTCCTTGTTCTCCTCAGCCCTTGCCCTCTCCTCCCCTCTCCTCCTTGCTCTCCTCTCCAACCTCTCCTCCTTGCTCTCCTCAGCTGTTGCCCTCTGCTCCTTGCTCTCCTCAGCCCTTGCCCTCTCCTCTCCTCCTTATTGTCCTCTCAGGCATTGTTGTATGACATATGTATTAATAATAATTACATATATAATATATATTTTATTAACCTTAAAAACCAAAACTCTGTTTCCATCGTTTCTTCTGGTGCCCGAAACTCCAAAACACCATTTCCCCATTTTCGAAACTCCTGGGAACTATGCTTCCCCGCCAGGTTAGTTGCTTTTTGTACCAATCAGAAGATGGAGAGTCTCCTCTTTCTAGGCTTTATGGTAAATTGCAGGATGAGTATTCCCTGCCAGTGTTGGATTGCTCTTGTTGCCCGGCATGGCTAGAGCCACAAATCCATATATCACATTCATGTTTTGGATGCTCTTTTTGCCCGGCATGGCTCGAGCAGTAAATCCATTTAGTACATGCCAATTTGTGTTTGATTTGAACCACGAGGCAAGGATCCAAGTGTAGCATAGATTGGCTGAACCGATTCAGCTTGCAATGATGCAAGTCTGAAAGGATATCGAGTACCAAGATCTATGTTTTCTAGGATTATGTATTGCCATGTGTGTGTGGTTCAAGTTATTGGAGGAGAGTGAATTAGCAGATTTCACTCAGAGTGGCATAGTCCACTCAGTTGTTGTGCTTTGAGCTGACTTCGGTTGTAGCTCCTTCAGGCTCAGTAAGGCGTAGGTCTGGAGCATCACCTACTCCCTTGTCAACAGACAAGCTCACGCTATCTAGAAGTCGCTTGGTGACACTGTATGTCTCACCCGAGGTATTGCTTGCTGACAGTACATCTGCTATGGGACTTCTATGATGAGTGTACTAGTCACTCCACACAGATGATGCATTGATATATGGATGGACTCGCGCGCTCTCCTAGACTATATCATCTTTGCTGGTTGTTTATGTTTATAGCAGCAAACCATATCATCTTTGCTGGTTGTTTATGTTTATAGCAGCAAACTCAATAGTTTGCTGTTTCAAGAGGAGGGTATGTCACGGGGACGTGAATTTATGAACCGTGACTAACTTTGGCTTAGGGGACTAGCCCAAGGGAAGCGACAATTCCCATAAGTCCCTAGGAATGGGTTCAATCCCTAGGTGCACACACTAGGCCTAAAGTGCTAGGGGCAAGGCAAGGTTTAGAGGGGTCATAAAGTTGGGCCCAAGAAAACCCAATGTTGTCATTGGTTTTAGAGGGTAGGACTTTAATGAGGGGGCAAACCAATGTTCCATTGGTGCCCTGAGAGGCTGGTCAGTGGATTGTGGGACTGCCGGACCCTTAGAGCAAGTTGGATGTCTTGTGGAATGCTTGGACAGTTCTACAGTTGGTCATTGACAATGGTGAATGCCTTAGCCTTGCCCTAGCAATTGGGAACTAGTGTGTGCACTAGGATTTGTAGCCAATGTTTGGCTTTGACAGAGGGATAGCAGTGCAAGGGGTGAGCCCTTGTTGTATGAACAATTTCCATTCTAAAGAAATAAACAAATACCGGAAGGGGTGCGAAGTGTTTGGGGCCAGTATGGTGTCTTGTATTTGGTTTCATTGAGCAAGGGCACTCTAGCGTCCATCCAATTATTTCTCCAATTGTTTCTAAGTGGTATTGTTTAAAACAAAATTAAGAGGCTGGAAATGATGCAATATGGCTGTGAATAATGAATAGGCTAAGATAGTTACGGTCTACTGCCCTTTAGGAAACTGAAGGCCGGTTACAGCTGCCCTAGAGTGTACAAAGTGGTGTGTGCACATCCCACGTTACACACAGAAAAACCACCTAAAATTGAACTATTATATGCTTTGTGTGGCACCCATTCCTTCCATGCATGGCGAATCTATATGGGCTGACATGTGGCCCCTCGAGAATCCCTAACCCAGCCAGATACAAGATAAAAGCCAGCCCCACTCTGTCATCTACTAAAAAACCATCCAGCCAGTCCACAACCGGGTAGAACTGGTCCAGCTAACTAATCTTGGAGTCCATACAAGCAATGAAATGTCTTAAAGAAATGTGCATCAGGGGATTCAAGGTTCTCATACAAGCACTGCCTGGCGCATGTAGGTGGAGGTGCTTGACGAGACTTTATAAATTAAGGTGAGAAGCAAATAACATAAGGACGTATGCTCACGGACTCTTTTGATTGAAGGGAGAGAGAGGAGTTGCTAGGTGACAGGTTGGGACCACATAGGCAGCTCCAAGCACGAAATATGGCCCAGTCTGGTCAGGGGCATCTTTCAGTGGGAAACTCTATCCTCAAGAAACAAGAACATTATGCTGACAGAATTCGACAAACAAGTACAACAACTGAGAGAGAGGGACAGAGAGAGATGATTTAAAATGTTTTATTAGTGATCGCAATAGAAACCTATGGGACAAACCAGACACAGCTAAACCATATGATTTCTTGCTCCAGCTCTAAATAGCTGAAGCCACTTAATATGGATTATATATTCTTTGGGAAAATGAAACTGAAAACTAAGAAGAGCGGGGAAATCCACATTGACACTACTTTTTTTCTTAGCTCAAAAATTTCAGAGAGAGAGAGAGAGAGAATCTTAAGAGTAAATCACAAACATAACGCATGAACCAGCAAACCTGCAGAAAAGGCTTCTGGTTGAAAAGGGAAAGCGGCAAATGTCCTACTTGTTTTTGTCCAATCTGCAAACATATAAAC
Source organism: Dipteris shenzhenensis (assembly GCF_047967505.1). Lineage (NCBI taxonomy): Eukaryota > Viridiplantae > Streptophyta > Polypodiopsida > Gleicheniales > Dipteridaceae > Dipteris > Dipteris shenzhenensis. Next base: position 13,696,889 of record NC_141614.1, on the reverse strand, counting down.
ATCAATATAGTTTTATTTTTGCCCCTGCACCTTAGAACTTTGACGCTACTATTAAAATACATGCCCTCTTGGAAGATTACCTGCACTATTACGCCCCGGAACTTCCCTGCATACGGCTGTAGGTAGGACGCCTATGGATTTAAGGGGAAAAAAACGATCGAGTTTCAGAATGCATTAAGAACACATGACTAGGCAAGCCAAAGCATCTACAAAATCAACACCAACATTCTAAAGGAGCTGGGATCGAGGTCAAGGTCAGCAAAACCAATTCCAGCATTTGAGTCACGAAACAATTCAGAGATCAATGACTCATGATACTACGGTGAAGCATCAAAATTTCAACCCATAAGAAAAGAAAATAGCGAACTCTGGACTGAGGATTGCATTTGAGATAAGCTGGACCAGGCGAAGTCCTCAAATCACGTTCTGAATCTAGAACCTTGCATTGCATGGCACATGGGCACGTGTCAGCCATCACAAAAATACAGAAGAGGGCCTAGAAGTACTAGATTTATCCCTTTTGTTCCTTCTAAATGTCATTTTCAAAAATGTCGACTTACAGCATTCCACAAAACAGGAAAAGTTGTCTCAGAGGAAAATAAATTCTGGGAGCAGAGAAACCAATCCCCAATACGAGAATCGATCTAACGTCAAAATGTCCGCAGAACTGCGATACCTTTGGCAAGAAGAACTCAAAGCCTAGGACTTCGGCCCACTGCCGAAGCACTCTTACGGCTTCTTGTGCGTCGTTAGCGCATATTCCCAGCATAGGCAGGCGTCCATCTTCCGCTTGAGCAGCTTGGGCAGCGACCAAAACGGACGCTCCCAAAGCAAAGAGACCGTCAGGGCTTTGAAGAGATGGCTGATCCACACCTTTTACGTCATTCTTGTTATAGTTATCGAGAATCTCCCATGCGGCTTCAACCACAGCCGAATCTGTCCAATACCCAAGAGGTGTTTTCGGTCAATGGAAACGGTATGAGCATGTTGCAAATGACAGACCAAAAACGGGCGCGCAAAAGCGTTTGAATTGTGAATGAGAAGCAGAAGAGCAGATCTACAGAGAGAGATACTCAATTGGAGCAAGACCGTGTGCGGTGGAGCGAATGATGGGTCGTCTGCGAATGAAGGGAGGTCTGGGGAAGGACCTTAATGGCGCGACAGATACACGGATGAGAGGAAGAGGTAGAGGAAGCCTTTGGATAGTGGAAGGGAAGGGGAACAGCCCTTCTGATGAAGGGTAGTAGGAGTGGAGAATGGACATAGCTTCAACTTAGCTCTAGCCTCCCTCTTTCTACATCTCTAGACTTGGTGTTCTAACACACCTGTCCATAATGGGCTCCCTCCCAGGTGACCTTTTCACAGTGCCGCGACCCAGGTGTTAATGTCCTTTATGGGCTCCCTGCCAGGTGACCTTTTCACAGTGCCGCGACCCACGTGTTAACACCTGTTCACCATCAAGCGTTGTTGCCAAGTGACGTTTTCAAGAGTGTGGCAACGTAAGCGGCTCGCCACCAGATGGTGTGCCCATCAAGGGCTCCTGGTTGAAGTTTTCAGATTGCGACGACGCTGGTGGTTTGCCACCAGATGGTGTTCTGACACCTGTCCATCAGGGGCCTACCAGTTGAGGTTTTCATATTGCGACTACGCTATTGGTTCGTCGCCAGATTGGTGTGCTAACTCCTGTCCATCGAGGTCGGCTAGGTGAAGTCTTCATATTGCGACAACACTGCTTCTCATGTTTCTAACAGTTTTTTTAAATGTACTATGTTTTTTCGAGTTCATGTTTGGTTCTTTCCTCAAGATTTGAGGAGTTGATAAGCTTCTTTCTCAAAAAAAGGATGTAGGTTCTCTAAAGGAGGTCATGTCCAAATGAGGTCCAAATTTTGTCAAGCACCTTGAAGGATGTAGGTCCTTTGAATGAGGTCATGTCCAAATGAGGTCCAAATTTTCTCAAGCCCCTTGCTTTCCAAACTCCATTCCATGCTACCTTTCCTACAATGTAACTAATGCAAAAGGAAGGGAGGGAAGAAAATAGAGTAGATAGGAAAAAGAAGGAAGAATACCTCTTTCCTTTGCTTGTGTTGTTGTTAGAGTGCTTTGCTTGAAACGGTCTTTCTTTTTGCTTTTTTTGTTGTTGTTTGCTTCTCCTTTGTTGACTTGATTATTTCATGAGACTAACAATTACTTTAGGGTTTAGGCCACGGCTTTATAATACTAACATGTGGTGTGTTTGTTTTGTAGCTTTCTCTCATGTAGACTTCCCACCACCTTTAGCCTTCTCTCTGAGGGTTTGTCTTATACAACCTTTTTGGTACACTTTATTGCACTTTGTGCTTCTCTTTAGTGGTGGTGTTTTTTTTTAAGAGAGCATTTTGATGTAGGGTCTTTGTTATTTATTTGTGCATGTCTAGCTATGTCATCTCATAGATCCAGGTCTCTGGCCTTGTAGTTATCTTAGATGAGTCCTAAGCAAGTTGCTGAGTTTGAGACCTTTGATCTATGCAAACCACTTGGCCACCAACCTAGCTTTTTACTTGTCAAGTGCCCTATCAGACTTGTACTTGATATCCACTTCGTTCCTAACTAGATCCCATGTCTAGTTCTTCTCAATGGCATTCATTTTCAAATTCACTACAAGAATCCTACTCAACTTGCAAGAAATTGTGGTCTATGCAATGTATATCCGTATATTCAAAATAAAGATATGGCCTTTCAGTTTGGTTTGTGGAAAAACAACTTTTACATTTTGTTCATCAAACTGGGCAAATCATAATGGCGGTGATGGCACGGTCAAAATTGCTAGAAAATCTCTCGCTCCTCTATCCGTTGACGGTCAAAATTTGGTGTTGATCGTCAGCAATGTGGTGGAAACTAGTGAAATTGACTCCTAGCCGTCTGACCATTTGCTAGTTTCATCAATTTCTTCCTCATAGGTGCACATGGGTCTGTGGAGTTCACATCACAACCATCCATCTTGTCAAGATTATTCCTAGGAATCTGGCTCCTGCATGTTCAAGTTCCAATTTTGCTAACGTGGCAAGATGAATCCTACATTCTTTGTAATCGCAATGCAACTCTAATTGTTGGAATAGATCTTCACACTTTATCACTTTGAATAACCAGCATGTGTTTCATCAATGTGTTGCAATGGTAATGAACGTGAATGTGTTTCATCCTACCAATGAACACTGCATCTCCACCACGTCATCACTTTGAATAATCAGCATGTCTTCTAGGATCCAGCTAAGTCATTAAGATTCACATGATGCCAGACACATTGATTGATAATATGCTTTCGTTGAAGATAGAGCCACATTGGATTGCTTCTTTCTAAGCCACAAGATGGCCCTAGCTCCTAACATGAAGTAGTATTGAGAGAAGCAGCTCACCACCATGTGTCCACATCGTTGACCTAGGCTAAATCACAATACTCATGTGGCCCTAGCTCCTAACATGAACTAGTACTCAGAAGTGGCTCACCACCATGTGTCCACACCCTTGACCCAATCTAAATCACAATACTCATAAAAGTTGATTCCATTATAGTAGGTATTCAGTGGTACCTTTTAAATACTGGAGCACAAGAAGGAATCCCTTCCAATGTGTCTCCTTTCGTGGGACTTTTAAACATTTGATATTTTCATATTCAAGGGACGTTCAATGGTACCTTTTAGATATTGAAGCACATGAAGGCATGCCTTCCTAGGTTTCTCCTTCGCTACAAATGCAAATTGACATAGTAGTTTGACATTGAATGTGATGTCAGGCCGAGTATTTACCAATAGACTCCTAATTAATTGTTGAATCAATTTACCAATAGGCTCTTAATCAATTGTTGATTAATGGTTGAATCTATCCATTAAGTAACATCTTCAGTGCTTAGCTTCGTTCTGGCCTCTAGTGAAGTGACTGTTGCCTTGCAATCCTCCATCCTGAATCACTTCAGTATCTTTAGGCAAGATTTATCCTGCAAGATAAATGTCCTACCTCGTGATCCTATCTCCATCTAAATGGGGTATAGGTTTGCATTTGATGAATTCTAGATTAGACTCTTTCTTCCAAAGTAATCATCAATCCTCCGATACCATTCTTGTGGGGCGTGTTTTGTCATATAGTGTCTTCTTGAGTTCATAGAATTTGCCATGCTGGATGTGAAACCTCGGTGGCTACTTGTCGATATAAACCTCCTCTTTAGGATCCCTATTCTAAATTTTTTACTTCATGTCCATTCAGAAAATGAACCACTACAAATGGGCTACCAATGTGATCGTTGTTTGATTTGTCTCTATTCGAGCTATTGAGCACATCTCTTCTTGTAGTTAATGGATTGGCTTATATATGAGCATGCTTGGGTATCATAGATTGGGATTATCAGAGGTTGTCCCACACACCATCTCTAGCTTTGCAATCCTTTAGCCATTGCCAAAGATAGACATCTCTTAGCATGGCATCATCTACACTTACAAGACAACATTGTTGTCATCATTGTTGTGGAGAGCACAATACCACCGAGGATGTCCATGTGATTTGAGACCTAGTAGATGACTCATACTCTCCTAATAGATGAGGCATGACCCTCTTGGCAATGGGGATGAGACACATACCTCCCTCCTATTGAAGTAGCCACAATTGGAGTTCCCCTTCATGCAGGAACTACGATCCATTAGGTATAATGAGATAGGATATGCCCCAAATGACTCCTCAAAAACTATTTGGGAAACCTAATCCTGATGGATTGTTATATTCCATAGATGACATGAGAAGGATCATGAGGATGGTCATGGATATCATGTCATCTCACATATGTGGAAGATCATGCATGTGGTGCTTAACCATGCCATCTTAAATGATTGGCATCACTAGGCCTTGAACAATAAATATTTTGTCATGGATGCATTGCATAAGGGGTTCCTTATGACCAAGCACATGGAGTTTGAATGCAACAGGATGATTAATTACATGCAAGTAGTGATGACCCAATGTACAACAAATATTCTAGATGTAGCGAGAGCTAGCTTGCACAAGCCACAATTGTACTTTAGAGGATTGGAACAAGGCCAAAATGGATTTTTAGTGGACCTAACAAGTGAAGGTATGCACACATTTGATACAAGAAGGCATAACCATCTCATCTTGGGAGTAGTAATCGGTGTCACTCTGATGCATACTTTTTTCTTTATCTCTTACTCATTTTGGCAATTATTGCATTTGGTTCGATGTTTTCTTTCTTATTATGCTATTCTCTCATGTATAACTCTAGTTGATTGTAGTGTTGCATGGATGATCAGGGAGCAAGTGCAACCTTAATCCGGCATGCTTAACATTTACTTCATTTATTTATTTTTTTTAAAAACTTCAATCTCTTTATTTGACCTCCCCCATTTAAAGATGCCAAATGAAACCTTGGTAGCTTACCTCTGTCTCATAGATGGTATCAAGGATCATGGCGATGGCACACCATGGGCACACCATAAGGGAGGGTAGAAGGTCAATGCCCACTCTATGCCAAATCAATACTATAGCTAGGGAATTGCTCGAGTACATGAGTCATTGGGTCTTGATGAGGCAAATCCTCTCATGTGTCAGTGGTAAATATATTAAAAAAGCATTTTTTATTGAGTAGCTTCACTTGGTTAGTGATGTCTTCATGACCGTCTCTAACAAATGTTGAACCAAATTTCACATAGAGTGAACTCGAAAGGCTAAGAATTTGTGCATGGGTTCTTATCTAGTGTCTAACCATTGCTTCCTGCTTTGAATAGACCCACCTATTTTTAGATGGCTCAAAGAAAAGAAATTTGAAAGCTAATCCAACTTGAGAGTGATCATGGATTGAGGAGAAAGATGACTTGCCTATTGAACAAGGACTTTGAGATCTCTAAGCTAAACATCAAAGGAGCTTCATGCTAATCACACACCAAATGTGGGATAGTACAAAACAATGAGGAGGGTCGTGAGATACTACCACCTCCAAGTTTAATGCTGACATAATAGTTCCATCATGTACAAATGACATACATTTGGAAAGAACATAATGCAATGACTGAACACTTTGCCTCTCAGGCTTTTTTCAACCCCATCTTCAAGGGTATCCAATTGATGCTACTATATGACTAGACAATGCATGGCTTAACCATAAAAAAGAGCAATCAGTATTTCGACTGAAATGCATGATAGACATTTTGCTTCAATTAACAAAATCAAATGTACAACTCTACTTCTTGGTATAGGATAGATTGAAGTCAACAAAGAATATTTATTGAAAATGGTCATACCTTGACGATCTTTCTCCTATCAGCTATAACAATGAGCAGATGTCATTACCTAAATTGTTGTAGTTGAGAGTTGCAATGCCAACTTGGTGCTTTCAATTAGTTTGACATATCAAGAAAAGCTGTCTTCACATCTAATTGTTCAAGATGCAAGTCTTCTATGACCACAAGACTCAAAATAATTCTGATTGAAGTAATTTTAATAATAGGAGAGAATATTTAATCAAAGTCTATACCTTTCTTCTATGCAAACCCGTTTACAACAAGCATTGCCTAACCTCCTTTTTTTCTCCATCTTCTTCCTTCACCCTATAAACCCACTTATTCTACAATGCTATTTTTCCATAAACAAGCGAGCCAAATCCCAAGTCTAGTGTTGTAACAAATAGTCCATTGCCGCTTTCATGCCTCGCTCCCACTCCTTTTTGGATCCTACATGCATTACTTCTTCATCCATATTTGGTTCACAAACATCACTTGACAGAACATAATTGAAAGAAGGAGAAAATTGCTGAAGTGGTCTACTTACCCTTGTAGACCTTCTAAGTGCACCTGGAGGAATTTGAGGTTCTTCCTGTTGCTTTTGCTACTGCTGCACATTCATATTTTGTGCAACCTTTGGAAGTTCATCTCATTTGATTTCATCAAGAGTTGTGTATTCTGTGTCTGCATTTTCTTTCTTCCTTTTTTGCAAGTGATCTTTATACATAACAGTTTCATTGAATACAACATCTCTACTCCTAATGATTTTGTTACTTTCATAATCCCATAGATGATAACCAAACTCACTACCTTCAATAAATATGCACTTCTTGGATTTTGCCTCAAGATATGTTCTCAATTCCTTATCAACATGGACAAATGCTTCACAACCAAAACCTTTAAAAAAGAGTAGTTAATATTTTTACCTGTCCATGCCTCTTCTAAAATGGCACCATCCAAGGAACCTGTTTATCAAGTAAACAATTGTATTCACTGCTTCAACCCAAAGCTGTAAGGGCAACCTTGTGTGTAGCTTCATGCTCCTTACATGGTCCATGATTCTTCTGTTCATCCTCTCTAACATAGGATTTTCTTGTGATGTTCTTGGAGTTGTCTTCTCTCTATGAATTCCATTGTATGAATAGTAACTATCAAAATCTTTGCCCTCTGTTATCTGACCTTCAACTTCTTCCCTGCCTCATTCTCAACCAAATCTTTCCATTTCTTAAAAGTTTCAAAGACATAAATTTTATTTAAATACAATAAACCCAAGTTTTTCACAGGGCCCCAAACATATGTATGCACAAGCTCTAACATTTCTCTCTTATTTTGTTTCCCAACTCTGAGAAATCTGACTCTCTTTTTCTTTCCATAAACACAGTTCTCAAAAAAGTCCAAATCAACCTCCTTCAAACCTGGCAACAACTTTCTTGAGTGAACAATCTACATCAGGCTTCTCACTTATGTGTCCAAGCCTCTAATGCCACAAAGCTATATCTACTCTTGTATAAGCTAAAGCAATAGAAGAGTAAGCATTACTGGTCCATAGGTACAACGTATCTACCTTGGGTCCTTTTCCTATTACCATTGATCCTTTAGTGACCTTCCACAAATTTCCCACAAATGTTGTTGTGCAGCAATTTTATTAGCACCTTGCCCTTTCCAACAATCTTAAATGCTTTATCATCATCTAAATGAACTCCTCCAATATCACCTTGAACAAAGTCTTGGAAATATTTCCTATTAGGTGGGGTAGTCAATAGAGCGAGCGAGAAAAAGCGAGTGGGCCCAATGAAGCGAGCGAGTTTTTTTACAATTCCTCCGATGAGAACAAATTTGAAACCGAACTTACTATAGCAAGATGTTGTCATAATAAGCATACCAATAATCAGACTTACAATCCACCCTATCTTTCACTTGAAGAACATAAACTAATTACCAAACTCATAACATAGATGACTATTGAAATACCACTTCACCCGCAAAATGCACTAGACCAAAACTTTCCAAATGTATCCATGGTTCACCACAACAATTATCAGTCTATGAACAAAATGGTGTTTTAAACCATGTTCTAATCCCCCTGACATTCATCATCAAGAAAGTAGTTGCGCGCATGTGGTTTATCTAATTGCCACTCATCATATCTCTTGTCGGCTGTCATGAATCTTGCCATTTTTTCTGCATAGCATGGCAACAAACTACAACAAAACATACATTTCAAAGGAAAGTAAGTCAAAGTGGAACAATGAAAATAATTTCCAACAAGAAGAAAGTCTTCCCATCCTTATGTGTTATACAAAAGACAATTCGCTACCAACAAAAAGCAAAAAAAATCAATTGCTAGATCAAGGCCTTACAAACACTATCCAAAGCATCAAAATTTGTACTTTCTTGATTCAAAGGCACCCGTAAATGTTCACTATCTACCATATTATAAAGATGCTAAATAACACTTTCAAAGTCCTCAATTTTAGCATTCAAAATATATAACAAAAAAACTCAGGGCCAGTAGCATACTACTCATCAAAGGGGTTTGTGACAGGTTCCACTCTCTCTTCTTCCCCCTCTCCATCATGCTCTGACCTGATCCGTTTTCCAGAATGATCTGCCACAAGTGGCTCAACAATGCTAGCCATAATACTGTTGTCTGAATCAAATGAAAAACAAGGCCTGCCAATGGCCTGACAAGCACGCGTAAGAGGGGCTGTACCACAACCCATCTCTAGAACCAGCCCTCCAGGAACACAGAGAAGAGACATAATGCAACCTACAAAAAAACTACTCCTCTCTAGTCCACCTCGTGCTAGCTGAGAAGACATCGGCACGATTGTCCTTGCAGAGGGAGGTATGTAATGAGTCCAGACATCTTCACGTGGATCAATCAAAAGCTGTTGGAAAAGTGGAAAGCTCTCCTCCCAAAAAACTATTGGATTCTTCTTTGCTCTACGTATTAGAGCTAATACTGAAGATTGCAGCTGGAAACCACATGGAGAAAAACATGTATAGTATATTGACTTGTTGTAGCAAGCATTATAGCATTAAAGATGGCAAAGATAGCATGCATAGGACTTATCCTTCCAAACATAGCATGCATAGGACCAACGAGGAGACATTTGTCAAAGACACTTTTATCATGGAATGCAAACATAGAATGCATGGAATGGTAGCTTACCTTAACACTTTTATCATGTTCTCTACAAAATCCATATGGAAACTTGTCATGAATGATCACACGTCTGACAACCTCCAAGCCCTGGACATATGCAAACCGTTCCATCCAACCAATACATTGTCCTACAAGCAATTAATTTTATTTAAAACTAGTAGAATGGAAACAAAAAATGTGAAATGTCAATTGTGGTATTGTGCCTTACCTGCCAAAGGGCATATGCATGCCAACCAACCACTATCAGACAAAGAAGCTGATGCAACTGCAAGCCCATGCCGCACATGGTCCTCGAGCAAGACATTCCAAGTAGGAGTGGATCCTCTCTCATCAAGTGGATAGCCAGATGGAAAATCGAGCAATATAAAATCTGAAGCCCACTTCACCTTCTTACCCATCCTCTTGTAGTCCTGATCTCGACTAGCCACTGTAATAAAAAACTCATGCAAAATAGCATACTTATCATTTCTTTTAGAGTCAGCAAAGTCTTTGCCCATTGCAATGTAATCTCCAACTGTACAAGCAAACAAAGGTGTGATGCCACGGGCCAAGGAAATGTCAGGTGACTGTGATCGATGGAACACGTATTGCTTCACAAGTCCCGAGATTGATTCTCCATCTATATGCAAAAGCAAATTAATTACAAGTAAAACTAGTGTTAAAGGAACAACTACATATGCAGAACACAACAACACCCTTACCTGCACTCTCTATGTGATCCATTTCATGCCGCATAGGACTAGATGGTCCCTCATCTAGAAAGAGAACAATCATAAACTTATTAATGCAATGTCAAAACAAATTGAAGACAACATCAACAAACAATCATATTGTATCTTCCTTACCTTTTTCTGTAGGATGTTCTTGTTTCTCTTTCTCTTTCTTATCTCTCCTTGAGCTTCCCTCCACTTTGTCCTTACTTGCTTCATTGGCTTTTTGTGAAGCATAAGTATTGTACAAGTCTCTTTCTCGCACCAGTACTTGTCCTTTAGGAAAATCTATCCACCAGGGACAATGTGCTAATTCCCATTGAGAGAGACGGTGCATGCCAGGTGGATACATGCATGCAGCATGACCAATCTCCACCCAACTCTTGCACAAATTTGGAATGTCAGAGATCCTTTTCTCTATTGCCAAGTGGGAGAGATATCTATCAACCAAGAAACACAAAAAAATTGGATGTCCCAAACCATCAAAAGGTCAAAAAATCAAGTGGAACAACCATCAATGATTGTGTAAGTACATGAATCAATAGCACAAAAATAGACAAATGAAAAATGAACCTTCGAATGAATTGACAACATACCTATAAACCACCCTATGGGCAGCCATGTCCAACTCAGATAGTCCATCTCCTTTTTTTCCACCCTTGCTCTCCATCTTTGTTTCCTTTGATCTTAGCACCACAAACATATGTTTTCTCCCCTCCAGTTTTATATCCTCCATGTATTGCTGCAATGTGTAATCCTTAGGGGTATCCAAAGTGATTACCCTCAAATCTTCAAGCACTTTCAATGACTGTCTCTCCACCTTCTCCAAAAATATCTCTCTACTAATCCACCTAAACAGTAAAAGTTGACGCAATTTTATAATAAAAAAATAAGAGTCATGTTATTGGCAAGAAACAAACAAACACCATGAAAGATGATTTGTATTGGTAGAAGAAACACACCCTCTGTACTCAAGGTCGCCCACAGGCATGAAGTACATGTCTCGCATAGGTTTAGTGGCTTCTAACAAAGAAAGGAAAATATTTTTTTTTTCTAATCTCAAATCAGACTTTGCAATGAGTTGGAGCTTCTCCAATGTCACTCAAGAGTCCGCACCATCAAAGCGCAAGGCAAACAACTTTTCCAACCAAGCCTCTCCAAGACCAGGATCTATACAATTCAACACCTATCCAAAGATGACATGTCAGTCACTTAACTTCAAAATAAATGCAACAAAGTATAGAAAATTCAATTCACACCTTTCCCATCCTATCAGCAATTCTCTTTTGAATTATGGTACGCTGCTTTCCTTCTGCCTCTCCCCTTTGATCTAAAGGTAGCTTTGTAGATATTTTGTCCATTGCTTTTTTAAGCTCTGTATTGTACTCAACCTACATACATAAGTTCCAATTAGAGAAAGCAAAGGAGTGATAAAGAAGTAAGCATCAATACAAATGCAACATTCTACCTGGAAGACAAGCCTTGCCAGATAACCTCTTGTCAATGGAAACCATGGCTTCTTCCCTTTACTCTCTTGAGCCCTCCAATTCTCTATTGATTTGATCTCACTCAAAGACAATGTTTTCATAAACACCATAGAGTCACACTCACAAATGTTGTGTGCATTTATGAGTATGTCCCTTAGACTGGGTTTGATAATGGCATGTTCATTCATGCTAGAAAACAAACAATAAAGTACACAACCCAATCAATAAATGCAAAGTAGCATAAAACACAAATGTGGAGAAGATTCAAAGAGTCCATGTACTTACGAATTCATTCGTTGTAGCCCTGCCAAGAGAGCAATCTCACTAATTTTCCTTGGGTCAATTATTGTGCATACCACTCGTACATGTCTTTTCTTGTTTGTAGGAAAGATTTCCTTGATAACACTCATCCATGCAGTGGTCCTATGATTGCCCTCCCAAACAAATAACATCTTTTGCGACATAAAATGAAAGTCAGTGTTAGACATCACATCTTTCTCAAACTCCTCATCCACCTCTCTCTAGGTGGGAGACCAACTCTTCCTCATATCATCTGTCACAACTATCTCCCCTCCATCACTCTTGCAGACAGATACAATGAAAGACCCTTTCTCCGGGAGATAGCCCTCCACTTGAAATGTACTTTTGAGTGAAGATACATCATCACGAAGTCCTCTCACTCTTGCATAAGGTATCAACCTACACAAGGGAATGCGAGGACACTGGTTTGAATCAAGCATCCTACATTTGCCAATCACATCACCTCCTCCTTCCACCTGAACTTCACTATCATCCAACTCATCCTCCTCCACTCTTGGACCTTCATCTCTTTGAGTTGATGATACTTCAACCTCTAGACCCACCACACTTTCTTGCTCTTCGGTTCCACCTACTGATGATTCAACATTGTGATCTACTTTTGTTCCTCTTGTCACCTTTGTAGAATGTGCCACTTGAACTTTTCTGCCTTTTTTTCCTGTCATCTTGAAAAGACAAAAAACAAGGCATTTTTCCAATCATAGTTCTCAAAACCTTTTCAATAAAAACCAAAACTAAAAACAAGAAACAACATGTAACAACAGATAGAGTATAACCTACGGCAGGTTCAAAGGTCTTCTCAAATCTTTCCATATGCTCAAAAAAACATGAGAGCTTTTTCACATATATATATGATAAAGGGTTTGTTTATGAAAAATATGCAATACATATCACGAGGGCAAAGCCCCAAACAGATAATGAAGTGTGTACACCTCATAAGGAAAAAGCTTCAGACAAATATCTCAAACTGCTGACATATATGAATGCAAAGGTGTGTAAACTCGCACTTATGAATAAATATCATTTTACATATCTAGACAAAAATACATGTATCTACCAATGCAATTGATTTCCAGTTTAGGGAACATTCACCCACTTGTGTCCTAAAAGAAAAAGTTTCATCTCCAATGCACATAGTATATCAACTTGCAGTGGTATCTATACACTTAGATATATGGAATTGCAGTGGCAAATATGCACTTCTATGCCTACCCCTTACCCTCATGAAAAGACACCTTGAGAAGCGAAAAAGGACAGCGCGTTAACGTGCTGTCCTTTTTGGCATCTCAAGCTGTCTCTGATGAACGCTTTTCAGCAAGGCTTTTCTACTCAATCCTCCATGTATCAATACTCACAAGAGGTTGCTTCGACTATTTCATCTTTTGTCTCCAAGTATGCTTTGGTATACAGGTCTTATGGTCTTTGGAATGCTATTGGACTCTTGGAGGGATAGGTCACATGGTCTTTTGATCGCTATGCAAGGAGGGGTCTACAAGGTTTTCTAAAAGTTTTCCTCTTATCTCTCTACACTTGAACATTGGACTTGCACTCGCTCATTTGTTTTGTGAACTTCTTTCATCCGTTCAAGAGTTGAATATCACTTGAATGCCTCACATGGGAGCGGGTCTTGGACTGCCTGGGGCAACAAAAGAGGCAGCGCGTTAACGCGCTGCCTCTTTTACTGCCCTTCACAGTCCAAGTTCCCCTCCCTTGCATGACTCTGGGTAACTCTAGCAACCACATACATGCCTCGTATATATGGTTTGTAGAATATGGACACAAATTTTTGACGGCAAGTCTTATAAAATGAAATGATACCTCGGGCTGCTACACAACCAAGTCAACAAAAAACCTGTGAACACCATCGAGTCCTAAGCAACAACCACCGAGCAATGCAAGCAAAATGGAGTAACGAAAAAAATGGAGCAAGAAAAAGTCGTGAAGAGCCCGAGGAGATAAAATTCGACGCCAAAATGCAGACTAATTAGACTATACAGAAAGGCGTACATCCCATAGCCTGGGGCCGCAAAAGAGGCAGCGCATTAACGCGCTGCCTCTTTTGCTGCCCCAGGCTATGGTGTGTATGCCTTCCCACACTTCCCACAGTTCAAATGCTGTGGTGGCAGTTGGACTGCCTGGGGCAGCAAAAGAGGCAGCGCGTTAACGCGCTGCCTCTTTTGCTGCCTTAACGCGCTACCTCTTTTGCTGCCCCAGGCAGTCCAACTGCCACCCCAGGCAGTCCAACTGCCACCACCTCCGAGATGTAGATTCCATTAGTTCCAATCCTTCAGGAATTATAGGTGCAACATACGATAGGTGCATTTGTCAGCGAAGGAATCGCCCCAAGATAATGAAGCCGTGCCTGTCGGGGACGAAGAAAATCCTATTCCTGTTCTCCCGTTTCTGATATACTCTGCCTCACTCTATACGAAATTTCCCTCTATTCAGAATGAGAGAATAGAAAAAAATAGGGAGATTAAAAGATTGACGGAGACTCGGTTTGAAGATGAAGGATTCCCCGAGAAGTTGAGAATTAGTATTTAGACCCCAACACTCGGGGGTAGGTTACGCCAATCAAGAATATCCTATGGACTAGGAGCCATGTGAAAGAAAAATTTCATGCATGGTTTTGGATGAGCGGTGAGGCTCTGACTCTCTGACTCTGACTCTCCCACACCAGTCGTTGCTTTCTTTTCCGTTGCGTCGAAAGTAGCAGCTCCAGCCTCGTCCACTCGACTTTTCGGTATCACTTTTTCATATCCGTCTGATGAATGGCATATAGCTTCGGGACACAAGCTAATATCCATCATAACGATGGGCATTACAATGAAAGCCACCAGAGAAAGGGAGATGAAAGCGAGGCGCCGAAAGGAAAGAATGAAAGGAAAGAACAAATGCTGTGGTGGCAGTTGGACTGCCTGGGGCAGCAAAAGAGGCAGCGCGAGGCGCCGAAAGGAAAGAACAAATGCTGTGGTGGCAGTTGGACTGCCTGGGGCAGCAAAAGAGGCAGCGCAGCGCGAGGCGCCGAAAGGAAAGAACGAAAGGAAAGAACAAATGCTGTGGTGGCAGTTGGACTGCCTGGGGCAGCAAAAGAGGCAGCGCATTAATGCGCTGCCTCTTTTGCTGCCCCAGGCAGTCCAACTGCCACCACAGCATTTGTTCTTTCCTTTCGTTCTTTCCTTTCGGCGCCTCGCTTTCATCTCCCTTTCTCTCTCTTTTGCTGCCCCAGGCAGTCCAACTGCCACCACAGCCAAGAGAGGGCAGGAAGGTATTTTCCGTTCGTGAACTCTGAGCGACTATCGTCGTCTACAAGGGGAGGACTCATGTCCAGTTCTATCCCAGCAATGCATCGTCAACACACAACCCTTCTTCTGTATTTCTTTCCGAGCTGCCCAACAACAAAACACACATGTAATAAAATTCGCCAAAACATGAGCGCATGAAAGGGAAGGTACTTGGGGCACTCTTGTTGATCTTCGAGTTTTTGAGAAGCGTTGCGTCTCTACTTGCAAGCTATAAAGTAGTTGGTAGTAGATGACTTCTCAACAAAGTCGAGAATTGAAATCTCACATCAGAGCCTCCAAGCGTAGCTCCCTGCAAAAAAGTATGTATAGACAATCATACAACACGTAATAAATTCAAGCAAACAATCAAAAGAACGGAGGGAGATAGATAGAGCTTGTAAAAGCTTGCATGCACCAATTGATCACAACGATATCGGGGGGGTGGGGGGAGCAAATTTAGCGAAGCTGAAGTGCAACGGGGTGAGGGAGGGAGAGAGCTAGGCAAGGGAAGTGCAAGCGGATGGGTGAGGGAGCGAGGAGCGACTCGAGCGAAGCTGACTGAGAGTGAGGAGCGGAGCGACTCGAGCGACTCGGCGCAAGCGTTGGTGGAAATCGAGGCGGAGGTTTTGGATGCGGGGGGTGCTACTCCTTTGCTTTCCTCTGCTTTCCTGCTATTCAAACCAAGACCCAGAGAAGGAGGCTTCAGAGAGTGGTGCAGAGCGCAAGAAGTGAGGCTAGAGGAGGGGATGGTGGAATGGATTCAATACTTGATTTAAAGAGGAGATGCAAATATCCATACCTACAAAGTATCCTATTTCCTGAACAATTGCAAGATGAACAACAACCACATATCTTCAAAATGTCGACCATTGGTCCAGGATCAGGAGTTGATCTAGTGAATCGCATGTGGCCTGGTGGGAGCTTGGGATCACAATGGGTTCATTTTGACCATGTGCATCGAGTGAGGGGATGGTCAACAATGGGTGCTCATGTGTATGACCCATTCATAAGGGAACTATTAACTATAGCAATATGTGAATTCAAGGTGGAGGATAACCATGCTCAAGTTCGATTCTGGGAGCTACTGAACAATACAATGGAGAAGAATGGTTTTAAAAAACCTGAATTCCGTGGATTCATGGCAGATGGAGCAGGAGCAAATTGGCTGGCTGTCCGCACTGTTTACAATGGGGGACCGGAAAATGTGATGGATGGTAGAGAAAGAACTTGTGTTTTCCATTGGGAGATGAGCATGGTTGAGCACACCAGACGATGCATTAAGCCGCAATTTCAGGAGGAGCATAAACTTCTATGTCGGAAGTGGAGAGAGGCAACAACTTCAACTTCTGCAGACCAATGCAAACAAACATTGAATTTGTATTGGTCCCCAATTCATGTGAAGGAGGGTGAGCTACCAACATTGCATACGTGGCTTGCTTGGTGGGATGTTAGAGTCAACCAGTGGGGGGGAATGTTCTTGCAGCAAGAAGAGCACTCTGGATTTGTTCCTACAGTGAACCTTTCAGAGACAAAACATTCTAGCATGAGAGCAGCACATGGATATGCAAAACACATAACATTGTATGATGCTTGTGCAGCAGATCTTGCAATGAGTGTCCTTCAGAGTGCCCACTACAATGCCTTTATGAATGGAAGACACTTGGGTACAGGACCAAATTTGGATGCTCTCCAGCGAAGAATACTTGATGGTAGTGGGTCTGGTAAAGGGGACAGAAATAGGCTTGTGGATTTATCACACATAGTGATTGAAGAGGGTGGGATACAATCTCCTGAGATGAATAGGCCAATAACAGAATCGGTGAGCATAAGAAGAAAGAGGGGTTCAAAATGTTCAACATCGGTCCATGCAAATGATAGTCATCGACCAAAATACATGACAGTGACAACAAGGAGAGTGATAGGAAAAAGAAGACAAATTGATTTTAAAAGTCCATCACAAGACGTGGTTTGTAGAGAGATAGATATTCATGAAGCCAATTGGGCGATCAGGAGAACTGAACCACATAGCGTTGTCACATGCTTTGGCTACTTGGCAGAGAGTCGGAGACGATGTGGGGCACTAATCAATGCACTTGGTAGAAGTGCAAGTTATGGTGTGCCAGCCCCTTGTTTTAAGGGAAGAAGGCAACATTCTCATGGAGTGACAGAGCAGTTTGTATGGTTTTGTAATACTTCTGTCACCCATACATGGAATGTGGATAAATCCATTCAAGGTGTTCCTGGGGTCTCTCCAGGTGTATGGAAGGTTGCAAGTGGGACATCAATGACTGTAGATGAGAGGGGTGCCCTTGTAAGGGCAGGGTTCGTATTTAATAGTGATGATTCTATTGGTGTGATGGGACCTCCTTATGCACGGCAGATCCATACACCTAGCCATGTGCGCCCTTCTCATCGTGATGGAAAGCTTGTTTCATGGAGAAGTAAGTTGAATAAAGATTTCAACGAAAGGATACACAAGGCAGTTACAGAAAATGGGGAGGTGGTGAGAGAGAACATCATTATTCCACATGAGGTGCATGTATTCCATGTTCGTACAACAGGATCAATGTCTAAGGGGCTAACATAGAGTGTCTTGATTTCAGAGTTTCCACGTTGCACATGCCTTGATTTCACAGAAAGGGAAGCAAGAAAAAGTCCCTACATGCCTTGCAAGCACATATACTTCGTGTTTATTGTTGTCTTGGGCTTAACTGAAATGGTGCATCAGTTTATGCATCAGGCTGCATTGACAAAAGTTGAATTGTTTCAAGCTCTGGGTGGTAGAAGAAACCCATCAAGTATGTAGTGTATGGCTTGGATGCCCTTTTTTTTCAATTCCTTCAGAATCGGATAATATATGTAGGTGTGCTTCCTTGCATGATGCTGCACTAAGTTGTATTTTTTGAAGGTGGAAGAAACCGATGAAGGATTTAGTAGGCAGCCTAGATGCCTTTTTTCTATTTCCTTTGGAAGCAGATGATATACATAGGTGTGCTTCCATGTTTTGGCAATGCACAAAAAAACATTTTGTACAATCATTCCAAGGGTTGGAAGATATTTTGAAGCATCAAATTTTTCTATCAACTTTTTTTTGTATGACATATGCTTTTTGTGCTATGGAGTTAATAACTTTTAGAAAAAAGGTGACTTCTGACAACATGAAGAGGAGTTAATGTAATATGTTACTATTCTCATTATTGAAAGCATTCAATGTTTTATTTTATCATTACTTTTTCACAGCAAAGGAAACATGATTTGAACATGTACTTCTGGAAACATGCTAGCCAAGATGTAGGCGAGTGGTTAAGCTTTCTTAGAGCATAAATTGTGGTAATTGGCTGTCCTGGATGAATATGATGTGGTTGTTATTAAACAGATAACACCTTGCATTGTTGTTTGTCCACGCTCGCTTATTTGGCCTCGCTCGCTTTTCTTCGCTCGCTTTTTGGTAATCCTCCTATTAGGTGTAGCATGAAATGAAGCCCATGAGTCTACTACCCACACATCAGGGATAGTATCCAATGAAAGAGCTAAGGCATCTTGCAACACACTACCTGCTACATTTGCTTCTTATGGATTCTCTTGTTGTCCATTTCCTTCCTTTTTATTTTGCAACCAACAATATTTCTTTAGGTATCCTTTCTTCCCACAATGCCAACAATCCAGGTGCCCTTTGGATTTGGATCTACTTCATCTTGAATTGTCATGATGTCTAGGCTCTTTCCTCTCTCCCTTTATCTTCCCTTATTCTCAAGAGTCAAGGCATTACTTGATGTTTCACGATGCTTTTCTGTTGCATTTCCTTGCTATGGAGAACACCACCAACATCATCAAACTTTAAAGTGTTTGACCCAGAAACCAGAGTTACAGCTGTGAACAAGCCATCCCAACTTTCTGGCACAATGAGCACAAAATCAAGAGAGCTCCAACCTCATCATTGAAGTTTACTCCTACAGACCTTAGTTGGCTCATATTTGTATGGAATTGATTCAAGTGATCAACTACATACCCCACCTTCTGACATCTTTAGATTGAATAAATGCTTCATAAGAAATATCTTGCTAGAAGCTGACGGTTTTTGTACAATGTATCCAACTTGCTCATCAAGTCCTTTATTGTCTTTTGATCAAGAACATTGAAAGCCATTGATGCTATCAAACATGGTTGTATAGTTCCTAGTGCCTATTTTAATCTCCTAGTCTTCAGCTAACATACTCATGGGCTTCTTTGAGATCCTGCCTAATGGCAAGAAAAGGTCCTTCTAGTACAGATAATTCTCAATCTACATCTTCCAATGCTAGTACTTCTTTGCATTGAACTTCTCAATTTTAAACTTGCCTTCTTCCATTATTTCTCCCACTCAAACTAGGAACTTCATTCCAAATGAGGCAAACATGTGTTACTCAAAACAAACTCCTTGATATCGGTTTGTTAGGAACAATGTGACAATGGAGCAATAATGCAAGAATAGGAATGTGTAAAATACACAATCCAGAAAGTGCATAGAATGGAAGAGGAAGAGAGAGACAGATATATGTGGTTCATCCAATGTGGGCTACATCCATGGAGAAATAGCCAATCCTATATTTTCTTATCCGATTATTGAGAAGATACAAGATACAAGCAATATATCATCACTGCTCTCTTGCTATGTGAGCCACACTCCTTTTTGCAAATTTTGACCACACAATTCAAATGCTAATTTTCATGTATCTTTGGCTTTGGGGGTGCTGCACCCAAACCCCCACCAAGGGGTACTTAATAGATATCTCCAGCCCCCCTTGGAACCCCTTGGTGATAAATAGTAGGGGGGGCATTCCCTCTCCTACACCCCCCCTTCATAGAATGGGTGTAAACATGCATGGGTCCAAAGCACGGCTAAAAAACAACCTATTAAAAAAGATCAAGCTCCACACACAACACATGGAAAAGATGTTTGTAGGCTGCATTATTTTCATTTGTGCCAACCTTTTTTACACTTATTAAAGACTAGCCCAAGGAAGACAAAGTGGGCCTATTTCCCAAGGATCAAGGAATTTTAGGGTCCTCTAAGCTTTGAGATGAGCTTGTCTAGCTAGGAGTCACTAGATGTCAGCACAATTATGCCACCCACCTTCAATAATTGAAGACCCTCAAAATAGACAATAGCTACAAAACAATAAACCAAAGTCAATTTAAGAACAAAACCTGTATCACATGGTGGATGTCATGAAAAAATGTACAAGTAGTCTATGAAGACATGAAGGAAATTGTGAGTGATACTAGGGCAATGCCGATCCCCTCTCATGAATGGGATGGCCTCATTGTTGTAGCATAGAATTTTTATGTCGTCATTTGTGAAACATCTATTGATGATGAGAGGGGCTAGGCAAAAGAGGAATGTTGCAATAGAGTTTTAGTGTGTCTATTCCTCTTTTTGGTAGTAGCAATATCTAGCACTTTCATTAACATTTCTCCTCCTTTTTTATGGAGTTAGAAATGGGTACTAATCCTCTTTTTTTTTTTTGAGGGGGGATGAAAACCAATACTTGGATACTCAATTAATTTCATTGACAATTAGATTACACACTAGCCTCCAAATAGAATTTCACCCACCACCTTGACTTGGGAGGTGATGCTTAGTGAAGATCTGATCATGTATGAATTTTCTTTCAAAATTACACACTAGCCTCCAAATATAGTTTCACACACCACCTTGACTTCGCAAGTGCTTTTAAAAGTGATGGGTAGTGAAGGTTTGGTTGAGTAGAAATTTGCTTTGCCTTACTGTTTACCTAGTTGTTGGCAATTATGCTTTAATGGTACTTGTAGGATTCCACTGCTAGAGTGAAGTTCAAGAAAAGTGGTTTGGTCTAAAGCCTTAGATGGCAGCAGAGTATGTTAAGGATCCACCAATGAATGTGCAAATCTTGACATAGATTGTGGCTCTATGGACTGAAAGACTAGACTACAATACTTAGAATAGACAATTTAGCAACATGGAAGTGGAGAAATTATGTGATAGTCAAACTACCTTCTAAGATGGAGCCTAGGGTCGAGCAATAGCATCAAGTAAGGTAGTCAAACTTCCTTTTAATGATGGAACCTAGGGTTGAGAATTAGACTTGAGCAAGATCTAGTTTGCTGTTGAGCAAGTTGATGATGAGTTTTTAAACCTTCATTTCATGAGCTAGTGCCTTCCATCAATGAGGTGTGCTCAAGCTAGGCCAATCAATTGTGTGACACTTGAGCCAGTTTGATCAGTCGGGCTGATCAACCTACCTCAAAATAGTTGATGATACATTTGTCAAACTCACTTAATAGTGGGAGTTTATTCAATTCAAACTGTTAGAAATCAAGTTGCAGATGTCTTGTCCATCCTTTCTAGGAATGTCACGACTCAATTTTATAGCCTAGAATGTATAAGGCTAGGTTGATTGAAATGTATTAATTAGAAGGTAGGATAGGTAGGCTAAAATGGCTAAATGCCATATTGATAATGTATTGGATATGTTAATTGATTAATATAAATGGAGCACTCACACATGTAGGTCCTAGGATAGGAATGGGTCGGAATGCATGGGTATGCATTAATAAATGGTAGGCATAAAAGAGTCATAGGCTAAGGGTAGAATAATGGGGTATGCCCAAGGGATGGATCCCAAGAGGCATGAGAGGTTGTGACCTCTCGTATGCATGGAATGTGTGCATGAGGCATTATGCATTGATATGTGGTTTGTGGATTGCAGCATTCTAGTCATCAAATAGCAAAAGTACACTCACGTGGGCACTCCTTCCACCCCATTTGGAGGGCCAATGCTTCTTACATTTTGCATCATTCTTCTATGCATGTGCATCCTCCAACCGGTACGTGACAAGGAAGCAATCTTTGGGCTAGAGCCACATTGAAGGGTCCTTCTATTGTGAAGATGATTACTCAAGAATGGCAAGACCGTTTACTATCAAATAACCCACAATGGTAATGAGACTTGGACTGGAGTGAACAAAGAAATTGAGGCATCAATGAAGAGGGTTCCTTTGCTTCGCCTATGAACTTGACCTATATGTTTGTGTTGTGCTATGCTTCTATGGGCAAGAAGAAGGGAGGTGACATTTCTTGAGCCATGGATTTTATGTTAGTGAAGGGATCATTGCAAGGATTACTTTATTTTGGATTATATTTGGGATTATAGTTCAAAGACTGTGCTCCATGGACATAATCCATTGCATGCTCACCTTTGATGAGCTAGCACTCCCAAATAACCTTGGTGCGTTGGCACTCTAGGAGGACATTAAACACTTGGAGTCCCAAAATTGCCTAGGTACTTGTGGCATGTGGAGTCGAGACATGGATGTATGATGTGGATTTGGGTCTCTAATTCTAGATCTTGAGACTATGGGGACTTGGCCTTCTTTTCTTTGCTTTGTCAAATTTTGTGCTCTTCTTGGTTGTAGTTTCTTATTCTATAGCTATTCACTATTTCAATTATCTTCAATTATTGATGGTATGTGGTACAAAATTATGCCAACATTTAACAATTCTTACCTATGGACAACCTCATCCTTCACCTTAGAGAAACATAAAACACCTTGATCCTTGGGAAACAAGGATATTCTAGGGACTTGGCCTTGTTTTCTTTGCTTTGTAACTCATTAGATCCAGACTTTGTGCTCTTCCTAGATGTAGTTTCTTATTCTATAGCTATGCACTATTTCAATTATCTTCAATTATTCACGACGTGGCACAAAATTGTGCCACCACTTAGCAATTCCTACCTATCGACAAGCTCATCCTTGAGACTAGAGAAACATAGAACTCCTTGATCCTTGGGAAACAAGACCACTGTTGGAATACTGAAAAGAAAGAGTAGAGTGGACACAAACTCAGAATACTTGCTTATAGAATGAAGAAGAAAGAGGTCCTTAAGTAGGCACCTCATACAAGGTCACTGACATCACTGATGACCTCAGAGCTCCACAATCATCTCCTCAATCTACTCCTAGATTCACTCAATCATCCTATGTGGCTTTTCCACCACCTAACTGTGCTTGTGGGCACCTAACTGTGCCTCTAGCACTCACACATAGAAACATAAGGTGTGCCTGAGGCATACACCTTGAGATATCCCAACAAACCCCCCCTCAAGGAAATGCCTCAGGCTATGTCAAGGATACATCTAGTCTCATAGTTTCTCATGCCATCTCATGGTGGTCAAGGATAAATCTATGGCTAGGTTCTCATGCTAGCAAGGGTTCCCTTGGGTGTAAGGTAAACAAAAAGGGATACAAAAAGACCTTCCAATGGTTATCTCCCCTGCATGTACATGCACACAATGTCTGCAGGAGGTACCATGGAACAAAACATACACATGGCCTACATCATAAGGTGACCAGAGGTGTTTACAAAACACACAAAACACAATAGTTTATTTTCATTCATTTTGGAGGACTATCCAGGCTGAGTACCTTGACATAAAAAGAGTGATCTGGAGCATACATAGAGATAATTTAAAATGCATAATCTTCAAAGGATGCCTCATCTTGTGGAGGCTCATTAACTGTAAGTAGATTTGCATTTTCTGTCTTTGCTTTGGCTCTGCAGAACTTCTCACTATGGTTGTTTTTGCCACAGTGCTTACATGGATTAACTTTGAAGCAGTCCTTTGAAAGGTGATTTGTCTTTCCACAGTGATTGCAAGGAGAGTACTTGCCCTTCTGGAATTTCATAACATAAGCAGTGTCATTGCCTTTCCTTAACTCCATGTGTCTTTCTTCTTCTTGGAGAGCTGAGATAATGCCTTCAAGGTTTGGATTGGGAAGATTCTTCAAAGTGCTTACAATGTGATCAAAGCTTTCAGGCATACTCTTAAGTAGTACTGCCATAGCATCATCAGGGGTGATAGGAGAGTTGATAGAAGCTAACTGAGTCATAAGACTCCGCATATAGTTGACATGGGCAGCTAAAGTAGTATCACTTGCCATCTTTAATTCAAAGAAAGAGATTTTAAGTGATAGTTTAGAAATATGAGAGCTTGCACCAAAAATCAAATCTAGCTTCTGCCATGCTTCCGATGGAGACTCCAAGTCAGATATATGATGTATGTAATCATCACCCAAAGCTAAAGCAATTATACCATATGCTTTTTCTTCTCTTGCTGGATCCCTTGCCGGTCGTGTCGGAGCTGAAGATTCCCCAGCATTTGAGGCTGTAGAAGAAGCGGTAGGAGTAGATTTGACAAGTCCCCATAAGTTCTCCCGCATTAATGCAAATTTTACCTTCATTTGCCATGTATGGAACCCCTTTCCATTGAACTTCTCAAGATTATATATGGTAGCCATGAGAGGGTCTAACCCAGATATTGGGCAGTGTCTATCTCTCTTACAAGGCAAAAATAACTGAAAGACTTCCAAAATATGAGCACTTAATGTAGCAAATAGTAGTGACTAGATTTCAAACAATGATGCTTCTTCTTACATGCTTCATAGAAGTGGATGAAATAAACATTTTCCAATCAAAACCAGGTCTAGCAAGTCAAAACAAAACTGAATCCACACTTGTACTGAAGTTATTGAAAGCTTCAAAAAACCAGAAATGCTAGAGTAGCATTTCATGTAGCATCATCTTCAAAAACTTGTCCAAAACTGTCAAAACTGAAAAGCTGAACTTGGAGGGCTTGTAGCTCACTCTTCAAAGCAAGGAAAAGAGGGCTTTCTAAAGCAAAAGAAAGCTCATATACCAGAGAAGGTCCAGCACAGAGGTTGGACGAAATGGTGCGCACTTTTGCCCGGGAGAGTTGCTACAGGCTGAAACTGAGTTTTGATGATTTCTCCCTCGTTACTGAACCAAATGACCTGAAAAATGGCTCAAAATCTTTGTCTTGAGGCCGCCCATCTACTCTTAAGAGGGCTCAGGCAATGGCAGAGTATGCAGGGAGTATTGAGCAACAGAAGAAATTCGCTTTTTGGAGAATGGCAGCCACCATAGACGTTTTTTCTTCAATTGCTTGCAGGTGGAAGTTCGCCCATACTAGAGGAGTTTCCAGCTCAGAGGGTTTGGGCAATGGCTGTTTGTAGATGGAGAACCAAGCTCTCAAAGATTTTGGGAAGAAAGAGGAAAATGGAGAAGAAGAAGATGAAGAAGAAGATGATGATGTGGCAGAAATGGGCTCAAGGGGGATCAAAGGGCTCTGATACCATGTTGGAATACTGAAAAGAAAGAGTAGAGTGGACACAAACTCAGAATACTTGCTTATAGAATGAAGAAGAAAGAGGTCCTTAAGTAGGCACCTCATACAAGGTCACTGACATCACTGATGACCTCAGAGCTCCACAATCATCTCCTCAATCTGCTCCTAGATTCACTCAATCATCCTATGTGGCTTTTCCACCACCTAACTGTGCTTGTGGGCACCTAACTGTGCCTCTAGCACTCACACATAGAAACATAAGGTGTGCATGAGGCATACACCTTGAGATATCCCAACAACCACTTCATCTTCCTTGGGCTAGTTTCTAGTACCTATAAACAAGGTAGCATGGATTGTATAGAATCCTTCATCTTCCTTGGGCTAGTTTCTAGTACTAATAAATAAGGTAGCATGGATTGTATAGACATCCTTTCCAAGAATGCATTGTGTAAGCATCTTAGGCAAAATGAGACATATTTTCTAGTCACTCTTTGGAAGTGTAGACAATCTAATGAGTGATATGCCAAACTCTGACTCATCTAAAAGTGTCAAATTGGTAGGTGCATTGTTTATGCAACTCTCAATTGTAGCAACTTGGGCAATTATATCTACTTATAGCCTGATTAATAGCTAATGGGAGAAATTTTATCAAGGTATGAAAGTTTTGAATGCATCCTTTTCTTGCTTTAATCTATCTTTCACAATGAAGTAAAGATCTACATTTGATTTTGCTAATTGAAGAATAATGTTCATCTTTTATTTAAGTCCAAATACTGTCTATTGTTTAAGGTAATCCATGCATCGTGTAATTATAATTTTTATGAAATTATCCAATAGGTTAAATATCCTTGAAGATGGGGTTAAAATAAATCAGAGAGGCAAATTTTTTGGCATTGCATTTGTCATCATCGAATGTATGTCACTTGTGTATGAAAAAAGTACTATATCAGCCCTAAAACTCAGAAGTGGTAGTACATCATGACCATGCTCACCTAAAAGATAGCTAGGTCATGAACCATAAAGTCAAACAAATAAATGAAGCAAAAAATTGTACACTGTGTGTGACCCAATAATACCTACAATTTGAGGGTCAGTGAGATGGGTAAAGTGTAAGGTTGAAGGGTTTTCTTGGTTGGGGAAAGACATGTGTTGTAGTTGAACTACACTAGTGAATGATGAGTCATTAGGCATATCAATGTTAATTGGAGATGGAGTGCCTAATTAAGGGGTGGCTCATGTGGGGGTAGTGGTACAACATTCCTATTGGTAATTTCTCATTCTTGTTGCTCTAGCTTTCTCTTTCACTTCCTATTCTTTCTAGCTATGGTGAAAAGATATAGACCCTTCTCCATCAAGGAAGAGTCACTCAAGTCCTTGTTGATGCTTGCTTTTGAAGCAAATGGTTGTTTGCTAGGTTTTGGAAACCCTACATATTACATGCATTTAATGGGTATTATAAAAATACCTTATCTATAAATCATAAGGCTTTAAAATGTCCCCTTTTTCTACACAAACAAAACTTTTTGATACCCCAATTAAAAAACCCCTTTGTGATGCATTGGTGTCCATACAAGTCCAAAGATGGAAGGAAGTGATGGTGATGGAGGTGATCTTGATGGGAATGCCTATCTACATTGGACCCTCTCACATCTTGAGCCTAAACCACAAACAAAGCTAGTACGGGATTTGGGATAGAAAGGACAGCTACCAAGTTGGAATAACTTGCTCACACAGATGACTTAGAGTTCCCTTCCTTGACGCTAAAGATAGACACACAAGCTCTTTGTTGCAAACTCCACATGTAAGCTTTTTCTTTGAACATGATAGAGAACCTCTCTTCGCTAGATCAGGATGCTCACCTGCCATCAATAGAGGGGGGAAAAGTCCCATGCAAGAGGACATGGAGTTGGTAATGGTGATCGACTTGAAAGGGACGTGCAAGATGGTCATAACTCTTCCACTGACAGAGATTGGCAAGCAAACAGAGGCAGGAGAGGTGCCAAGACCTTGTACTTGACAGTAGCATAGATGACTAGAAGAGGGTTCTTCTCTCTTCCCACTCGATTGAGACTTGCTCCTTGCTCTACCTATCTAGAAGAATCCCTAGCATGCTCCTGCTCAAGAAAAGCAGATGAAGATGAGGGAGCATCCCACCCTCATGGAGGAAAAGGAAACACATGCGAGCCCAGCAACAGCCTTCCAGACAAAGGTGCTGAAAAAGAAGATGAGAATGAACGAGACTCAATAAGCAGAGAAGGTGTTCAGAGAGAGGATGAATGAAATATTTCCAAAGCAGCTGAAGGCCAGGTGAAAGTGTAGGACTCCCAAGCCCCCTAGACTCTCCCCATAGGCTTTGAAATGCAAGGAAGCTATACAAAAAGCCCACTTCCACTACCGAAAGAGAACACTCAACCTTGTTGAACAGCACCGACAACTGATCCAGGTATGCATGTCACTGCTACACTCAACGATGAACTCCTTTTTGAGTCTATGGAGTGGTTAAGCATACATGCGTTGGGTGTGGTTGGGTTTCTTTTGGGTGTTAGACCCCCTCTCATGGTGATTAAAATGTGCATTCAAACCAATTGTCTGAGGAAGGGATAACTTGCGAGACTAACATCAGATTCCTCAGGAAGGGATATTTCCTCTTCCTGTTTGAAAGGGCCGACATGGCTGCAAGAGCTTTGCATCATGGGATTGGACCATCTGGGACCAACGTCTCTATCTCTCATGGTGGTCTCAAGAATTCTTACTAGATAATCCAAGATCCATTAAAATCCCCATTTGGATTGACTGCTTGATCTACCGTTGCACCTCCATAATCAACTTTTGCTCTCTGTAAAGGCTTGGGTAAGGTGCTAGGCATAGAAGCAAAAAACTTCATAAACCGAAGGGGGAATCCATAGATTTGAATTCAGATGGACATAGCTACTCTTTGGTGATTCTCAATAAGAATGGGAGTCTAGTTGGAGAATAGTAATAGTAGTTGCTGCTGTATAAAAATCTTCCCAATTCTTATTTCCTATGTGGACTTGCAAATCATTCTGTGGAGAACTATCCTCAGAATAAATAAACCCAAGCCTCACGTCCCTCCCACTCCCAAGCTACCTATGGTGCAAACTGAGAAATGGGTGCCCAAGGCCCCTTTCAAAAATGTAGAGAAGGCTCCTCTAGATGTGGGATCCCCCTCTAGTCCTAAATCTACCTAGAAGCAAGATATTATTAAGGCCTTGCAAGCTCCTCTCACTAAGAAATCTTTTGAAGCTCTAGTGGATGACGAGATTGAAGAATGGATCAAAAAAAGCCAGGATAAAATGCAAGATGACGTTGAGAGTTGTGGTGCCATGAGCACATAATTAGAGGCTAAGGTATGTGATAAGGAATGTATTAAAGTAGCCACCCTAAGATGTGGACTACATGATGTGGAGATGTGGATTGAGGATATCCACAAGGAGAGATGTGGATGAGAGGATCCCACATGTGTTGACTATTCAAAGGGCAATCTCTATATAAGAAGCCTATCATGTATTGTTGATCACAAGCACATTTGGAATAGATTGAGTGTTTCATACTTCCTCTCTCTCTCCCCATGGCTTTCCATATTTGTTTTGATCCTCTGTGATCTTTATGCTCATTAAGTGATAGATTAGGCTAGTACGATCTGCACTTTGTCATGGTATCAGAGCGTAGGTTTAGCTCTCCTAGTTTAGCTCATCAGTAGTTTACTAGGATTGCTCCCATTCCTAGATTAGTTTCAGAATGTAAGATTAGTTTTAGATCTCGAGAGTTCTTGTGACAATTCATTGAGAGAAAGAGCGAGAGAAATCCAACTTCTTGAGAGAATCCAGTTCATTGCACTTCTTCTTGAGAGATCTTGGAGAAGGAGATTAGTGAGAGTGTGAGGAATGTTCTAGAGAGACTATATCTCTCTATCCTAGTCTATGATCGGCCCAGTGAGCAATCCTCCCATAGTTCAAAGCCTCAACTGAACAAGCAGTTCCACTCAATACGACTCTACCTAAGGCATCTCAGATCAAGAGACCTATCCTAAAGCTCACTGGCTACACACAGCCAACAGCCTGCTGCCAAGCTTGCAATTTCCTTTCTGGTTGCATCGACAGCCAACGGAAGCACTCCTGCAGCCTTCTTATTCAGGATTCAAAATCAAGAAACTCAGGGAAGGAACTCCTCTTGCAGACAGGAGAGTACTCACACTCCCCCTTTGACTCTCAAACCTCGCACTATCACGCAAACTCAAACCGTAGCTCATTGCATGCAAGCTCTCCTCCTTGATGAATATCGGCAGTGCTATTCGTCCCAGGTAGGCCTTCATTGTCTTACTGTAATTTGATGGGCAACCTCTGCAAACTCAAGCCAGCCCACTGCCTTGACTCAACGAGCTTCTACCAGCTACCTCTAGCCTGGATCTGTAGCGGCTCCTTCTGCCAGTATGCAACGTCCACATCCCTCAATAGCTACCGGTAGTGCTTCTCCATGGGCTCCACCTCCACCACGACCAACAACGAACCTACACCCATCAACTACCTCACAACAGCTTCAGCGTCCATGAGCAACGCTTCTCCAATGACCTTCTGTGCAGGTAAAGCTCTTGGCTACATGCAAATAACCCGCACAGTTTCAGCCACCCCTGCCTTGCATGATTAATTGCAGTCGTACAGAGTTTGGATGGGACATCGCTCCACACCCAGTAGACTTGAGTCCGTATCAATGACCTCACAACCACACACAACACCTCTCTAACCTGCCAGCGCTCCATCGACTGGCTTGCAACCATGCTTCATCGTAGAGGTGATGCTAGAGTAAATTGCATCTGTGTGTGTAAAGGTCAAGATGAGGGCGTCTGATTTCCACCGGAGGCACGCAACAATGCAGAGGGTGAAGAAGCAACAGAAGCAACCGGTCCAAGATCAAGTAGCAAGCTGGATTCGTCCACAGCGTGCCACTGGCATCACCAACCTTATCCTTCTCTTTCCTAAGGTTCCACAATCGACACGTGTTAGTTATAACCAAGGTTAGTTAGAAGTAGTCTATGGTCTTACTAAGGTTAATTTAACCTTACCTTGGTCAATGGTAAAATAAATAACCATGGTTACGGGTAGGATTAGTTAAGTGCCACCTAAGCACAAATTTGTAAGCTGCATGTGAATAGACTCTGCCACATCATCAAGGCCCCCCCTCTTCTTCACACAATCATCGACAAGCCGTAACTTCCAAGCGAGGAAGTATTTGGACACACTCTAAAAAGAGAAAGTGATCATCTTTTTGAGCTCTACGCGCCTATCAAATCAGAATCATTGTTAGCAATTAGAATTACCATTGAAGGAAAACAAAGCTCATTGGTAAGACCTTTGCAACAAATGGAAAATCAAAGCATGAATGCACACATCATTGTCATAAGCATGCCAAAAGCACAAGTGCATGAGATGACCATAGCACAAAGCATGGCATCCACACAGAAAGCATTAAGGCACATGGAAGATCAAAGCATCATGCATCAAGCTACAAAGCGAACGCCATCGACATGAAGCATTGAAAAGTAAAATCCTTTCCACCTACAGCCCATATGTTTGTAATCAAACCTAACCACCTGAGAGTAGCTATGAAAGCACCTAGGGGAGGTATTAACATGTAAAAGCCACACGTTACCACCTTAAGTAGCAATGCATGCACTAAGGGGAGGTGATGGAATGTAACTCACATTTGACCACCTTGCAGTAGCCAAAGGATCATAGCACCAAGGGGAGGTGTTGAGAGTTGTGGTGCCATGAGCACATAATTAGAGGCTAAGGTATGTGATAAGGAATGTATTAAAGTAGCCACCCTAAGATGTGGACTACATGATGTGGAGATGTGGATTGAGGATATCCACAAGGAGAGATGTGGATGAGAGGATCCCACATGTGTTGACTATTCAAAGGGCACTCTCTATATAAGAAGCCTATCATGTATTGTTGATCACAAGCACATTTGGAATAGATTGAGTGTTTCATACTTCCTCTCTCTCTCCCCATGGCTTTCCATATTTGTTTTGATCCTCCATGATCTTTATGCTCATTACATGATAGATTAGGCTAGTACGATCCGCACTTTGTCAGATGATGACTTTGATATGGGCCAAAGTCTTTGAAGAAGACATGATGGCATGGCCCCAAACAACATGATAGGTACTGACTCAGAAGAGGAGCTACCCAAGGCTTCCCAAGATAACAAGGAAACCCCTTTGTAGAACATAGCCTTCACGGTTGTCCAAAAAAAAAGAAGACAGTCCAAAATAGATAGTCCTCAAAGTGATAGCCCAAATCCCAGAGCTAAAAAGGGATCCAAAAAGAATGGTAAAAAATTAGTCTCTCTACTCACAATGTCAAGGTACTAACTGACCCTATTAGATGTGAGGAGATTGCCTTTTGGCTAAGAGCCAATTCCCTCTCTCCTCTTTTTTAAGCCCTTTAGGAGGTCAAAGTAACTAGTCTCACTCTTCAGGATAGACTTAAAAGAACAGATAGAAGAAGAATATGGTTTGTCACCAATCATGAGGATGGTAAAGGAGGGACAGCCATAAGGATTCTTTCTCACTTTGAGGGCTGTATCCTTCATAACCAGGTTGACACTTAGGATTGATGGGTATCGTTACCTACCTTATTAAAGGAAAACACTTTATTGCCCTCAACAGTTATCAAGATAGAAAGAGCATTTGGGATTCACTAGATGCAATTGTGAAAGAGGATTTCTCCTAGGGGACTTTAATATGGTTGAATCCAGCAAGGACATGTGGTTGGAAAAAGGCTTTGTTGTCAAGGGTACATAAAGATATGCCTAGGAAAATGTAAAGAAGCAACTACAACTGGTAGACTCTAGCAAAGAGGGAACTTTCACTTGGTGCAATAGCCAAATAGGCCTCAATAAAAGAGAAGCCAGATTGGATAGAATCAATCTTTCTCATGATCTTTTGAGTGAGGTCTCTTCTCTAATTGAACATGCTCACTCTAACCTTTCCCTCTCTGACCATAAGCCTGTCACTCTCCAATGTGACTTTGGAATGGGGAGGCCTTCCATTTATTGGTTTAAGGCTACTCCTAAACTCTTTTGTCTTTAGAGTGTTAGGAGAGAATTACTCATATTTGGGAGGACTGCTTCACAGAACAAAGACCAGCTAAGGTTTCTTGGTTAGAGGCCGTGAAAAAGACCCAAAAAGTGCTAATGTAGGAGAGACAAGACAAGTCCAAGATCAGAGCACGTAGAATGGACAAAATTAGGGTAGCCAGAGTACAGGACTCTAGAGCTCAAGAGGAACTACTACTATAGCCAGACGAGACTTAAGAGTACAAGAGCAACTAAAGCTCAATAGTCAAAAACTTATATGAGGGATTGGTGGGAAGGTAGAATTGATTGACCAACCTAGGAAACTTTCAAACTAATCAAAAGAAAGAGAGATCAAGAAGAAATCCTTGTTGAAAAAAGGTGATAACTCTCTAACAGCTGATACATCAGAGAACATTAAGCTCATCCATCAACACTTTCCAAAATTGCTATAAGATACAATTCCTCCTAATGAGTATATCATGCAAGCGAGGCAATTGTGCAAAGAGGCCAAGAGAAAGACTATCAAAAACTTTAAGAGTATTTACCTTGAAAAACCCCTCATAGCTCAAGCAGCTAGTAGACATAATGGCAGAGGGGAAAACACTAGATAAGGATGGCCTACCAGTAGAGTTTTACAAGTGCTTCTCGAAAACTGTAGGACCTCATCTTCTATAATCCTGGAATGAAAGCCTTGCTTCCTCTTTCCTACCTACTCATATAATGGGGGAGTTATTAAACTTATCCCTAAAGATGGTCCCAGGGAACAGCTTAAGAATTGGAGGCCTCTCACCATGGTGAACTGAACTGTAGTTACAAGATTTTTGCTAAGTCCCTCTCCCTCCAAATTCAAGATAGAATGGACTCTTGAATTCTCAAAGGGCACAAGGGGTTCATTAAAGGAAGGCACCTTCTAGAAGAAATCATTAATATTTAGGAAGGGTGTGAGTATGCAAAGGATTCAAAACAGGACATTTGCTTTCTCAAAGTTGATTTTGACAAGGCTTATGACCGTTTGGACTGGGACTTTCTTATTCAGCCCCTCCAAGACATGGGCATTCCCCCAAATTTTGTGTCTTTCGTGAGGCTGCTCCTTACTAATGCTTTAGCCAAAGTTTGTGTCAATGGGGAGATGAGTCACTCCTTCCACCTCAAAAGATCCATCAAACAAGGCTGCCCTATTGCTCCCCTCCTTTTTGCAATTGCTGTAGATTCATTGGGATGGATTATTTAAAATGAAATTGAAGGTGTCACCCTCAAAGGCATTGAGCTCCCGTCAGGTAACAACTCATTTGTCAACAGTTTGTAGATGACACTAACTTCACACCAAAGAACACAAGATAGGATATCCAAAACGTGTTGAAGTGCCTTGATGTGTTCTGTGAAGCCTTGGGATCCATCATTAATCGCTTAAAAACTAGATATGGAACTTTAACTAGAAATGAATAGGATGACTTGAGGGACCTTGGATGTTTGAGGATACCCCATGGCTCAATTTTTTGCTTGCTAGGTATTCCTATGGGATTTCAAATTTCAATGAAACAAAGATGGGATGGTTTCTTTGCAAATTCAAGAAGAAGCTTGATATATGGAGAGGATACCAAGCCAACCTAGCTAGGAGGAGGTTAGTTCTTAACCATTTCCTCTACCTTGTGGCATCTTCTACTTATCCTACCAGGCACCCTCAAGGGTTGGGCTTGAGATTTTTATTAAGTTGTGTAGAGCCTTTCTATGGGGAGGTCCTTCGAGATTGTCAAAAGTGAGGTGGACTTTTTGCACTAAGCCCAAAGGGGAGGGAGGTTTGGGGATAATGGATATTGAGCAAGCTTCCCATAAGCTCATGATCTCCTAGATTGTCAAAGCTATTCTTAATTCCCTTGAAGATTAGGTCCTCATCTTGCTCGAAAACACAATCCATATGTGTCCTCTTAGAGCACCTAAGTGGAAAGTTTTTCTCTTCTTTCGGCTATTTTCTCCCTAGAACCCTGCACTACAAAAGGGATCCCGTTATGGAGGTCTCTTTGGTCTATCTTTGAGGAGATCAAGAGATTTATTGTGTTATTAGGTAAAGGTGTGTTTATGGCACTTGATTCCATTTGGATCTCGGTGGTTTTCAAGGATCAACCTATGAATGCGAAGACTTTTTGAGAGCAAGCATTCTTTTTAAAAAGGGCTTACAATGTTGGGGTCAGCTTTGCGATAGAGGAAATCTCAAGTGGAAGAGTTGACAGGAAATTTGGAGAGAATTCTTATTGGCTAATGACTAGCAAGATCTAGTCATGAACAAACTCACTCTTTGGCAAGGTGAAACACAATGGAAGGGTGATTTACAGCTACTCTACATGAAGGAATTTAGCTAGGTGGGCAGCTCTCTTTTTTCCCCCATCCCTACACCAATTGCCACCATTAATGAGGTTTACAAGGAATTGAACAAGACGGTGGAAGATTGGAGGCGGTGCAACCACGCAGAAGAGTAGATTTGAGAATATCTGGGCCAAAAGCATACCAAAAAAAGTCTCAACTCTATTATGGATGATTATTCATATGGCTATGTGTACAAATGTCTAGAGCCTAAGAATTGGGAAAGGGGATGGACTTTGCAAAAATGATGTCTAGGAGTGAGGGAAGATATATTTCATCTCTTTGTGGCTTGTCCTCATGTAAGGAAAGTGTGGAAACTAGTTCATCTAGTTATTGGGGAACCCCTAAACTAATAAAGCCATTCTTTTAGGGGAGTCAACTGATGTATCTAGATTGCTCAAAACAACTTTCAGTTTAACAACACTATTATGTTTACTGACATATTGTTTGTTGATTGGTGGGATAGGAACAAAAGCGCCTCCACAAGGCAATCGAGCTTTACAATGAAGCATATGCTCAACTGAACATGGAGATTGAATTGCATGCCCTTAGCTGTTTGGAAGTCTCGCATACCATTGTTGTAAAAATTCCTATTGAAGCTGATCGGGCACATCTCAAGAGATCCACTGAATTGTGCTGCCACCAAGCTCCCTTGCCGCTCATGATCTTGGCTAAATGGAAACAGAATCTACAAGGAATGGCATTGAGAAGCTTAATTCTGATCCTCCCAAAGATCCTCTCAAATTTACTGTGCAAGACCTCTCCTCGGGAAAAGGAACAACCTCACGCGTTCCTTTGAGAAAAAAATTATTGTAGATAGTTTGAAAGTCAAGGATGAAGAGGCTTGGAAGCTAGATGCTCAAAGACTTTTCTTTTTGGTTTATCCTGGTAACACTTCAATTGTGAAGGTCGTTATTGTGGTGAATCTTTTAAAGATTCTTATGATGTAAACTGACTATGTAAATAATATATAACTTTTTTTCTACACAAAAAAAACCACCCCTTTTGTAAGTATAGTTATGTGAAAATCTTAATAATTTTTGCTATGTTCAAACCTCATGCTATATTTACATAAGATGAGTGAACCCCCTAAGTGGCTAGGAAGCAATTTTGACACCCTAATCCACTATGAGCATGTCCCACATACACAAAACCCATCCTCAACTTAGATAGGACATACTATTAGAGGGAAAGGTCCATTATTTTGAGGGGGAGCCTTGATTTTTCATTCATCAACTCAACATTGGCTTCAAT
Organism: Dipteris shenzhenensis; assembly: GCF_047967505.1. Lineage (NCBI taxonomy): Eukaryota > Viridiplantae > Streptophyta > Polypodiopsida > Gleicheniales > Dipteridaceae > Dipteris > Dipteris shenzhenensis. Next base: position 13,660,785 of record NC_141614.1, on the reverse strand, counting down.
GGGGTCTTCCTTTGTTTATTCAATCTCCCTCATTTAAGGATGTAGGATGATGCCTTGGTGGCTCATCTCTCTCTCATGGATGATGTTGAGGATCATGGTAGCATGGCACACTGGCAGGGAGGGTGGAAACTCAATTATGTAGGTGTGCTCACTAAAACATTTTTCCCCACGTGCTATGCTTACATATTTATGAGTCATCCTAGAGGGTAGAAGCATACCTAATTAAATGTCTTTGCAATGTTTTGTGACCATCAAGAATATATAAATATGGTATAAGCATGCCGATGCACAATCTTTTTGCAGTTATGCATTGTGCATGTTTGGAAATGAGAAGATCTGCATGTCCCACTATACAAAATGAATCAATTTCACAAGGAATTGATTGAGTACATTAAGTCAAAGAGTATTTGGGTGTGGCAAACCTATTCAAGCCATATCTATCATTGGATAACTTCATTTGGCTATTGATATTGGCACGGCCAAGTCTGACAAATGTTGCAATGTGTTTCACATAGCGCATATACATATACCCAAGAACACCTATGTGGGGTCTTATCTAGCATATATCCATTACTTCCTACTTGTGATTGACCTACCTATGTTTAGAGGGCTCAAGAAAAGATCTCTCAAAGCTTGGAGGAGACTAAAATCCGTCTTGAAAGTGGTTAGAGGATTGAGAGCAAGGTGACCTACTTGCCAGCCTAGTTGAATAGGGAGGTAAAAGCAAACTAAGTATATCAAAATACCAGATGAAGAGGAAATAGAGGGTCCTCCTTTGAGATGGTTGCACCAAGAGATGAGTGGAAGCAGTGCTTCAATAATACAATCATAGGCAAGGTAGAGCAGTGCTTCTACAATAGGATCTGAGGCCAAACCTCTGATATTTGAGCCTTCATCACATTCTCCTCTATGAAGTATGAAGTTTTACTCAAATTTTACTTAGAGAGTGCAGCAATAGAAATGCAGCGTTGTGCTAGACTCAACAAGATAGAAAGAGTCAAACATTGTAAACACTTGCATTAGCAACAATCTAATGTCACAAAGTTTCTTTTCTATACTAAGTAGAGATGAGGCATACATACGATGCTAGATGTTCAGAGTTTTAAAATGAAGGACTTCCCTTTACTTTCTCCTTGATATATATTCTTCAAAAGAGCCTCTCTTATGCCTAGCTAAGAAGAGGTCAAGGAAAAATGAAAGCCACTAGGGCATGGCTCGTATGAAGAGCTTATATACTATCATTTGTGAAAACCTCTATCAAGGGGATGGGCTACATGAAAGAGGTATCTTATAATAGAACAAAAACTTTTTTCATTAGTAGTTAACTAGCACTTTCTTTTGCTTTTCTTACTCCTTTTATATGAAGATAGAAATGGGCATTGATGTTCTTTTTAAATGTTTTTAGGGGAAGGGAGAAAATAGATGCTTGGAGCTCTATTGACTCTCTGGACACCAAAATTACATACTAGCCTCCAAATGTAGGTTCACCCACTCACTTGACTTGGCAGATGCTTTCAAAGGTGATGGATGGTGAAAGTTTGATTATGTAGAAATCTACTTTGGTTTTTAGCAATTAGGCCTATGCAAGATGTGAATGGCCACCATTCATGTGAAGTTAAAGATGAGTGTATGGTTCAAAACCCTTAAATGGCAGCAGGTCAAGTTTGGAGGTTCAGAAATGAGTGTAAAAATCTTGATGTAGATTGTGATTTTGACTTGGCTAGATGAATTGCCAATTAGGTCTATGTAAACTGTGAATGGCCACCATGGATATGAAGTTAAAGATGAGTGATTGGATTAGAAGCCTTAGATGGCAGCATGTTAGGTTTGGAGGTCGATATGTGTGTGTTACTGCATGGTATATGTTACCTATATATAATCATGCGGCCATAGTATTGTTACTTTTTTTGAGAATTTAGTGCTCTTTTATTGAGCATGTAGGACTCTCAAAAATAACAAAAAGGACCACAACAATTTTTTTTTCAAAATGCCTAAAAGATCAACATCAAATTTGCAAGTTGTGTAGCTTGCTTTGTTGGCTTGTAGCAAACCACACATAAATATAATATGTTTTTTTAAAAATGTTTGTAACTATTAGACTATAGTATTTGGCTTTTCGTTGGTTGATATTTGCATATAATTTTTTAAAAGTAGTTTGTAGAGTTGGTGGTAGCATATAATTTTTTAAAAGTAGTTTGTAGAGTCGCTTTGTGTCTGTCGCTGTCTCTTTGTCTCTCTCGCTCTGTCTCTGTCTCTCTGTCTCTGTTTCTCACTCTGTCTCTATCTCTGTCTCTTTGTCTCTCTCTTGGCATACATAGAATGTTATAAGTTATAAATAGGTAGTAGGATGTAAAGCATTATAGTGGTAATCATAAGATATTTTAATGGTAATCATAATATATTTTAAACTACATGTAATTGTTGCTAGCTACTACACTAGCATGTGTTATATACTGACATTTGTTGACAAGTCATAATGCCTTGAACGATCATGATGTAGATAGATGCTTACTTCTGAAAGAGTGGGATGCAAGGAAAGGGGAACCCACCATCCCTTGCCCATATAAATAGGTATATTACCACATTTATAGTCATCTGATTATGTCACAAGGGACAAGACAATCAAATGGTTTCTCTATTGCATGAGATTTACCTAGCTTGCATGGAATGTACAAGAGAAATGTATAAGATATAGAAATTATTAAGAAAATAAAGTTTGGTTTATTAATAACCCATAAGTTGAAAATAATGTAGATACATTGAATATGAAATTTGGAAAATATTTCATACCATGGTTTCAAAATGCTTTCAAATTTTTATCGTTTATGTTTTTTAATTCTACCTTGATAGTAATCATGCCTCTAGAGAGACAAGGTAAAAAATGAAACAAGGAACATGTCAATTTTCCTCAACTATAATAAGTGGAATTAAAGACTTCATGGGACCACGCATAAGAATTCAATTGCACTTCTTAGGAGATCCTTGCAAGAATATAGGGAAGTGTATTGAGCTTGAAGCTAAGGAAGTCACACAAAAAGTGGGAGGCATATGAAGTGATAGAGATAGCATACTAGATTACATAATAGCATGTCAAGAATCCCAAAGTGAGGCACCTGTACCTTTAGGTGTTTTGTCAACAAGGCATTCTTAATTGCACTATAGTTGGTTCAGCCACACAAATATCAAGCTACATGAATACATCTATGGAACATGGACAATGTAGCAATATGTCATGTCCACATGCATGAGTCCATCAAAAATCATTGGAAGCATCTTCTAAACTACAACACAGAAAAAGTGGAACAATATATTTTTTCAGGCCATTTATTGCCCTGGCTATGTATTGAAATGGTCCAAATAACCCATTTGGAAAAGACCGTGGATTTTGTAACAAGAGTGGATCCTATATTACTATGTGATACAAAATGACACGTTGGAGAGGTACTATAAAAAGTTGAAAAAAGAAAAGCATCAAGTTGTCTATGATGGCATGGACAAGACATCTTGCACCCTCCTTGCACCATTGTGAGCGACAAATGGAAGAACATGTCCAAGTGACCTCTGATTAATATTCAAAGGTGAGGCTTTTCACCAATCTATTAATAAAAGTGTCCATGTAGATATAAGAAAGTACATTTTTGAACAATTGGGTAAAGTAATAATGGACTTGGGATTGAATAGTGACGTTGAAGCCATCACAACCTGAAGACAACTCTACTTGATCAAGCTTATTTTAGTAGCTAGATTATTAGACTTCCCAACACCTCTCAACTCATTGGATTCTCTTATCTTGAGCGATGTGAACATATCCTTTACCATCATAGTATTGATTGAGAGGAAATTCTCGTGGTAGTATAAAAAGACACCCAATATAGGCCGGAGTCTTGAGATTCTCAAGTGTTGCATTGGCGTGATTCTCTATATTTTTCCAAAAATACCTCACGAGCCAACCATGTTAATTTGCAACAAAGAAATAGATAAGAATAAAGGAATTTAATACAACCAACACTCTAAATGCGGCTGAACAGAACAAATTAAATGATAAGTGCAAGCTCACCCTCTATAGAGACCATCAGAAGTAGGCATAGAGTACGTATTTCTCATGACATAACTTGCCTCCAATAAAGAGAGATATTGAATATTCTTCTCCACTCTAAGGGGGGCTAGTGCTATGCTATAACCCTTTCAGCTACCTCAAACTTCAATGAATAGAGCTTTGACTTTTGATTATCCCCCAACTGTGGGTCAATACAATTAAGTACCTACATCACATTCAGTCTAGTGTAAGAAAACTCAATCTTATCATAGTATTCATTGTGGGCAACTCTCAAAGAATGATTCCACTTACCCATTTGATATGAAATATTTCTTTGAATTGCACCAACCTCCTTCCCTACAACCACTCTCTATTCCACTAGAACTTAACTTTGATTCTCTCTAGCTCTCTTCCAACATATGTATTGAACTCAACCTCCAGTGCATGGACAAAGGAGGCAGAATGTACAGTCAATACAATGAATGTAGCTTTGAGTCCATAAACAAGCAACTCAATAATACATAATAAGCACCAAAGTTGTTTTTTTTTAATTCCATATCTTAATAAGATAACAATGAAACCAAACATGGAAACAATAGTTTGCTCACTTGAAACATTGGCCATGCCAAGTAACCTCTACTTAGAGGGTACTAGCCTATAGTCCCTTTCACCTCTCTATTTCTAGCATTATTTAATACTTGGCATTGTTGAGAATATAGAGTACTCATAAAATCTTGGTCATCACACTCACAAATGTTGTTAGCATTTATGAGCACCTCCCTTAAGCTGGGCTTGATAACTACATGCTCATTCAACCTACAAGCAGCAAATTTAAAAACTAACTTAAACCAATAAACTAGATTTGTGGCAGGTAGCCTTTTCGTCATGGAGCACGTAACTATACTAACACAAATTGAGGAAAAAATGGAATGAGTAAAATGGTGGATATGAGATGCAACATAGGGTCTATTAGGACCGAATCCTCCCTGCAAATGTCAGGGGTGTTGATCTATTATTGATTTTGTGATGTCCATATTTTGGAAGTTGCAAATACATGAATAAGGCAATACAATAACTGATCCTTGTTGTAGTCTATATAATATTATCACATGGACTACAACCATTTTAATAAAGGTGCCATTATCCTTTGATCTTGCATCCATCATGGATTTCCTTGCTTGCTCGCATTGATAACATGTATTAAAGAGAGGAATGTTGTAAGAATTTAGATTGAAAACAAGTAATTTCGAATGGACGAGAAATTGAAAATATTTATATCATAATATATAATATATAATTATTATAACCACACATAGTGTGGGCAAGAAGGTGGTGCGCTTCCATTCCCAAAGAGTTATAATCAGAGGGAATGGGCCCTTCCTTGGGTGCCAAGATAACACAAGAATATTAACACCGAGAATATAAACGTCAAGAATATTAGCGTCGAGGATAAGTCTCGTGAATGGATAAGACACTACCATATTACCTGAATGCCAACAGTCGTAATCGTAGTCAAACACCAGTAAAACGAGCAGCATGCTAGGCAAAATTCAAATTCTCGTCATCTTTTGGTGATTTCTTTGATCTTAGAGACAATATCCAATGTGAGCCTGAGACGATCTGTGTGTGTCCTTGAGTAGGATGATTCCAACATTCTCAGATCGTTCAGTAGACTATGGATAGCACAAAAAGACAACTATCATTAGAGAAAATCCAAAGTAGAGCACGTAACATTCTCACTTTCCACTTAGCCAGCATTATGTGCCTCTCTAACCTTGAGAAAATGGGAGTTTGAACATTGTAGTAAGTTGAGCTTTCAGGCTTGTGAGAGCAAAGCATAAGGTCATCAGGGGCTCTCCTTCACATGCCAAGTTTATGTTAGGATAGCCTTCATCTCTTCAAGGTCCTTGTTACACTTATGTGCTAGCCCCTGCTATAGCTTTGTTATTTGGCTCTTGAGTCTCATGGTTGCATTGGACTAATTCCCATAAAGGGAAATGAATTGAATTTTGACAGAGTTGCTTCTAATTTGTAAATGGACAAACCTAAGAGCATTACGAAAGGAGACACTTGTAATGCCCCCTCCCCTTTATCATCACAGATGTCTTTTCCAGATGAATTTAGGATGTGGTAGACAAGCTCGGATTTTCTCAAGATCTTCGGACTTCTTGATATCAGCTCCAGTGTATGGCATGATAGAAGTCATGGTCGGTTGCCTTCCTTTGTATTGACCAGGTGCACCAGAAACATAGAGGCCATTGTTGAAGTGATGGGAGAGGACTCTATGAGAAGGATTGGTGACAAAGACAAGGCTCCGCATAAAGACTAAAAGTTGGAGAATTATGGATCTGTGGAAGCTTCGAAATAAAAAAAATTAGGCCTTAACACTAGTGGTGGTGCAAGAGTAGGTTCATTTCGTGCCACATCTTCAAATTCGGGACTGGTACTTAGAGTAAGGACAACTTTCGATAGCGTAGAACTTTGCTTCCCTTAAATGGCTATGGGGAAGCAAATGCTTTTCCTCACCCAAGGCTGAGACTGTGAATCCTCCTCAAGCCAACCAATTTGTGGGTGAGTGCGAGGCAAAAGGATATGTCTAGCAGGGATGCAGCTTGCATCGACTGGGGAGGAAGGTGAGGCTATGGTGATAAGAAAATAGAAATTTTTTGGAACATGAGAGGATGGCGAAGATGAGAAGAAGAATCATACATGCCATCGCTAAGAGTTTTATTCCCACAAGCAAAGTTTTGATGTGAGCTCTGCCATCGTTCAATTCCTCCTTGCATGTCACCAATCCTTGGGTCTCTTTCATCTCTCCCACTAACACCTATCGCTTTAAAGCTACCCTAGCCTTTGTCAGCAATCCATCCTACAATTCTAGACATGCCTCTAGCATTGACCACCCTTCTTGCATAGGCTTGTTGTTAGTGCTTTATATTACCACCGCAGACCATTCCTACCTACTACGGCTCTGCCATCATAGCTAGCCTTGTCAAGTGTGTTGTGTTGAGATATCGAGCTCCACTCGTGATATGCCAGGATGACCGTTGTGCATATATGTCACCGACTTGTTAACTGCAGATGATGCGGTTGGTACACTGCCCATGAATAATAGCTAGATGACAGCTATCCTTATGTACTCTAGTTCGTGGCTCAGTTAGTATGCCACCTTAGTTAGTTGAGTTTGATTTGAGACCCACATATAGGGTTCTCCTATTTCTTTGTACTAGAGTTCTTTTGGCTTTCACAACTAAGAAGAGGAAAACTGTTTTCAACCTCCACCTTTGTGTGTATTCCCCCATTGTGTATGTGAGAAAGCCACAAGTGAGACTCCTTCCTTCTCTGCCACTATCTTCACATGGTATCAAAGCCTGGTTTGTGGTAAGGAGCTCAAGAAAGCAAACCAAGTTTGCTGTGTCCTGGTAAGAGGACCAGTGTTGCTTTCCTTTTTCGAGTTTGGGAGCAAATCTCTGTAGGTAGCACAGCCAAAAAGTGCGAGAGTGCATTGTCTCACATTGAGATGCCCTTCGCAGTGTGGCAAGAGGGCAATATATGCTGCGGGTAAGGGCAAAGCCTAGGGTGACTTTATTTTTCTGATTCGAGGCCATTTCGGGGCCCATTTTGGAGGCAAAAGTTCTCTGTAAACACTAAGAAAAAGGCCCTTTTTTTGCTGTGCGACCACTGCTCTACAGGTCAGTGAAAAGTTGCCGCAGAAATTGCATTGTATGCCTGTGCGAAGAGATACTGGGAGTTACAGAATCACCCTTTTGCCTGTTGATGCAAAATCATCACTAGGAAGTGATTGTGTGGTCCAATACCACTTTCATCAGTTTTGCAGATTTGCCCGTGTGAGGCAGAAGCTGTGTTTTTTGCAATGACAGAATATTTTGTAGTGTTTTGTAATGGCGTCTGATTCTCTTTCACAGATTGTCACTGAAAAAGCTTGACAAGAACAACTTCCAAGCATGGAAGTTTAGAATGACGAATTTCCTTATGGGAAAAGGCTATTGGGAGTTCATTATAGGAAATGAAGAAGAACCAATTCTTCCTAATGTTCCCAATCAACAAGAAATGCAGGCATTTAAAGGATGGCATGAGAGAGCTAGAAGAATTATGTACTGGCTTTCTATCAGTATTTCAGATTCTATGATTGTGCATATTTAGGATGCAAGTACCCCAAAGGAGGCATGGGATACTTTGGCAAAAATGTACAGCACAAATACGCAAGCCAGGAAAATGTAGCTCAAGTGGGAAGCTCAAGTGGGAGTTGCAAACTGTGTAGAGAGAAAATATGAGCATCAATGACTACCACATGAAGGTGAAGAAAATTGCAGATGCACTTGCTTCCATTGGGTCGCCAGTTGAAGATGATGATCTAGTTTCTGTGACCTTGAATGGTCTAGGAAAGGATTATGCATAGTTCCGGACATCCATTGCTATCCGTGAAAAATTTCTTGATTTTGAGGAGTTGTTTGTTCTTCTAATTTCTGAAGAGCAGAGAAATGGGGGTGCATCTTCTTCAAGAGGAACTTCAAAAGAAACTGTCTTCTACTCAAATGCTGAAAGAGGTAGAGGCAAAGGTAGAGGAGGCCGATCTAGAGGCCATGGTAGAAATCAGAATATGCAGCAAACTCAAGAAAACCACTCCTGAGGAGGACGTGGTAACTCTAGAGGCAGGGGGAGCCAAAGAGGTCATGGTGGATGGCAGAGAGGCCAAAATGCAAACAACAATGTTGAATGCTACTATTGTGGTAAAATGGGTCAAATGGCTAAAGACTGCTATGAAAAGCAGAATGACATCATGAATGGAAAATTGCAGCAAGGGAATTATGCATCTTCTAGTAGACAGGGTGATGACAGAAATTTGTTTATGGTGCAACACATGACCAATTCTATGACAAGTGCAGAAGAAAGCAATGATGTGTGGTATGTTGACTCAAACCACATGACAGGTCATGCAGAATGGATGCAGGATGCAAGGAAAATAGAAAGACTAGGATTTGTGGAGACTGGTGATGATACTGCACATCCTATTGTGTAGATTGGTAAAATTCCTTTGTCTATGCAGGATGGGAAAAAGAAATACCTGTCTGATGTATTTTATGTCCCTAATATCACCAAGAACCTAGTTTCTATTGGTCAAATGGTTGAGCAAGGCTTGCAGGTTAGATTTAATCCTCATGGATGCTTTGTTAAGGATATGAAAAATAACGGTCGCTTGATAGCAAAAGGAAAGAAGAAGGGCAAGATGTTTACGTTAGATGCGGACATGCCTAAATTGAGTTCAGCAATGTTTGCACATGGGACCGGTGTAGTTGCAGATATTGATATATGGCATAAACGCATTGGTCATGTCAATGTACAATGACTTAAATCAATGCAGGCCCAAAACATTGTTGCAGGATTGCCTAAATTCAAGGTTGTAGAAATGCATAAGGTATGTGAAGCTGTCAATTTGGAAACAGGCAAGGAACCATTTCCTAGACATGTTCAAGAGAGTAAGAAGCCATTGGAATTAATCCACTCTGATGTGTGGACTACTAAAGCTACATCTATTGGAGGCTGTCATTACTTTGTCACTTTTATTGATGACTATAGCAAAAAAGTTTGGGTGTATTTTATGAAAAAGAAAAGTGAAGTGTTTGGGCATTTCAAAGCTTTTAAAGCTATGGTTGAAAAAGAAACAGGCCTGCAAATAAAATGCCTAAGGTCAGATGGAGAGGGAAAGTACCTCTCAAATGGGTTTGCAAGGTTCCTGCAAGAGCATGGCATAAAGCAGCAATATTCATGCAGTCATACCCCACAGCAAAATGGACTTGCAAAAAGGAAAAATAGGCATATTGGAGAGGTATCTCGGGCCATGCTAAATGAAAAAGACCTACCAGATTATTATTGGGCTGAAAAATTTGCTACAGCAGTTTACATAATGAACAGGACTCCCATTGTAACAATACATGGCATGACGCCAGAGGAGATGTATACTAGTAGGAAACCAGATATTTCTCATTTGAAAATTTTTGGTTGCATTGCCTATGTTCATGTGCCAGATGAGTTGAGGTCCAAGTTGGATCCAAAAGCTGAGAAGTGCAGCAGAGATGTTTTTGATGAGATGAGCAGCTGGTATAAACCAGTAAATGTGATTGATGATGTAGATGCACAAAATGGTAATGCTGCACATAATTCACAGCAGCAATCACAAAATATTAGTGGACCTACAGTGTCCTCTAGCAGTGGTTCACATACTTCGCCATGGACAGGCAGATTGAGATCAGGAGAATGTCCTCAAAGCAATGCAGAGAATGCAAGTATCACAAAAGGAAAAGAGAAGGTAGATCAGCCCATGTTTGATGTGAATACAGGTCACTCTTATGTGGATGGTGAATCCAGTGGCTCAGAACAGAGCATTGATGATGAGTTGGGTATTCCTTCTATTGTTACACCTGGAGTAAGGAAGACCAGGAATGTTTTGAGAGCACTTGGTAGTGAGCCTATTTTGCACAGGTCTACCAGAGTCAAGTATCCTGTGGATAGGCTGGAATATGATGGATTTACAGCCATTCACTATGCCTATATGATCAAAGTGATACAAGAACCAGAACCCACTTCTTTTGAGCAAGCCATGGGAAAAGAAAAATGGGAGAAAGCCATATATGAAGAAATGGATGCCTTGGAAGCAAATGCTACATGGGAATTGGTGCCTTTGCCTAAAGACAAGAATGCAATTGGCTGTAAGTGGGTTTATAAGGTGAAGCACAATGCAGATGGTTCTGTGAATAGATACAAGGCAAGATTAGTTGTCAAGGGGTATGGACAGGCATATGGCATTGATTATGAAGAAACATTTAGTCCAGTTGCAAGGATGGCAACCGTAAGAGCAGTCATTGCTATGGCTGCATCAAAGGGATGGTCTTTACATTAGATGGATGTAAAGAATTCCTTCCTGCATGGTGATTTGCAAGAAGATGTCTTTATGGAGCAGCCACCAGGTTATTTCATGCTGTTCATCCTGAGTTTGTTTGTAGGTTGAAGAAGCCTTGTATGGCTTGAAGCAAGCACCTAGAGCATGGTCTGACAAGATAGGACAATATCTTGTCACTATTGGCTTTTAGATTTCCAAGGTAGATTTCTCACTTTATGTGAGAAAAATAGAGAAAGGTATTATGCTGCTTGTTATTTATGTTGATGATTTGATCATCACAGGTGATAGTGATGAAGATATCCTTCATGTGAAAATGCTATTGAAGCAGAAGTTTGAGATGAAGGATTTGGGAGAGCTGCGTTATTTCTTGGGCATTGAGGTGATTAGATCACCAAGTGGGATACAACTCTTGCAGAGGCACTATGGATTGGACATGCTGTCCAAATATGGGATGACAGGCTATAACCCTAATTCAGTTCCTTTGGAGCAGAATGTGAAGCTGAGCGCAGATGCAGGTGAGCTTCTGGAAGACCCTACTATGTATAGACACATAGTAGGAAGTTTGATTTATATGACTATTACCAGGCCATATTTGAGCTATGCTATTGGATTGGTAAGTCAGTTTATGTAGGCTCCAAGGAAACCGCATTTGGATGCGGCTAGATGCATACTCAGGTATGTGAAGTCCACATTGTAGTATGGACTATTTTATGAGGCTAGGGTTCAGATATAGTTGCATGGATACATTGATGCTGATTGGGCTCGTAGTATTTTTGATAGACGATCTACTAGTGGATATGTGTTCTCTTTTGGGAGTGCTGCAGTCACTTGGAGCAACAAGAAATAGCTTACAGTTGCCTTGTCGAGCACAGAGGCTGAGTACAGGGGTGCAACAATGGCTGCATGTGAGGTAGCTTGGTTGCATAAGCTACTTTATGATATGCATCAGTCTACAGATGGGCCAGTTGTCATTTATTGTGACAACATGAGCAGTATACACTTGGCAAATAACCTAGTCTATCATGCTAGAACAAAGCACATTGAGGTGCATTATCACTATGTGCGGGGGAAGATTTTACTAGGTCTTATTGATCTAGTTTATGTCAGCACAGAGGATCAGGTAGCTGACATATTCACGAAGGCATTGGGTGCAGAGAAGCTGCGCAAGTTCAGAGACTTGCTTGGTGTGCAGGAATTGGGATTGAGCTCGAGGGGGAGTGTTGAGATATCAAGCTCCACTCGTGATATGCCAGGGTGACCGTTGTGCATTTATGTCACTAACTTGTTAGCTGCAGATGCGGTTGGTACACCGCCCATGAATAATAGCTAGATGACAGCTATCCTTATGTACTCTAGTTCGTGGCTCAGTTAGTATGGCACCTTAGTTAGCTGAGTTTGGTTTGAGACCCACATATAAGGTTCTCCTATTTCTTTGTACTAGAGTTCTTTTGGCTTTCACAACTAAGAAGAGAAAAACTATTTTCAGCCTCCACCTTTGTGTGTATTCCCCCATTGTGTATGTGAGAAAGCCGCAAGTGAGACTCCTTCCTTCTCTCCCACTATCTTCACATGTTGTACTTTGGCTTCATCTAGAGAATTGAGGCTAGGCCCTCATGTGCAATCAGGGTTTGAAGCCGTTTGAGTAAAAGGGATTTTCAATGGAGCTCTTGTTGGTAAAAGGTAGACTAGATACAACTCAAAGACCTTTGCCTTCAACCAACTAGCAAGCACAAGCTTTTCATGAAAAGCTTTTGTTTTTAGCACAAGATTTTTATAAAAGGCTTTTATTTTTTAAATCAAGGGCCTCGGATCAAGCTTTTGTATCTTAATCAATGACTTACAATCCTACACGTGGCTCAAGGAGAGTCCAAAATACTCTAACTTCCTCATATGATGCCTGTCATAAATAAAAGAAGATACCCTTAACATAGTGAAAATTGAAAGGAGTCATACGAATTCATGCACCGCAGACTTGTATGAAGGGCAATTTTAGAGGTCTTGCATGGTTCGATCAAAGTGCACATAACCCGTATGTGTCTACACATCCTAGACCAAGAATCTCTCTTAGTTGGGGTAACCCCAGTCTCCTGTCTACTCGCCATTCAAATTGAAACAATGAAGACAACCTTCTCCAAGAGGTATGATGCAATCTTGAGCATAGCAAGACCACTCCTTAAACCCCTTGCTTTATCTAGGTGAAGAGTCTACATAGGGATTCTAGGACACTTATCTAAGCTAAGGAGTCTACACTTGGAAATTCTCCTCCCCCACCAACAAGATCCCAACCAATATCCTCAACAACAGAGTGAATCTCATCTTGACCTCCCTCAATATCATGTACATATGTAGTATCCTCTTTGCTCCTAGCCTTATCCACACCCAAATCCCCTTCTCCCTCCCTAGTAGAAGTTTAAATGATAGGCTTCCTCTTTCTCTCTATTCTCTTTGGAGGTGATCCAATTTTGTCTTTGCCTTTTCCTCTCATCTTGGAGGGAGGATTTGTACTATTCCTAGTATCCATATGTAGACAAGCAAAATAAAACCATTAAAGAAAAGGAAAAAATGTTAATGTCACACTTATGGGCAAATAGAAAAAGAAAAAATTAGAAGCAAACAAAATATTTCTATAAAGTTGATATTATCACACAAGAACTTTGAAACAACCTCAGGAAGTTCAAATGGAAAGAAAAAAGAAGTTTCTATTTGGAGTTCTCAATGTAGGGGAATAAATAAAGAGAGAGGGATTTTAGAAGGCCGTGAGATTCTAAAGCCTCACAAGACCAAAACAATGCTTATTTTTTGCCAACTTATCCATCTATCTCAACAATACATATACATAAACTTGGTATTAAAGCTGTAAGAAAATAATACAATGTCTGTCTCAACAGATAACACGATCTCGTATGCAAGAGAGAAAAGATGATAGTATGGAGAATCAAAAATTTGATTACTATAAAACTAACACAATAGATGGCACTGCCTCCCAGCCATGCGCTCTTGTGTGAGAAGCTTCGATGGCGTGCTGGAAATAGTAGAGGACGGAGGCTGGATGCTAAGGAATCAGGGTTGCTATAGCCAGTGATGAATATGGGCTTCACGGGCTTGCTCTTATATAGCCACCAGTTGTAGTCAGACCCAATTGGGAGACCGACCCAGTCTGCCCAAAATGGCCAACTGGAGGTAGGAATAGGCCACCGACCACACGTTAGAATCGTGGCTCAGAATAGAGGAACTAACCTACGATCTCCGTTCCGCGCCTAGAGCCATCCGGGATCATCTGGGGCTCCAAACAGGCCCCGCAACCCAAGAGTGGGCTGCCCTGGGAAATGCTCCATCTAGCCTCAATCCAGTCAGTCATGGGATGCCTTCCCACACTTGCATGTAGACTAGTTGGTAGTGTGCCAACTCTATCTGAAGCCGTCCAGCCATCAGGCCACACATGGCAACCATCTGGTGTCCAAGACCTACCGGATAACCGAGCTACTCAAATGCCTTCTCCTCATATGGGGGGCTTACAAGTAGAGTTAGCTGGTTTCTGTGTAGTTACATGAGAGTGGAGCATTGATATCTAACACCCCCCCTCAATGTCCACCCGCAAGTGAACTTACTTTTTCAGCCTAATGCCAAGTCAATGAAGATGCCTCTCTAGCAAGTCTCTTCCAAGAGCCTTCGTGAAGATATCCACAGCATTCTTTGTAGTCGGACAGTACACCAAGTTGACCTCTCCATCCATGATGAGCTCACGTACAAAGTGATATTGAATCTCAATGTGTTTTGTACGAGTGTGGAACACAAGGTTCTTTGCAATTGCCATGCAACTCTAATTGTCACATGATAACTGCATAGGCTTGTTCTGCACTGCACCCATGTTCCCCAAAATCCTCCTCAACCACACTGCCTCACAAGAAGCAAAACATACTCAGCCTCGATAGAAGAAAGAGAAACTGTAGGTTGCTTCTTACTGACCCATGACACAGCTCCAGATCCAAGTGAGAAACAGTAACCTGTCACTGATCTCCTGCTGTCCACGTCTCCTGCCCAATCCGAGTCACAGAATCCGGTCAAGGTGTTGCCCTTGGTATAGGTGATGCCATAATCAAGTGTGCCTTTGATGTATTTTAGCACCTGCATCCCTGCCCTCCAATGGTTCTCCCGAGGCTTATTGGAAAACCTGCTTAGTACACCAGTCACAAAGCTGATGTCCAGCCGCATGTTGCACAAGTAAATCAAACTGCCCACAAGCCTTTTGTACTTTGCTTCATCCACCAGTGGTGATGAATCCTCGTTTGAGAGCTTCACGTCAACCTCCATAGGGGTGCCAACTATCTTGCACTCAACCATGCCGAATGCCTTCAGTATCTCTCCACTATACTTCAGCTCTATTTTGGCTCTTGCCAAACCTCAATCCCCAAACAGAAATGCATCAGTCCAACGTCTGTCATTTCAAACTCTCTTCCTAGCAACTTCTTTGTCTACGAGATCTTCTCTTCATGGTTCCCTATTATGACAAGATCATCCACATAAAGGACCACAATCATACACCTGCCTCCTTCTCTGTAGATATACAAATTTGCATCAGATGGGCTCCTCCTAAACCCGGTTTGCAGAAAGTAGGCATCAATCTACTAGTACAATGCTCGTGGGGCCTGTTTCAGCCCATAAAGTGCCTTCTTTAGTTTACAGACTTTACCTTCTAAACTGGGGTCACAAAACATGGTAGTTGTTCTACATATACCTCCTTGAGATTGCCATTCAGAAAGGCGGATTTTACATCCATCTGAAATACGAGCCAACTTCCATGTGCTGCTAAAGCCAAAACACTGCGAATTGTGGTTAGTCGAGCTATGGGAGCAAAAGTATCTTGATAATCAAAACCATGTACCTGTGCAAATCCTTTTGCCTCGAGTCAAGCCTTGTACTTATCCAATGTGCTGTCAAACTTGTACTTAGTCTTGTACACCCACTTGGTGCCAATTACCTTGCGTTTTGGTGGTCGATCCACAAGGTCCCAAGTGTTGTTCTTCATTATGGAGCCATACTCCGAGTGCATAGCCTCCATCCACCTATCATCACCTTGTGCCTCTTCAAGACACTTGGGTTCTTCAGCATGGATCATCTCTGTCATCAAAGCGTAGTTGACCAGGTGTTCCTATGCCCTTATTTGCTCCTTTAATCTCTTGGACTGGCAGTGTTCGGATGGTTCCTCCTCAATGGCTGGAGGTTCTCTGCCGTCCAAAAGCTGCTTCACCCACTTCGGGAATGGCTATTGCCGTTGTGGTTCTGCAGGCTCTTCTTCCTCTTCTTTATCTTGAATCCTCCCAAGCACCATTGGGGGAGTTCGGTCTGCTGTTGGTGGTTGTACTAGATGGATATCCTGGTCTTGGTTGTCTGGGAAGGAAGCATCCTCCTCCAATTGATGCAGATGTTCTGAGAAGACCACATTGCGACTTACTATTACCTTCTTGGTAACAGGGTTATAGAGACGGTAACCCTTTGCCTCTTCACTGTAGCCCAAGAAAATACACTTCCGGCTCTTCGGTTCCCATTTGATCCTATTAGCATCAGGGACATGCACAAAAAAGTCATATCCAAAAACTTTGAAATATGCAGTTGAAGGTTTCTTACCAGAAAAGGCCTGCAGTGGAGTCATCCCATTCACAGCCTTCGTGTAGCTACGATTCAGAATGTAAACTGCCGTGTTACATGATTTAGCCCAGAAAGTCTTTGGCAAATCTTTCCCTTTCATCATACTCCTGCCCATTTCGTAGATGATGCGCATCTTGCACTCTGCTACTCCATTTTGCTGTGGTGTATGTGGCAGGGGTTTCTATCTCTTAATCCAGTGACTTCTGTAGTAACTTTCAAATTCACTTGATGTGAACTTCTGTCTGATCTCAACTTCTGTCTGATCTCAACTTCTTCACCTTCCTCCCCATTTCTTTCTCGACCATTACATGCCATTCTTTGAACTTACTAAAAGCCTCATCTTTAGTCTTCAGGAAGTATATCCATATCCTTCTACTGTAGTCATCGATTAGCATCATGAAGTAGTAGGAACCACCCAAAGCTTCTGTCTCCATCTTTCCGCAGAGGTCCGTGTGAATGAGCTCTAGAGGAGCCTTTGCCCTACTGGCCTCTTTAGGAAAGGGCTGCCGATGCTGCTTGCCCATCATGCAAGCTTCACATACATCGGGCAGATCTGTAATTTCTGGTAGGTCTGCAATCATTCCACTTTTATGCATCTCCTTTAAAGAACTAAGGTTTAGATGACCAAACCTCTCATGCCACAACTTAGTGTTGCTCACATCAGCTCGAGCACTGAAAGCTGAGAGTTTGTAGACGTTGTTGCACTGTGTACCTTTATCAACGACCTTCCCTTGAAGATCCAAAATCTGTGCGCCATTCTTATCGAATTGAACTTTGAGGTCCGATCCGTGATCGCAAAAATGGACAAGTTCCTCTTGATATCTGGCACATAAAGAACATCGGACAACTGTTTTACAACTCCATCTGACTTGAGAGCAATCGTACCTTTTCCTTTTGCTGGACATTTTGCATCATTGCCGACTGCTACCAGGATGTCATTCCCTACTGGATGTAGAGAGGTATATCGATCCTTCCGATTGGTCATGTGGCGCAATGCACCACTGTCAATAATCCAAGGTTCATCCGCAGGTACATGAACTGCCTCCGTGCAAATCTCCTCAATTGCTACGAACAGCTCTACTAGTACTGCCTACGCGCTGTTACTGGACTCTTTCTTTACTTCGTTCTTCTCATCTGCAATCTTCTTTCGGCACTCATTCTGCTCGTGCCCTGCCTTGTTGCAATAGAAGCACTTGATCTTTTTCTTTCTCTTTTTATCATCAGAAGAAGATGGGTTACCAGAGTCCTTACCCTTACCTTTCTTTGATCCAGCCCAGAAAGCCGAATCTTCTCTAGTCCTCATCTTTTGACACATCTCCTCCTTTAGAAGCATTGTGCTGAAATCATCAAAGTTGAAGGGTGGATTTCTATTCTGCGTATTTAGCATTGTAACAAGAACGTCGTAATTTGGTGGGAGAATCCGTATGCACCCTGGTGATGAACTTCTCTGATCACGCAGATTCTTCACCCTGGTGATGAACTTCTCTACCATTTCAGACTCAGACAATTTCTCGTTTGCAAGTTGAGTCTCCAGATTTTGAATCCGCGTCTGATTCGTGGTCTCATACTGATTTTTCAAGACCATCCATGCCTCCTCTGCTATGGTGACATGTTGAATTAATGCCATGACAGAATCACTTACACTGCAGTTGAATTAATGCCATGACAGAATCACTTACATTGCAAACAATAGAACACAGCACATCTGCGTTTCTTCTTGCCCACGCGAGAATCTGATCCGCAGTTGGTGGTACTATCTGTTGTGTTGCATTGGCCAGATTCGGTCTCAAAACCGCCTTCATGTCCACCCCAGTAGCAGTATCCCAAAGCTCGTGTGCGCTTAGGATGGTCTTCATCTTGAACTTCGTGAGTGGATAGTTAGAGCCGTCCAACTTTTCGCTTTCGCTGAACAGTGGGATTTGCAGTCTTGCGGGCTGGGCCATCTCTCACAATCTGCTCGCAAAACAGAAACACACTACTAAATCTTCTTGCTAGAGCCCAAGCTCTAATACCATGTAAGAAAATAATACAACGTGTGTGCTCAATAGATAACAGGATCTCGTATGCAAGAGAGAAAAGCTGATAGTATGGAGAATCAAAAATTTGATTACTGTAAAATTGATACAATAGATGGCGTTGCCTCCCAGCCGTGCGCTCTTGTGTGAGAAGCTTCGATGGCGTGCTTGAAACAGTAGAGGACGGAGGCTGGATGCTAAGGAATCAGGGTTACTGTAGCTAGTGATGAATATGGGCTTCACGGGCTTGCTCTTATATAGCCACCAGTTGTAGTCGGTTAGACCCAATTGGGAGACCGACCCAGTCTGCCCAAAACGGTCGACTGGAGGTCGGTTTGGAAATAGGCCACCGACCACACGTTAGAACCGTGGTGTAG
The DNA here is from genome assembly GCF_047967505.1 of Dipteris shenzhenensis. Lineage (NCBI taxonomy): Eukaryota > Viridiplantae > Streptophyta > Polypodiopsida > Gleicheniales > Dipteridaceae > Dipteris > Dipteris shenzhenensis. The sequence goes on along the minus strand of NC_141614.1, from coordinate 13,641,792 downwards.
AATAGAGCAACTCACCTATGGTGTCCGTTCCACCCAGAGCCATCCAGGATCATCTGGGGCTCCAAATGGGCCTCGCAACTCGAGAGTGGGCTGCCCCGGGAGATGCTCCGTCTACCCTCAATGCAGTCAGTCATGGGATGCCTTCCTGCACTTGCATGTAGCCTAGTTGGCAGTGTGACAACTCTATCTGAAGCCATCCACCCATCAGGCCACACATGGCCCCCATCTGGTGTCCAAACCAGGACCTATTTGGATAACCGAGCTACTCAAATGCCTTCTCTTCATATGGGGGGCTTACAAGTAGAGTTAGCTGGTTCCCGCGTAGTTACATGAGAGTGGAGCATTGATATCTAATAAGAGCTTCATCAACTAGTCCTAAGTAGACATAATTGCTAGAAATCACATTCCTAGGTATATGGGAGACCTGTAGTAGCCCGCAAGGTCATCCTTTGTGGCTTGTAGCAAGCAATATATGCAAATGGCTACAAGGAAATCCAAATATGCTGGAAATATGGCAAACATATGGCAATTATTGGGCCCTATAAAGGGCTCAAAAATTTGGCAAAGGGGGCTCCTAGTATGCCACCACATTGTGGCCTCCTAGGAGCCCCCTTTGCCCATTTTTCTAGCCCTCTAGGGACCCAAGATTTCCTCTTACAATACCAAGGATTTCCATTGACATGAAAGAATTCAATTTTTGACCCATTTGCTGAATGCTATGACCATCACAAAAGGAGCAATAATGCAATTTGAAAACAAAAATCATGCAAAGCTAATGTAATGAAATAGCCTTGAAGGAGTATGCATACGATTGGACATCAAAGGACTCAAGTTTGGCCCTGATAGAGCATAAGTACTTCCCTGAATATGCCCTTGTCAATGTAAGTTGCAAGCCCCACATCACAAGATGCTTTGGACGCCTTGGATAGCCATGTTAGCTAAAAGAGGGATGATGTTGGTTTCATGTTAGCTAAAAAGGAATCATGTTGGGTAGATCTCCACATTTGTATTGCATGAGGGGCTTCTTTGTAAATGTGAAGGGCATTGCTTGTCCATGTGAGACCAAAAAAGGGGCAAAAAGGGGCCGAATAAAGGCCGCAATATCATGGGCTCTTGTGAGCCCTTTTTTTGGTGTTTCACATATTTCAAATTAGTACCATAGATAGCACCATCAATGCATTAAAAGGCCCAAGAAATGAGCTGATCAGATTCATCCCAAGAAAAGAACTGCTCACTTCAAAGCATGCTATGCCCATTTGAGATGCAACTCCAGGTCCTTGTTAAGACCAAAAAAATGGGCAGAGGGGCCTCACAAGAGGCCGTGACATTGTGGCATTTTGTGAGGCCCCTTTGCCGAATTTTTTGTTCCTTTCTCTAGACCAAGAATATGCTTAGCTCATGCAGCTTTTGAGCATAGTGCTAGAATTGTAGAAGGAGCTTTAACCATATGGAGAGCATTGGCTTATGGAAGGAAGTGCAAAATTTTTGAGCAAAGAGGGTTCTGAAAGGCCACGATATCAAAGCGTCTTGAGACTCAAAGGACAAGGCAGGAAAGCCTTAATGATCCAGCTGGTGTACAGCTGCAAGGAGCACAACAAATGCCTTTTGAGCAGGCCACACATGAAGCTACAACTGAGCTCAACGGTGATACTAGTTCTAGCCAGTGAGTCAGATGATGCTACTATGTTGAATGCACAGCTTGCAAGTGCAGTGACTGCTTTGACTCACCTGGCTCAAAATTTGGCTTAGATTGTGCAAACAAATGCCAAGAAGAAGAAGAAATCAACAAAGCACAAGCACCGAAAGAGTGAGTACACACATGCATCAGCTTCTCATGGCGGACCGCACACTCATGCATCAGTTTCCCATGAGTGATAGCCATAAAAAATGACTCAGAAAGTGACTTCCAAGAGAGAGGGATCACCCAAAAGAGCACTTGATAAAGAGGTACAAAAAGTACAGCCAGTGCAACAGTATGAGCAGCTAGCACAAGGCCTTGGTTTGGGTACTTCTACTCCTCAAAATAATAATGTGCAGTCCATAAATGTGGCTCAACCACCTCAGCCATATTTGAAAATTGTTTTGCTTCCCAAGGGGGATGCATGCATCGCCCTTTCAAAATAAATCCACAATAATTTAAGAATTACCATTTTCCCTTGGATGCCTCAAATGAACCATGGATAACCTTCATAAGTGCCTTGTGATGTGAGATAGCCCTTGAAAGAGCCAAAAATTTGAAGCACTTTGCTCAATTTTGTTGGCCCTTTGAAGGGCTATAGCATTTCTCTTTTATATATATGAAATGGTCAAAAAATTTGGGCTGAGGGGGCTTCAAGGAGGCCACAATATCGGGCCTCCTCGAAGCCTCCTTTGTCCATTTTTTAAAAATGTTCATGTGCTATGGGTGGCCTACACGAGAGCACTATTGAAGCCCTTCATAGGGCAAAAAATTTAGGCAAAGGAAGCTTCATGGAGGACACAATATTGTGTAATTCATGAAGCCAAATTGCTTGAAGGGCTCATCCCTGCTCTTTCATTAAGAATGCAATATCGTAGCCTCCTAAAATCCCTCTCTGCCTTTTGTTTTTGGTTACACCAACCATTGCTACATTCAACGATGAGAGACTCATCTGGAACAAGGAAAGCTAGCTACAACTATGGACGAGGTGAGCTGACCGAGCTGCTAGTAAACCATGCAAGCAAGCAAATTGTGCGACTGAGTCGTCCGTGGAACAGCAAAGCCTACTGAGCAAAGAGGCAAGGAGTGGCTCGGAGGTAAGTAGCCGTGCTGTTGGGTGAGATGGAGATCGAGAAGGGTGAGCGAGGGAGATAGAGATGGAGTAGGGCGAGGAGATGGAGATGGAGATGTGGAGATGGGAGTAGGGCGAGGAGAGGAGTGAGAGGAGATGGAGATGGAAATGGAGAAGGGAAAGGAGAGGCGATGGAGTAGGGCAGAGAGGAGATGGCATAGGGGGGGGATGACATTCCGTAGGATGGAGATTGTGAGTGAGGAGGGGGGGGGGGGGGGATGGATATAGAGAGCGAGGAGAGGAGGAGTAGGGAGGGAGATGGCAAGTCAGTAGAGGAGATGGAGTAGGGAGGGAGATGGTAAGTGAGGAGAGGAGATGGAGTACGGATATAGAGAGGAGATGGCGAGCAAGGAGAGGAGAGGAGATGGAGTAGGGCGTGGAGATGAGATGGTGACTGAGGAGAGGAGAGGAGAGGAGAGGAGAGGAGAGATGGCAAGGAGATGAGAAAGAGAGATGGAGTGGGTAGGGAGAGAGCGAACAATGAGGGAGAGAAGTGAGAGATGAGCAAGATAGCATTGAGAGATGACGATTACTATAATAACAACTATAACCTAGCCGTTCCTAACACTAACTAAACATTTGCTAATGCTTTGCCTTATCCTTTACTAATTGGAAACTTGAAATTAACTGCTTAAGAAGAGCTAGGGACCTCTCAACGTACTAACTAGTCCAACGAATGACCTCTCAACGTTCTAACTAGTCAACATTGCCTACTAATATTTGGGACTACGATTTTCATTAGCAGGCTCTATTACAAGCCACTAACGCCCCACATGTCATCCTCCCTGGAAATTTTATAATGAACTTCCTTTCATGAGTGGTGAAATAAGGGCTACTTATGGCTACTACAAAGCTCAATTGTGGACCCTTTTTGTCTTATGATGAGGGAAAAATGCTAGCCATTCACATACACTAAATAAACCCCACTTGTATCCAAAAACAGGACAGTTAACTTACAAAATGCAACTTGATGATTGCAAATCCAATCAAGAATCTGCCATTATATGGTCGGCCTACGCATTTGCAACATTTTGGTGAGATTGATACATCTTTTTTTTTGTGAGATTGACACATCTCCTTATTTTTGGTCGTGGTCTCTTTCTCCATTGCTTGTTTGTATCTTGCTGGTCCTTCCCATTCTCGCTTTTGTCTTGCTATTCTCTATCTCCTTGCAATTCCTTGGCTTTTTTGTTTGATATTTGCTCAGCTAGCAATGCCTCCCTTCTTTATAATCAAGCATGGCGCTCAGACTTTGGAGATTAGATATGACACTACTATTTGTGAGGTTTCACTTTCTTCCAACTCAAGATTTTTTTGGTGTGCAAGGCGGGAACATTGTTCTGCAAGAAGAGATACGCCTTGAAGCTATCAAGATCAACCGTCTACCCCTGGAGTTGAAAGATGAAGAGTTCGGAGTCAAGATGGAGCCAGGTCAGGACACAAGAGACTGCACCCTATGCCAAGTGGAAGGACACTATGAGTGTGATCAGCTTGCTTTAAAGGGTCCCACTTAATAGTTCATTGCATGTTGCTTTCTTGAGTGTCGAAACTATAGAGCAAGTGTTGGAGTCATCGACAAACTATAATGGCTACATTGTGTTTGAGCTTCCACCTTGTCCTCGTGTGTTGGGATGGATCAAAAGTGTGATAGCCATGTCTGGACGATATTCTCTACAAGCTCACAAGACTCCTTCCACTGGAATAGTCTGAATAAGTAGGTGTGCATGGTGCAACAATTTGGATTGTCCTTACATGGAGCGGACAAGACTATACAATGAGATACATTGGAAGGGAAAACTAAGAGAGACATTTCCAATGGGTCTAGTGGCCCTGGGGCACAAGGCCAAGTGCGCAAATCACTTTTTTATTTTCTTGTCTGGCCCTTGTTTTGATCATTTTGACCCCTCCGAGAGTCCAAATTTAGTGATTGTTTCACCTTCAAGTTGTCCTCTTCACCATATATACCTGCACAAGAAAGAAAAAGCATAGAACGTGACAAAAGGTCAAACAGCGAAGGCAATACACAACTTTTTTGTGGCTTTAACCATACAATACTATATTCGACAGTTATAGTGCACTGCACTTGTATGCGAAAATCATTGTGCCACATAATAGCACTCATATTCGCAATGTTATCACTTATTTTGGTAAATCAATTCTATAGAAGGCCAAATTTGGCCCTCAACCTTTCTTTCAAAACAGGGAGGTGAGAAATGCCTAAGCTATCCAAAAGAGAGAGAGAGAGAGAGAGAGAGAGAGAGAGAGAGCTACACAATGATGTTAAAGAAAGAAAGAGAGGGATCCAAACGTCTCATGCCATATTGCCCAAGACATTTTCCTCTATTCACGACATACCAAATTACATGCCTTTTATAGGCTTGAGCCCAACGGCTCTTTTCATTCAATGGTCATATTGCATTCACCCTTTCACCCCTTTGTTGCACCTTTCTTCGTCTTTTGGCCCTTTTTCTTTTTCCTTCAGCTGGCCTTTGCTTTACACTCTTCATCCTTCGTTCAATGTTTGGACTTCGTCAACATCAACTCTTATCATTTGGCATTTTGGTGTCCAAAATTCTTTGGCACTAACATTTATCCCCCCCTCCCCACCCTTTTTTTGCAATCATCCATGTCCTCATGGATCCCGTTCGCGTGCTTTCTTTAGATGACCTTGCTGTCGCAAAATCACCTTTCGTTGGTGTCTACTATAGGCCTTCTCTCGGTCTCGCCTAGTTAGAGCACTGACTTAGTGTTTCCAAGTGTCATTGTTTTGTTTTGGAGGCTGCATCCCTTGGTGCTCATAGCTCCTTCATGCTGGATGCCTCACTTGCACTTATGATGGATTCATGATGATGAATCTGATTACAATAGGAGACTAAATCCACTTTCCATGTCTGAAGGATGCATTTTGTGCTTCAAGGTGCATATGGGCCCTCTAGCACAAATAACTTTACACCTAACACTCAATAGCATTCTGGCCCTCTAGCACACAATAGCATTCTCTACCCTTGTGATTTTCCATCTACAAGGCCACTTCTATGTTAGCTATCCTACTCTCGATGCGAATGTCATTGCTGCATCTTTGGCAAAAAGCCCGAGAAGATGCTTGATGGGGATTTCACCCACCTGTCCACTTTCACGCATGTAAGAGCATCAATCTCCAATCTCGGGGATGCACCATCATAGATAAATATAGGGGCACTAATAACCCAATTGACACTCTCTTGGAGGAGCTACGATCTGTGAAGGATGAACTAGCAGTTTCCTGACCTTGCTTTTCGAAAACATATTGAAAATAATATTTTCAACACCATCTTCCCCCCTCCATAGCCCTGACTTCTTAAAGGTCTTCAAACTTTCACACATTTGCAAAGGGAGTAAAAAACGATGCAATTATCTTGTTTTCTTGAAGTTGCAGTTGCAAAGAACACATCTTCCACATCTCAAACAATTTCCGATGCAGTAAACATGAACAAAGTTCTGGCTTGATTAACTAGACATTACAACTTCAAGCGGATTTGATTCACGCAGCAGAACTAATCAGGCATCAAAGACATCTTCTTCCACACCCCAAACAATTTCCAATGCAGTAAACTGAACAAAGAGTTCAGGCTTGATTACTAATCAGGCACCAGAGACTAGGGACCATGGAGAAAGTACACCTCTTATGTATTGAAAAAGAATGTGAACAAAAAATCATGCACCAAGGAGCTGGAGCTGCATGCGATCGGTGAACTCTCCCATTGGGGAAAGTGACCACCTGAAAATGATCTTGTGTTGACAGAAAGAAAATGCGAAAGAATAACAATCTTACCAATCCAATTCTGGCAGATGTTCTCTTCATCAATAGATGCAATAAGGAAGAAAGCAAGTACATTAAAAATAGAGATGGTGATATGAGAAGCCAAGAGGCAGCATTGGTTGAGAAGACAAGTCAATAGCTTGAATATTTGAAACCCTAAAGCGATTGAGAATCACTGCAATGTGGCTCAATGTCGGCTTAAACAGCCCAAGACTAGGTAAATGTACAGTTATTCTTCCGTTGATAACATACAAAGAGCATGTCAGCTAATTTGTAGGCATGGATCAATGACAAACATTCTTAACTCATTCCCTTGGTCTTCTCCGCATCAACTTTCCTTAACCTAGTTCCCATAGTGCTTGCTGAAGCCTGTACGAAACTGCAAACTCCAATATGCAATGCAAATATTTATTTGTTGAAGCATATGATTATCGATGACAAAAGTAGGAAAATTGATTATTGTAACCTTGAACAAAATAGAACAGAAGAGGATTGATCAGATACTTCAAAATTACTTCTCTGAAGCCAGCCCTCCCCTGTCAAAATATGCATTCCAAAGACCTTTTCCCTTTGTGAAGCCAACTGGTGACAGAGCCATGAAAGTAATGCACATCACTAAATGGCAGCCGTATTTGTGCAAACCCTCTGCTGCAATCAAACTCCAGGTAAGCCACTTTAGATCCTCATTCCAATGTTTGCACCTATAGGAGCATTTGCAGAAGCTTCGTAATCTTCTTGTGCAAGATCCTTGGGAGATTGAAATTGTGTTTCCTGCTCCCATCTATTTCTATACACTTCCCAGCCCATAGGATGACTTTGCATATTTGCACAAGGAGGCTGAATGGATGGAGGAAGTTCAATAAAGGGAAATACACCATCCTCTTGTACTTGCCCAGGGAATCCAGCTGCGATCATTGGAGTACTTGTCAAAGAACCACTGTAATTATCGTACAGAAGTTCAGGTGTGCCGGAAGTTGGGTAGGCACAGGACACCTCCCCTGGACCTCCAAAGCAGTTGGGCGGGCTAAAATCAAGTTCTGTGGCACATGGATACTGATGATTGTCCCTGCATGCATAGCCGTGTTCTTGAGGAACAGAGCTTTCAAAAATTTCAGCACCATCTTTCTTTGCTCTCTTCCACCTCTTTGTAGAGGATGTCCCGTCATCTTCAAAATCTTCTTCCTCCCTGTCAGCATGCAAATAAACCCAAAGTTTTCGATCCCCATCATAGCGCACACAGGGATCCCTTTCATAGTGCAAGCGATCAAGTGCCCCACTCACTACCTGATTTAACTGAGTGTCAGAAACATCCTCTACAATGTACTGAGAATCTCGAATGAGTGTACAGACATCTGCGCGTGTACCAGTGCTGTGTGGCAGTCTGGCAGCAGCATCTCTTACAAGGCAGAGTATTGTTACATGAGAAGGTCGATCTGGCTTCAACATAAAATGATCCCGTGCTTTTGAATTAGACTTACCCCCAATGCGCTTCAAGGGTGCAACTGTTGACTTCTGTCCATCAGCTGTGGTGTAGGAAAAAGCCATATCTGGAACAGAATACCGAACAGATTCCTCTCTTCGAAAGTGAGCCCTCATCTCCTCTGAGGTAGGATTGATGGTAATAAGACTCTTCTGTGCTCTCAATTCTCGAAACCTTTCCTTTTCATCCAGAGGAACAGGCACACAAGGCAAAGGGGGGAGGGCAAGCTGCCCAAGCAGTAGAAGAGTTTCTTGTGCATGTGTCAACCAGGTGGCAAATACATCTTGAATTTTGTAGAGCTTCTTTTGAGAGATGGCCCAAGCTTCTGCAGAAGTTTGCACCTCCTTCACATCAAAGCAAAGAGAGGGAGGCGGCAAGGGCCCAACCCAAGACCAGCCCCTGACTCCTTTATCATAAGATACTAATGGCTTCCAACCCTTAATACCAGGGTGTGTGGTTTTGCAGGAGAGCACTTTCAATACACCCCTGACTAAACCTTCCAAAGGCTCCTGTGTTTCCAGTAGTCGAGTGTCCCCAGGAGTTGCCTGAACCCTTCTCAATACTTCTCGAAAAGAGAGAAAAGCAGGTCCACTCCTTTTCTCCTCCAGTCCTCTCACATCAGCAACACTGTGGCATGGGGAAGAGACGTTGTTATTGTCTGCCATACCAAAGGAGTTCTCCTCTTTCCCTGGTGTATCCACTGATACACCATTTGGATTGCAGAGCTCAGAGGGCTGATCCTCGGAAGGACCTAGCAATGCAGCCCTCACAGCAGAAAGGAGGTGTAAAATTGAAAAGGGAAAACTCATGGCAGAGGGAGGGACAAGGGGAAGGACAGATACTCTCGATGTTTTATAGGCAACATCAGACTTGTTAATCGAGCTGACAGGTACAGTTCCTTCCTCTATCCTCTTTTTACTTCTCTTCAATCGCTTCGATAGGTCTCGAGTTATTGACTCTACCCCATTTTCTGAGCTCTTAACTCCCTTATCACAGTCAGCAGCCTCCTCTGATTTCACCACAAGGCTTGATGGGTCTTCTCCTTGTAAACCTAAACCTCTAATTTTCACCTTCCTCCTATATTTATGTTGTTCGCCTACCTGCCTGTCCTCCGAGCCCTCGTTCTGTTTCTGGTCGCACTCCTGAAAATGTCCTTCATTTGTCTTTACTGGTGAGCTGCTTAGACTGATACCTAGCTCTTCCTTAATCATTTCAGACCCAAGTTCAGGAGTACTCCCTCCCTTCCGATTTTTGCTTGATACTGTGGTGTCCCCTTTCTGCTTACGCATCTTCTTTCCTAAAAGCTTGTCTCTACCTGCCATTACACCGTCCCCAGTTGACCTGACGGGCAAGACACCAAGATTGCTTTCTTCCTCATCAAAAGAGGGTTTACTCTTCTTCAACTTGTTCGCCTCAGAAACGTCAGGTGCTAACACTGAACTCAGGTGCCTGTTCAAACGCCCTTTCAAGACTGTATTTCGCAGACCCTTGTGCAGGAGCCTTTTTACGTTCGAGTACTGTTTTCCATGCCACTTCTTTTCCCTACCTTCTGAATCTTTGCTGGTCTTTAGAGAGGCGTTGGTATCTAAGCCTCCTTTCACGTGGGCTTGCGTAAGCCTCCCTGGCATACCACGAGAAACACACAATTCTCCCGAAGACAGAAACTGTGACTTCCAAGTATACCATAACTTAAGCCTTTCTTCAATGTCCGCATCAGGAGAATTGGACCATAGATTTTGCATCTCTATTAAAGACTTCACCATACCATTGTGATACTGGCGCAAAAAGTGATAGTGCTCCTTTCTCTGCAGATAATTTAGAACTTCTCGGTACCGGATGACTTTGGGATGACACAGGCCCGCCTTCAATCGGCGGGAAAAGTCCGTTAAAGGATTCCCGAAATGAAAATTTGCCCCCGCGAGAAGTTCCTTCAAAGTAACCCTGTACGATTCCTCATCCAGGTTTGGAAGGTAGGAACAGAGGGTTCCCCTTTCTTCTTCAGTGAGGCAAAAATTCCACGTGTCCAGAGACAGAACTTTGTGCAAATTTGTGAGATCAAAAAGCTCGCTAGGCAAAGAGCAAACATCGTCGCCAACCTGGCAAAGCTCTGTGTCCCAATCGCCGCAATCAGACTGATCCGACGCTTCCGAGTCCGAATCCGAAGCCACATTTCTTCTAGCTTTCAGTTTCTTTCTGGCGTCATCCGTGGACGAACTGGAAGGTGTGCTGGCCTTCCGCGCCCGCACGCCAGTTCGGACGATAGCCATGATCAGATTTTCTGCACGGGAAGCAGCGGTTAAAGGGGAGAGGGGAGGTCAAAGAATCGGGGTGGTGGGATGAGGGGGGGGGAGGCGAAGGGAAGCGAGGAAGGAGAGGGGAAAGGTAAGCGAAAGCATGTGTGAGGGGGAAGCGAAAGGGGGGGGAGTGAGAAAACTGAGGGGAAGGGGGGGGGATTGTGCATGGTGAGGGGAGAGAAATCGAGCTATGGCGATGGCGGCAAGGAGAGGCAAAAGAGGCAGAGCAGGGGCAAAGGGCGCGTGTAGTAGAAGGGAGAGGCGGTGGCAGCTTCTCAAGGAAGATGAAGAAGAGGAAGAAGAAGAAGAAGAAGAGGAGGAGGTGGTAGTCCTCCATTGTTGGTCGTTGAAAACCGTTGATCATCATCATCATCATCATCATGCTTATTACTTTTATGATCATATCGAGTACGGAGGGCCCCCAGCCCGAACACCCCCCCCCCCCTCCCCCTCCCCCCATCAACAATCGATTCCCGACCTTCGACCTTGGTGGGCTGCGATTGGTGCAACTCAGTGTCACATTGCACACTGGGCAATCGTCACACTATCACACGTGGGAGCTAAGTGGCAGTAGGTCCAGGTGGGTTAGATTGACAATTGCCGGTGGGTTTTAATGCAAGCATGTGCAGTAGCCGATCGGAACAATTTTGGAGATTACCATTACGGAAAATTCTCAATCTAAAAAACACCATTCATATTAAACCGACCCCTGCTGTGGGATTCATATCTTTCTTTATATATATATATATGTTTCTTGCAACCAGTTTCTCTCACCTTGGCCACATGCCTCACTTTTCACAACGTACGAGCAAGGAAGGCAATCAGATGTCAAATGGGAGGCTTGACAGATGCAAACGGACAATACAGGCAAGCAAGGATCAGTAGGAGGGGGGTATCCAATAGAAATGAAGAACACTTCTTCTCAAATTTCAATCTGAACATGTGTCCCTAACTTCGATAGGGTTTGACAAACTTTAACTTGTCATGTGCCCTTGATATTGATAACATCCAGCTTGACACACCGCAACCAAAACCGCACATGTGCTCGACCTATCTCACCGAAATTTCCCGACCTTCCATAGCTAGAGTTTTGATCCAGGTCATTGTGCATCGTGGAAATGGACAATCCTAGCCTAGCATTCCACACTAGTGGTAGTTGGCACTATCAAAGACCTTGAAGTCTCTCTCTATGTACACACCAATGACTTGGATTTTTCGATATGTGGGAATGGCAAAGACGCGGGATATGATCTCGATGCCACTTGTTGCTAATGTTGAGCTGGTGATGAGTTCGTGTGTTGTGTTGTAAAGAATGGACAAGCCATGGCCTGTGAAGCATGAAATTTGATTGAATGTGTTTGTTAGTTGTCTTGTTGCTATTTTCGTTTTTGTTTCTTGCAAGCATAGGATGCCAACTACCATGACGTTAATGTTTGCTAATATATCTTGCACATGAAAATTTATGATACTGTGTTTTTGTGTCTCCTGTGTTTAGGGACTTGATGATTGTGTGTGTTGACTTGTGTGCCGATAGGTTCCTGAACAAATATGAAGAGAGGAGAGGAGAAGCACAGCTAGAGAGCATACCACAAATGACTAATAGTACACTAGATTTAGTTGAAAAATAAAGAATATACACAAACCCTTTTACGGTTAGGATTAGGGCTTCCAACCCATTCCTTTTTAGCACTATTTTGGGTTAGTACTATGCGCATATTATAACATGATGTTGAGCTGAATCCTCAACACATTCACTCAAGATCAACATCATGAAGTAGGCCTTCCCTCAAGATGATGATTCTGAGGAATCGAAGAAGGATCGAGCATTACATTCCATCACACCCCTGCGTCACACCAAGAGCTTGTATGTGTTTCTCGAAAAGCTCTTTGCCAAGTGGTTTGATAAAGATATCCGCAACATTCTCTTTGCTATCACAATGTTGCTATGTGATGTCACCAAGTAAAACTCTTTCTCTGATGAAGTGCTCTCTGGCATCAATGTGGTTTGTCCTGGAGTGATATACTAGATTCTTGGCTAATGCTTGAGCCGATTGATTATCACAGTATATTGTTGTTGACTTTGTCTCACCAAATTAATTTGTTTTTGACAATAGTCTTCTCAGCCATATAGCCTCACATGCACCTATTATGAGTGCCCTATATTTTGCTTTTGTTGAAGATAAAGAAATAGTTTGCTGTTTATTTGTGACAGCCATGATATAGCACCTTGACCAAGGAAAAATGCATGTCCTTGTGTCGGTCTCCTAGTTTGTTGTCTCTTGCATAGTCATTGTCATAGCATCCATGCAACCTTGGATGACTTCCTTTGTATTCTATTCTAAACTGTCTTGTGCCTCTGATGTATCTCAAGACTCTTTTGGCTGCATTCTAATAAGACTGTTTCAGATTTGCCATAAACTGTGCAAGTGAACTTACTGCATAACAAATATCGGGCCTTATGATAGTGAGATATATAAGAGATCCGATGAGTTGCTAATAGTACTTGTCATTGACTATAGGCTTGTCTGGATCTTTAGTAAGTTTCAAACTCTATTCCATGGGAGTGGCTACAATCTTACTATATGCCATATGAACCTTTTTCATGAGACTATCCACATATTTTTGCTGGCTCATGAAGGTGCTATTTGAGTCTCTCCAAAACTCAATTCCAAGACAATAGTGCATAAGTCCAAGATCTTTCATGTCGATGTCTGCAGATAATTCTTGTTTTAGCTTTTTGATGAAACTATCATTGCTTCCTGTCACAATCAGATCATCTACATACAAAAGTGCAATAGTAATGTCCTTTCCCTTGAACTTTGTAGTAGAGAGTATGATTTGCATTGGACTTCATGTATCCTAGATTAGGAAAATACTTGTTGATTCTGCTATACTAACTTTTGGGTGCTTGCTTTAAGTCATAGAGACTTTTCTTGAGATGGCAAACCTGATGCTTTTTCTTTGGTTCAACATACCTTGCTGGTTGCTGCATGTAGACTTCCTCGTCTAGGTAACCATTCAGAAAAGCATTTTTGACATCTAGCTAGTACACATTCCATTTACTGAGTGTCGCTAGTGATATAAAAAATCTTATGGAGTCCATCTTTGCTGCTGGAGTATAAGTCTCATCATAATCTTGACCATATTGCTGTGCAAATCCTTCTGTAACAAGTTTGGCTTTGTATCTTTCAATGCTTCCATCTGGATTGTACTTTACTTTTCGCGACGAACGCACGGGAAAACCATCCCTGTACATGGAAGTTTCCCTTCGTAAAACCATTTGTTTGCAATGGCCGTCTTTCTTGGTGAAAGGTCGCATAATTCCCAAGTGTTGTTTTTGTACAAATCTTCCACTTCTTCATTCATAGAAGTTTGCCATTCTGGCTTGTCAACTGCATCTTGGGAAGTACACTGGCTCTTCTGTAGCCATGATGGTAGTCATAAGATCATAATTGGTCGTTTCAATCTAAATTGCTTTGCCTTTTTTAGCATATGTAAATCTAGCTGGTGGTCTTCTTTCTCTGGTAGATGATCTGAGTTGTTGCTCTTCTCGGGGTGTCTCTAGTAGACCGTATGAGTTGCTGCTCTTCTCAAGGTGTCTCTAGGAAATTCTTCTTCATCAACCTTTTCTGTAGGTGACTGAGTAATCGATGTGACTTGTGACTATCTCCTATGTATTTAATGTTTTTCATTTCGATTCCTCATCAAAAATTACAACTCTGGAGATTATCACCTTTTGATCTTGACGGGATCATACAACTTGTATGCTTTGCTTTCTTCACCGTAGCCAACCATGATGCATTTATGTGACTTAACATGCAATTTCCTGTGATGATGATCATGTATGTGGGCATATGCTATGCAACCAAATGTGCAGAGATGCCCAATGTGTGGCTTATATCCAGTGAATGCTTCATAAGGTGTCATACCTTGAATCGGTTCAGTCGGAAGCCCATTAAGCAAGTAATTTATAGTGCTTCTTTCCAATACTGATTCGAAAGATGCTTCATACCGAGCATTGCTCTAGCACTGTTTGCTAAAGTACCGTTCTTCCTTTCAGCTTTTGCATTCTGATTAGGAGTATCTACACAAGTGAATTGTCTTCGAATGCCATTACTTCTGTAAAAGTTCATGAATGCTAAAGACATGTATTCACCTCCTCTATCTGATCTCATGACTTTGATCTTTCTACTTGTTTTGCTCTTTACCATGGCTTTGAATTCTTGAAATCTGAAAAAGACTTCAGATTTCTCTTTCAGAAAGTAGAGCCAACAATATCTGCTGTTATTGTCGATGAAAGTCACGTAGTAAAGTAAACCATTGATGTTGCAGGTTTGTGCATAACCCCATACATCTGTATGTATCAAATCAAGGATACCGCTTGCTCAAGAGGTGCTTCTGCCAAAATTGGTCCTTTTCTGTTTACCAAAGCAACATGCTTCGCAAACATTTCCAAGAAACCGAGTTTTGGAATTCCAATTGCCATATTATGATTTCTTAGCTAACCAATCCAGCAAAAAAGATATAGATTGAATCCAAATTATGCAAGTAGGTAAAAGTTAAATTAGACCAACTTCTTCAAGAAGGATTCAATTATGCTATTGACTATAATGATTGGTTACTTCCCATTGTGGTAGTACCAAAGAAAAAAGGTAAACTTTGAGTATGTGTGGATTACCACCACCATGCAAGTGTGGTAATTAAGTGGTCATTAAATCGCATGCATGCTAGACTAAATTTCTTGTTTTGCCCCAAAAATAATCATCAGCATGCAAGCCCACCCAATTATAGAATCATAAGACGTTGTTTAATCTCATGCCACTGTGGTGACTAGTAATTTTAATTGCACTAACAAATAGTTTTGCCCCAAAAATAATTGCTTGCAAGTCTGACATGCAAACCCATGCCACTGCACTGGCTAGTAATTAACATCGGGACATCCAAATAACCATGAAGGAGCTACCATGCTGGTGACTGGTGGTAATTGAGTGGTAATCAAATTGCATGCATGCCAGTTTAAATTTCTTGTTTTGCCGCAAAAATAATTGCCAACATCCAAGTCCATCAAATTATAGAACCATAAGCCGCTAATTAATCTCATGCCACCGCAGTGGACTGGTAATTTTAAATGTACTAAAAATAGTTTTGCTCGAAAAATAACCGCATCAAGTCCGACATGCAATCACATGCCACCGTTGTGGCTCTGGTAATTAACATCGGGACATCCAAATAATCGTGAAGGAGCTGCTATGTCCATGACTAGTAGTAATTAAATTGCATGCATGTCGGTGCACCGTATGGAGGGGTAAGATTGCCCACATTGGGCGATGCCATCCAAATAATCATGAAGGAGCTATCAACAAAGTGGGATCATGCTAAGCCTAGTGTACATAAGATCGATGTAAGAACTACGGAGGCTCAAAGCATATAATGAAAAACATGAGGAGAGAGAAACCAAATAGGAAACACTGAATCTATTTCAATCTATATAATCAACAATTCATAATAGGCTTCTTATATAGAGAGAGCCCTTTGAATAGTCAACACATGTGGGATCCTCTGATCCACATCTCTCCTTGTGGATATCCTCAATCCACATCTCCACATCATGTAGTCCACATCCTAGGGTGGCTACTTTAATACATTCCTATACCATACCTTAGCCTCTAATTATGTGCTCATGGCACCACAACTCTCAACACCTCCCCTTGGTGCCATGATCCTTTGGCTACTGCAAGGTGGTCAGATGTGAGTTACAAGATCAAATCCTCCCCTGGGTGCTTACATGGCTACTCTCTGGGGTCAGGTTTGATTTACAAACATATGGGCTGAAGATGGCAAGGATGTTGCTCCTCAATACATGTTGTTCTTGTCATTCTGCTCATGGCTTGATGATGACTCCACGTAGTGGACTTGTGGGTTCTTCAATCTACAATCTTCTTCCTTGTGTCCTAGCTTCTTGCGATGGTGACACTTTGGTTTGTTCTTCAGTTTGCAGTCACTTTGATAGTGACCCATCCTTCTGCAATGGTAGCACTTCGTTGATGTTTTACTGAACAATGCTTATTCTTCATTATAGCTATTGCGTGTTGATGTAGATGTCGATGTCAATGTCGATGCCTTCAACTCTCTTTCTTTTTCAAAAAGAGAGGATACACATTGCTCAAACTTTGGATCTGGCAAATTCTTCAAAGTGGTTGTCAGTGCATTGTACTCTGCAGGCATGCTTTTAAGGAGAATTGCAAGTGCATCTTTTTCCCCTACTTTTGCATTTAGGCCTTCTAGTTGGGTCATAATGCTTTTGATTTTGTTGACAAATTGTGCCATGGATTCATTGAGGCCCATGTGCATTCCAAAGATATCAATCTTAATATGGATTTCTTAGTCAAACGCTGTGTTCAACTCATCCCATGCATCTTTGGCATGATCCTTGGAGTCTATATGATGAATTATGTTTGAACCCAAGTGCAAACCAATGAGTGATAGTGTTGCTTCGTCTTTTTCCTTCCAAGCATCATTTGGTGCGATGGGTATGTCTTCTTTTACAGTCTTCCAAAGCTTTTGATGCATCAAGAGATACTTCATTTGTATAGACCAGGTGTGAAATCTTTCCCCGATGAACTTCTCAACAGTTGGGGTGCGTATTGCCATTGCAAAGGTCTTACCAGTTGAAGATACTTTCAAATATGGCAGTGTCTAATTGCATACAAAAAATATGAGATAACAAGCACGTAGAGCTTGAAAAATTGGTTATTTTTCCTTTTCGGAGTGCATGCGAATTCTTTCTGGATTGATAGTTATGGCTTGTCAAAGTTTTATGAAGAAAGAAGAGGCATGATGGTGTGGCACAGGGGGCATTCACATGCAGAATTCCAAACTGTGCTTGGCAAGGACTATGTGCTTAGGTGGCACTTGGTGATGTGGCAGTTAACCAATCCTGCACCTAAATCTAACCATGGTTTAGTGTGGAGTTAACTGAACCAAGGTGTGAAGATCCTGTAGAGGTTGTCGTAGAAGAGGCTCAGCATTGATGGAGCACAAGGCATTTGTTGTAGGAGCATGGGTTGACCACAGGATGTTGCAGGCGTGTAAGGAGTGCTGTAGGTGGAGCTCGATTGAGCCCGTAGCCAAAGGTTGCTGTCTGAGGTCATGGTCAATGGCGTTCCTAGGTCTGCTGAAGCTTTTGGAGCCTTTTGAGAGTTCGAGGCCCAGTCTCCCTCTGTGTATGGAGTAGCTCGTTGGAGAAGGCGTCTTACGTGAAGCCAGCGGCTATTGCTGCAGTTGTGAATGGAGCTTGGAGGTAGCCAGAGCAGAGGAGCGGAAGGTCGGGTGTTTCGTATGTGTATGGCTACTGCTGCTACTGTCGGGTGTAGATATGGCCGCCCGATTGAACACTAGAGAGTTGTCTTGGAGCAATAGAGAGCGATGGAGCTTGTCCTTGATTGAACACTAGAGAGTTGCCTTGGAGCCATAGAGAGCGATGGAGCTTGGGAGCTGCGTTGAGCCGCTATGTAGAGGTCGCACAGTCGGTTTTGATGGAGTCATGGTGTAGCACTGCTCATGTGAGGGCGTTGATGATGGAAGGTCATTGTGGAGCCTTCATTGGTGATGGCGCAATAGACATTGAAGGTGGAGAGCCAGCCACTTCAGAGTTGCTTGTAGACTTTGTAGATGAGCCTCCGTGCTTAGTCGTTGCTGAAGGGTCAATGGTGGAGGCGCACGGGATCTCATAAGCTTGTAGAAGCTTTTGTTGAAACTCTAACTAGACTCTCACACCTCTCATCTCTCAATGTAGAACATAGTGGAAGAATGACGAAAAACAGCAAGCCAAAATGAATGGAAATCACTCAAGAACTCTCACAAAGTATTCTCAACTACATCTAAAGCTAATCTAGACTTAGCTAAACTTGCTCTGATACCATGTCAATAAAGTGGGATCATGCTAAGCCTAGTGTACATAAGATCGATGTAAGAACTACGGAGGCTCAAAGCATATAATGAAAAACATGAGGAGAGAGAAACCAAATAGGAAACACTTAATCTATTTCAATCTATATCATCAACAATACATAATAGGATTCTTATATAGAGAGAGCCCTTTGAATAGTCAACACATGTGGGATCCTCTGATCCACATCTCTCCTTGTGGATATCCTCAATCCACATCTCCACATCATGTAGTCCACATCCTAGGGTGGCTACTTTAATACATTCCTATACCATACCTTAGCCTCTAATTATGTGCTCATGGCACCACAACTCTCAACAGGAGCTACCATGCTAGTGACTGGTAATTAAGTGGTAATTAAATCACATGCATGGCCGATCAAAATTCAAGCCACCAATTATTCATTTACCACCTATTCAAATAATCATTAAGGAGCCACCGTAGTGGCTACTAGTGAGGTAGTCGATAGAGCAGCGAGAAAAAGCGAGTAGGCCCAAAAAAGTGAACAGGTTTTTCCACAGTTCACTTGTAGAGGTACTCAACATAGCTTTGTGACATTCACTATTTTGGAAGAATCTCCAAAATGAAGAAGTCAAAATGTGGGAACAATAACTATACCAACAACCAACATTGAAACTTACACTCAAACTTAACTTTTAATTGAAGCCATACATTCTGTAATGGTAACATGTGGGTTTAGTAATTGAAAGGCAATGAAGTGCCAATTCAAAATGTGGTTTTGCTTTGCTAAGTAACGTAAATATCACTTCACCCATATGCGGGGAAACCCAAGTGTCCATTGAATTTAAAGCATGGGTTTGCATCAAGAATGAATAAAATGGTTCTTCTTATCACAACTGTTACCAAACTGTGAAGAAAGTGGTGGTTTAAAAATCACTCCATTCATGTGTGGGAAAACTCAAGTGTCTATTGGAAGCATGGGATTGCATCATACATGGAGAAATATTACCAAATTAAAAAATGAGTCTTCTTATGACAACTATGTACAAACTATGATCAAAATGGTTTTTAAAACCATATTCTACTCCTCCTGACATTCATCATTAACAAAGTAGCAGTCGCTCAGTTTCTGTCGGTCCCACTCTTGGGCCTCTGGGCATTCATTCCACTAATGGCCCTCTCCTAGGTAGAATAGGAAGTTCTTTGGTTGATTTCTGCCATAACCGCCACCTCCTTGTCTATAGCGATAGCCTCCTTTGCCACCACCTCTAGAAGAAGGTTGGTCCTGGGACTCTGCATTCCCAGGTTGTTGCACGTATGAAGCTCCGAGATCAGTCTCAATGTAGGTGTTATCTATTGCGTCTATACTTGCAATCTTGGGCCTCGTCGTCCATGATAGTGACATTGGGCTATCATATGCGTATTGGTCATGTACATGGCACACTATTTCTCATTCAAAGCACACTCCGTCATGGAATGACTTGGATTTTGGTAGTGTATGCCCCAGAGTTTTGCTCTTCCTTGGCCTGGTGAGTGTCCTCCGGATGCCGTAGAATTCTATTTTCCTCCTTTTGAGGTCTTTTTGGACTTCTTCTCTTATTTGGTCTCTGACTCCTCATTGCTTTCGTCTGAGGAACTCTCATCTGAAATATCATCGGTCGGACTCATCATCACTTACTCTGTGCTTTTTCCTTGATGATTTCTTCCTAGATTTGCTTTTCCTTTTGGACAACTTTTTATGCTTGGTTGTCTAACCTTGACATGATTCTCTAGCACAGATCGCCTACGCAATAAGATCCTTCAGATGCATTGTGATTGTTGAGGGTGACCTCTCCACCCACGTGGGCTTCACCCAAGGAGGGTTAGTACACCCATAGTAAAGGGAAGTTACATTAGGGAGTAGTGGGGTAATTTTGTAACTGTAGGGACAGTTATAACTGTCCCCAATAGCTAGTAGAAGTGGCCTTATCCACCACATCATGTTTTGGACTATTTGCTGTTTCTGACTGTTACTCTACTGAAGTCGGATAATGTTATAAGCTCATCTTCACCTCTTATATGTTATTGTTTGTGATCTATTGGAATAAAAACTACTAGTGACATTTCTACTGTATAAACAACAATCTCAGTTCTTTTGCTATTTTGAGTTATCTTTGCATCTTTTTGACGTTAGTTAGACGTAAGTCCGTGACCCTGGCATTACCATTGCCAGGTGTGGATGTGTGTGGATATTTTCCAGCTTTCTAGAGACACCATTAACACTATTGACGATCCTCTATTGTGTTTGAACTCTGACTGCCGGTTGCTGCTACATAGCAATTCTGCAAAAAGAGTATAAAGAGTAAGATCTACAATGCCACACAAAAAATAAACTAGCAAATGCAACAACTTCCACAAAAGTCAAGCATACAATGAAGCATTGTCACAATGAAACTTCGCACAAAGCAGAAGGCTACAGAACCACATTCAACAAAACAAATCTCTCAAAAAGCACTTGAAGGTAAACTATGGTCGAAATTCCTTCAAGGCTCCTGTTATCGACTTCATTCAAAGAAAATCAGCTAGATAGCCACCACACACTCTGGACAAGTGCATACACTGCAACGAGTGGGGTGCCTAAGAAGCTGTAGCTTGGAATCTGCAATCAGTACAGAGCCTGGTTCGACTCCAATCCAACAATACAAGGAAGAAACAAGTGGACTGACGTCCTACTGTGCACAAAGCACAAGCAACTACTGAAGATGGAAATTTCAAAAAAGTGCTAGCAGACTACTCATGAAAATGCACTAGATGCAACTCTATAGTAGCCAGTGATTAAGGTGTTGTATTTTTCTCTTACATGGTAAGTACCTTGGTCCATGTCGGATAAATCTCAAGCACAAATGTCGCCTCGCCGAATTGGCTATGCCTACTTCACCAAAAACCATGCTAGACTAGAAGCAAGCACATAGACGGATGATCAGGACGATATTTTCCACGATCCCGATTACACACCAAGTGGAACCAATTCTTCCGACAATTCTGTGCATGGCATAGAAGTAAGTGAAGTTATAGCTTGAACTTACCCAATTGATGGTGCAATCACCTGCTGAAGAATCAATCAAGAGGAGTATTGCGACAAATTTCACAGTATGCTTATTTGTATAAGCTCAAAGGAAACTCAACTTTAATCCACTGCCTCCACCTCCAAAAAGAAGACAAGAAGTTCCACCTCTATTGTCTCTGTGCCAACATGGACTTAGGTAGAACAGAATATGTGTGTAGAGTAGCGGCAAAGCTCTGCTTGTACTTGCATAAGGCTAGAAATAATCCCTCTTAGAAATCCAACTTGCATGTTCTACATGCAAGTTGTACATATGATTCCTACATGCAACTCCTACATGCGAGTTCTACATGCAACTCCTACATGCGAGTTCTACATGCGAGTTCTACATGCGAGTCCTACATGCAACTCCTACATGCGAGTTCTACATGCAACTCCTACATGTGAGTTCTACATGTAACTCCTACATGCAACTTCTATATGCAAGTTCTACATGTAGAGAGAGAATGCTTTACAATTCCTACATGCAGGGAGAGAAGCTCTCCAACTTGTATAAATACCCCATAATGGAATGAAGCCCACACTCTTTGGGGCATTGTGTTGAGTTCTACTTTGGTATTCCAAGCAATTGTCTCAAGTGTCCATGCTTCCTTGCACTCCATGTCCAAAAGCATGTCTTAACCTTGCAACTCCTCCTCCCCTCTCATCCAAACTTGCAACCCATCCTCTCCCTCTCCTCCTCCCTTCTCCTCCTCCCTTCTCCTCCTCCCTCTTCCTCCTCCTCCTCCTCCTCCCTCTTCCTCCTCCTCCTCCCTCCTCCTCCTCCTCCTCTCTCCTCCTCCTCCTCCTCCTCCTCCTCCCTCCTCTCTCTCTTTCCCCCATGCTCTTACACCTTCTTCCTCTCCCACTCCTATGCTCCCCCTAAACCCTTAGTTCCTCAACCCTTAATCTCCATGATCTACAAGGGAGACGAGTTCTCCACCATGTACTCTACTCATCCTTGGAACCTCTTCTAAACTCTGGAACCTCCTTCTAAACCTTGGAACCTCTCTCTAAACCTTGGAACCTCCTTCTAACCCTTGAACCTCCCTCTAAACCTTGGAACCTCTTCTAAACGTTGGATCCTCCTTCTAAACCTTGGAACTCCTTCTAACCCTGGAACCTCCTCCTAACCGTTAAACTCCTCCTAAACCTTACAACCCCCAATGAAGACGAAAGCCTTCATTACCTCAACCATGATGATACATGTTCCTTTTACACATGCATGCACTATGTTTGCTTACCACACTTAAGCCTACATCTCTCATCGGAACATGACTCGAGGTCTTAAACTACACGTATACTACAAATGACAACCCCGATATATCTGTAGGTGACAAAAAGCCTCAGAACCTTGCATATTGTGAGAATACCCTACTCTTCCCGCGGAAGCTGTGGGAAAGAACCAACATTTGGCGCCGCTGTCAGGGAGACTGGCGTCTCAAGTAACGAGAGTAAACATACGTAGGTATGTGTAAAAAACAAACTACTTCGAGCTTTCACAAACATAATACTCAAGGCCAAGTAGAGTAAAATTTTTTCCATTTCTAGCCAAACATATCAACCCCAAGCATGAACCTTGGGTTTCTACCTTAAGAAATTTTCTTTATTTCTTAAAAAGAAGCCACTTGATAAACAATCAGGCTAGGTAGTGGACATGAATGCATAGAGCTTGCAATTTCGATCATTTCACGTTGTTTAAGAAGAGAAAACCGAGCTAACCATAAAAAGTTATTGCTCGAGAAGAGTTTAGGGTTTAACCCTAGACCTAAACCCATTTCCTATAAAAACCCACACCACCCCCTTATTCTTCATCTTTCACATCTTGCCTCCATCCTCTCCCCCATTCCAAGCCCTACGCAAGACACTCCTCCCTCTCCATCGACCACCACCCTACTCCCATCCTCACATGGTAAGTGACTTTGAGCCCATCTCACAGCGATAACCTAGCCATCCACCCACCATCCATTGGTCCTCAACAATCTCGTTACATTGAGAAAGACTTGGAGAGTGTTCAGGTGACCATCTCTTCCTCCCTTTGGATTTTCGTCAAAGTTTTTCGTTTTCCATCCATCAAGTTTTTTCTTTTTTCTTCTCCCCCTCCATGTGAAGATAGTGGGAGAGATGGAAGGAGTCTCACTTGCGGCTTTCTCACATACACAATGGGGGAATACACACAAAGGTGGAGGCTGAAAACAGTTTTCCTCTTCTTAGTTGTGAAAGCCAAAAGAACTCTAGTACAAAGAAATATAAGAACCCTATATGTGGGTCTCAACCAAACTCAACTAACTAAGGTGGCATACTAACTGAGCCACGAACTAGAGTAGATAAGGATAGCTGTCATCCAGCTATTATTCATGGGCGGTGTACCAACCGCATCTGCAGCTAACAAGTCGATGACATAAATGCACAACATCACCCTGGCATATCACGAGTGGAGCTCGATATCTCAACACTCCCCCTCGAGCTCAATCCCAATTCTTACACACCAAGCAGGTCTCTGAACTTGCGCAGCTTCTCTACACCCAATGCCTTCGTGAATATGTCAGCTACCTGATCCTCTGTGCTGACATAAACTAGATCAATAAGACCTAGTAGAACCTTCTCCCACACATAGTGATAATGCACCTCAATGTGCTTTGTTCTAGCATGATAGACTGGGTTATTTGCCAAGTGTATACTGCTCATGTTGTCACAATAAATGACAACTGGCCCATCTGTAGACTGATGCATATCATATAGTAGCTTATGCAATCAAGCTACCTCACATGTAGCCATTGCTGCACCCCTATACTCAACCTCTATGCTCAACAAGGCAACTGTAGGCTGTTTCTTGCTGCTCCAAGTGACTGCAGCACTCCCAAAAGAGAACACATATCCACTGGTAGATTGTCTATCAGAAATACTACCAGCCCAATCAGCATCAGTGTATCCATGCAACTGTACTTGAACCCCAGCCTCATAAAATAGTCCATACTACAATGTGGACTTCACATACCTGAGTATGCGTCTAGCTGCATCCAAATGCGGTTTCCTTGGAGCCTGCATAAACTGACTTACCAATCCAACAGCATAGCTCAAATCTGGCTTGTTAATAGTCATATAAATCAAACTTCCTACTATGCGTCTGTACATAGTAGCGTCTTCCAGAAGCTCACCTGCATCTGTGCTCAGCTTCACATTCTGCTCCAAAGGAACTAAAATAGGCTTATAGCCTGTCATCCCATATTTGGACAGCATGTCCGATCCATACTGCCTCTGTAAGAGCTGTATCCCACTTGGTGATCTAATCACCTCAATGCCCAAGAAATAACACAGCTCTCTCAAATCCTTCATCTCAAACTTCTGCTTCAATAGCATTTTCACATGAAGGATATCTTCATCACTATCACCTGTGATGATCAAATCATCAACATAAATGACAAGCAGCATAATACCTTTCTTTGTTTTTCTCACATAGAGTGAGAAATCTGCCTTGGAAATCTGAAAGCCAATAGTGATAAGATACTGTCCTATCTTGTCAGACCATGCTCTAGGTGCTTGCTTCAAGCCATACAAGGCTTTCTTCAACCTGCAAACAAACTCAGGATGAATAGCATGAACATAACCTGGTGGCTGCTCCATTAAGACCTCTTCTTGCAAGTCACCATGCAAGAAGGCATTCTTTACATCCATCTGATGTAAAGACCATTCCTTTGATGCAGCCATAGCAATGACTGCTCTTACAGTTGCCGTCCTTGCAACCGGACTGAATGTTTCTTCATAATCAATGCCATATGTCTGTGCATACCCCTTGACAACTAATCTTGCCCATTATCTGTTCACAGAACCATCTGCATTGTGCTTCACCTTATAAACCCACTTACAGCCAATTGCATTCTTGTCTTTAGGCAAAGGCACCAATTCCCATGTAGCATTTGCTTCCAAGGCATCCATTTCTTCATCCATGGCTTTCTCTCATTTTTCTTTTCCCATGGCTTGCTCAAAAGAAGTGGGTTCTGGTTCCTGTATCACTTTGACCATATAGGCATAGTGAATGGCTGTAAATCCATCATATTTTAGCCTATCCACAGGATACCTAACTCTGGTAGACCTGCGCAAAATAGGCTCACTTCCAGGTGATCTCAAAACATCCCTGGTCTATCTTACTCCAGGTGTAACAATAGAAGGAATACCCAACTCATCATCAATGCTCTATTCTGAGCCACTGGATTCACCATCCACATAAGAGTGACCTGCATTCACATCAAACATGGGCTGATCTACTTTCTCTTTTCCTTTTCGTGATACCTGCGTACCACTATTTGCATTGCTTTGAGGAGATTCTTCTGATCTCAATCTGCCTGTCCATGGCGAAGTATGTGAACCACTGTTGGAGGACACTGCAGGTCCACTGATATTTTGTGATTGCTGCTATGATTTCTGTGCAACATTACCGTTTTGTGCATCTACATCAATCATCACATTTACTGGTTTATAGCAGCTGCTCATCTCATCAAAAACAACATCTCTGCTCATTGTAAACTTACGAGTAGAAGGGTTATACATCTATACCCTTTCTACTACAGAGAATAACCAATAAAGACGCACTTCTCAGCTTTTGGATCCAACTTGGACCTCAACTCATTTGGCACATGAACATAGGCAATGCAACCAAAAATTTTCAAATGAGAAATATCTGGTTTCCTACCAGTAGACATCTCCTCTGGCGTCATGCCATGTATTGCTACAGTGGGAGTCATGTTCATTATGTAAACTACTGTAGCAACTGCTTCAGCCCAATAATAATCTAGAAGGTCTTTTTCATTTAGCATGGCCCGAGATACCTCTCCAATATGCCTATTTTTCCTTTCTGCAAGTCCATTTTGCTGTGGGGTATGACTGCATGAATATTGCTGCTTTATGCCATGCTCCTGCAGGAACCTTGCAAACTCATTTGAGAGGTACTCTCCCCCTCCATCTGACCTTAGGCATTTTATTTGCAAGCCTGTTTCTTTTTCAACCATAGCTTTAAAAGCTTTGAAGTGCCCAAACACTTCACTTTTCTTTTTCATAAAATACACCCAAACTTTTCTGCTGTAGTCATCAATAAAAGTGACAAAATAATGACAGCCTCTAATAGATGCAGCTTTAGTAGTCCACACATCAGAGTGGATTAATTCCAATGGCTTCTTACTCTCTCGAACATGCCTAGGAAATGGTTTCCTTGCCTGTTTTCCAAATTGACAGGCTTCACAAACCTTATGGATTTTTGCAACCTTGAATTTAGGCAATCCTGCAGCAATGTTTTGGGCCTGCATCGATTTAAGTCGTTGAAGATTTTACATGACCAATGCGTTTATGCCAGATATCAATATCTGCAACTACACCAGTCCCATGTGCAAACATTGCTACACTCAATTCAGGCATGTCTGCATCTAATGTAAACATCCTGCCTTTCTTCTTTCCTTTTGCTATCAAGCGACTGTTATTTTTCATATCCTCAACAAAGCATCCATGAGGATTAAATATGACCTGCAAGCCCTGCTCAACCACTTGACCAATAGAAACAAGGTTCTTGGTGATATTCGGGACATGAAATACATCAGACAGGTATTTATTTTTTCCATCCTGCATAGACAAAGGAATTTTACCAATCTACATAATAGGATGTGCAGTATCATCACCAATCTCCACAAATCTTGGTTTTTCCATTTTCCTTGCATCCTGCATCCATTGTGCATGACCTGTCATGTGGTTTGACGCACCTAAGTCAACATACCACACATCATTTCATTCTTCTGCACTTGTCACCGAATTGGTCATGTGCTGCACCATAAATAGATGCTCATTTCTGTCATCACCTTGTCTACTAGAAGATGCATAATTGCCTTGCTACAATTTTCCATTCATAATGTCATTCTGCTTTTTGTAGTAGTCTTTAGCCATATGACCCATTTTACCATAGTAGTAGCATTCAACATTGCTGTTTGCATTTTGGCCTCTCTGCCATCCACCACGGCCTCTTTGGGTCCCCCTGCCTCTAGAGTTACCACGTCCTCCTCCATAGGACTGGTTTTCTTGAGTTTGCTGCATATTCTGATTTCTACAATGGCCTCCGGATCGGCCTCCTCTACCTCTGCCTCTACCTCTTCCAGCATTTGAGTAGAAGATAGTTTCTTTTGAAGTTCCTCCTGAAGAAGATGCACCCCCATTTCTCTGCTCTTCAAAAATTAGAAGAGCAAACAACTCTTCAAAATCAAGAAATTTTTCACGGACGGCAATGGATGTCCGGAACTATGCATAATCCTTTCCTAGACCATTCAAGGTCACAGAAACTAGATCATCATCTTCCACTAGCGACCCAATGGAAGCAAGTGCATCTGCAATTTTCTTCACCTTCATGTGGTATTCATTGATGCTCATATTTTCTCTCTGCACATTGTGCAACTCCTGCTTGAGCTGCATTTTCCTGGCTTGCGTATTTGTGCTGTACATTTTTGCCAAAGTATCCCATGCCTCCTTTGGCATACTTGCATCCTGAATATGCACAATCATAGAATCCGAAATACTGATAGACAGCCAGTACATAATTTTTCTGGCTCTCTCATGCCTGCATTTCCTGTTGATTGGGAACATTAGGAAGAACTGGTTCTTCATTTCCTGTAATGAACTCCCAATAGCCTTTTCCCATAAGGAAATTCGTCATTCTAAACTTCCATGCCTGGAAGTTATTCTTGTCAAGCTTTTCAGTGACAATCTGTGAAAGGGAATCAGACGCCATTACAAAACACTGCAAAATATTTTGTCACTGCAAAAAACACAGCTTTTGCCTCACACGGGTAGATCTGCAAAACTGAAGAAAGTGGTATTTGACCACACAATCACTTCCTAGTGACTATTTTGCATCAACTTCACGAAGGGCAGTATATGCTGTGTGGTCAATCTTTGGGAGTGTTTCAAAGGATGGATTGAACTCGCCAATCCCCCTCCACCTATGAACGACATTGAAGATATCCCTGTGTGGACAGTTGAGAGAGATGACATATGCAACATTACTGTGCCTTTGATCCACAAGGCATATAATGAAGTCCAAGCCATAGTGGATGGTGGAGCAGGTGTAAATGTCCTATCAAAGGCGGTCTATGAAGAATGGGGTCTTCCACTAATGCAAAAGGCTAATTTTAACATACGCCTTGCCAATGATTCACGGGCTAAACCCTTGGGAATCGTGAATGGCGTGTCCACAAAGATCGCAGGAGTCCACTTTTCCCTTCAATTCACAATCTTGGATTCCCCAAAAAAATCTTATCAAATCTTACTTGGATGTCCTTGGTTATGGGAAGCATCAGTCCTCCATGATTGGGGAACTGAGAGACTGACAATCCAGAATCGTAACACCGCAGTCAAGGTGAATGTGGGGACAGGAGCTATAAAACCAATTGTGCCTAGAGCATTGGATGACACATCTTCAATGACAATCTCAAGCAAATCAGCTCCCTTGAAATAGCATGCCATAGCGGGCGATTCACAAAGCAATGTCAATAATTGGATACAGACATTGGCAACCATTGACAACTGCCATTCATTAGACCCCATCTTCTCATAGATAGATGCTAAGGTGCTATAAGTAGATCCTCCACTCACACATGAAGAACCAATGGATCTAGAGATGCCATTCTTTATGGCTGACCTCGAGTGGAATAATGAACTTGAAGAAGGTACCCATACCAATGAGGACTTAGATTTTCCTTGGGACCTTGAAACAGAGGCTGAGAATGCTGAAATTGAAGATCAAATCTTTGATAATGACTTATCCATTCTACATGCCCTAATAGCAGTCGAGCTCCCAAAAGTTGAACCTCCAAAGTTGAATAATAGCAGAAGATCTCGCAAGAAATCTGAAGGAGGAAATCGCAGAAAAGCCAAGGCCGAGCACTTCAACTTGCAAAGCTAGCTCCCTCAAAATTAGAACCACCGCCTCTTGAATGGTCCCGTGAGGGACTAGAAGGAGTGTGCTCAGCAAATGAACCCTTACTTGGAAACACCTTACTAGTGGAAAAGTTACCCCATAGTTCCCAACGTAAGAAGTTTTGGAAATATAAGCCACATGTGCGGATGAAGCTCAATCAAGAGACTTTAGAAAAAGAAGGTAAAAAAGAGCCTAACAAATTGGTAAATGAAACTATGCCACCCAGTACACACGGCACATGTCAGGCTAGTTCAACGCCATCAGAGGTTGATCTTTGAGAACTATCGGAATACTTCAAGAATTACACAAGTGGCAATGTGCCAATAGCAATGCCAAGACCAATGCCAAGACCACTAAGAGAATCTGAAGTTCAAGAAACCAATAGCATTGGAGAAACTCCAATCTATGAGGGACCTCCAATAGTATGGGTACCTTCTTCAGGTTTATTATTCCACTCGAGATCAGCCATAAAATCAGCCATAAAGGATGGCATCTCTAGATTAATTGGTTCTTCATGTGTGAGTGGAGGATCTACTTATAGCACCTTAGCATCTATCTATGAGAAGATGGGGTCTAATGAATGGCAGTTGTCGATGGTTGCCAATGTCTGTATCCAGTTATTGACATTGCTTTGTGAATTGCCCGCTATGGCATGCTGTTGCAAGGGAGCTGATTTGCTTGAGATTGTCATTGAAGATGTGTCATCCAATGCTCTAGGCACAATTGGTTTTATAGCTCTTGTCCCCACATTCACCTTGACTGCGGTGTTGCAATTATAGATTGTCAGTCTCTCAATTCCCCAATCATGGAGGACTGATGCTTCCCATAACCAAGGACGTCCAAGTAAGATTTGATAAGATTTTTTTGGGGAATCCAAGATTGTAAATTGAAGGGAAAAGTGGACTCCTGCAATCTTTGTGGACATGCCATTCACGATTCCCAAGGGTTTAGCCCGTGAATCATTAGCAAGGCATATGTTGAAATTAGCCTTTTGCATTAGTGGGAGACCCCATTCTTCATAGAGCTCCTTTGATAGGACATTTACACCTGCTCCACCATCCACTATGGCTTGGACTTCATTATATGCCTTGTGGATCAAAGGCACAGTAATGTTGCATATGTCATCTCTCTCAACCGTCCGCATAGGGATATCTTCAATGTCGTTCATAAATGGAGGGGGATTGGCGAGTTCAATCCATCCTCTCACCACACCATGAAGGGCAACATATACTGCCCTCTTGCCACACCGCGAAGGGCGTGTCAATCTGAGACAGTGCACTCTTGCACTTTCGGCTGTGCTACCTGCAGAGATTTGCTCCCAAACTCGAAAAAGGAAGGCAACATTGGTCCTCTTATGAGGACCTGCAAACTTGGTTTGCTTTCTTGATCTCCTTACCATGAACCAGGCTCTGATACCATGTGAAGATAATGGGAGAGATGGAAGGAATTCACTTGCAACTTTCTCACATACACAATGGGGGAATACACACAAAGGTGGAGGCTGAAAACAGTTTTCCTCTTCTTAGTTGTGAAAGCCAAAAGAACTCTAGTACAAAGAAATATAAGAACCCTATATGTGGGTCTCAACCAAACTCAACTAACTAAGGTGGCATACTAACTGAGCCACGAACTAGAGTAGATAAGGATAGGTATCATCCAGCTAGTATTCATGGGCGGTGTACCAACCGCATCTGCAGCTAACAAGCCGGTGACATAAATGCACAATGGTCACCCTAGCATATCACGAGTGGAGCTCGATATCTCAACACTCCATCTCCCCCTCGACACCCCCCTCCATCTCCACCACCCCCTCCCCCCTTCCCCCCTCCATCTCCACCACCCCCTTCCCCTCTCCCCTCCTCCATCTCCACCACCTCCCCCTCCATCTCCACCACCCCTTTCCCCCCCCCCCCCCCCCCCTCCCTCCATTCCCCCTCCCCTTCCCCCCACCCCCACCCCCCTCCATCTCCACCACCCCTCCCCCCCTTCCCCCCTCCATCTCCACCCCTCCCATTTCCACCACCTCTTTCTTCCCTCCCCCCACCCCCCTCCATCTCCACCACCCCCTCCCCCCTTCCCCCCTCCATCTCCACCACCCCTCACCCCCCTCCATCTCTACCACCCCCTCCCCCCTTCCCCCCTCCATCTCCACCACCACCACCCTCTCTCTCTCTTTTCCTCCTCTCTCTCTCTCTCTTTCTTCCCTCTCTCTTGATTTCTTAATCTCTCTCTCTCTCTCTTTCTTTATCTCTCTCTCTCTCTCTCTTTCTCTCTCACTCTCTCTCTCTCTCTCTCTCTCTCTCTCTCTCTTCCTCTCTTTCCCTCCCGCCCTCTCTCTCTCTCTCTTCCCCCCTCCCTCTTCTCTCTCTCTCTCTCTCTCTCTCTCTCTCTCTCTCTCTCTTTCCCCCTCCCTCTTCTCTCTCTCTCTCTCTCTCTCTCTCTTCCCTCTCTCTCTCTCTCTCTCTCTCTCTCTCTCTCCCCCCCTCCCCCCTCCCTCTTCTCTCTCTCTCTCTCTCTCTCTCTCTCTCTCTCTCTCTCTCTCTCTCTCCTTCCCCCCTTTCCCTCTCTGCTCTCCCCCTCCCTCCACCCCCCGCCCGTGCCCCGCTCGCCCGTGTCTTGCACCTCCTCGCCTTGCCCTCGCCACACCGTGCCCTGCCCGTGCCCCCTCGCACCCCGCCCGCCCGACTGCGCCTCGCCCCGCCCTACCCTGCTCGCCGTGAGAAACACCCCCACCTGCCCCTCACCCCTCCCCTCATCCCTCCCCTCCCCTCCACCCTCCACATCTCTCCCCTTTGCTGCACCCTCCACCCCTCGCCGCCGTGAAAACCCCCCCACTCGCCCCCCAGCCGCCCCTCCGTCCTCCCCTCCCCTCCCCTCTGTTTGAACCCCCCCCTGTGCCACCGTCGTGACAACTCCCCCCACAAACATAGTTTTAAAAAAAAAACCTAAATCTAACCTAGGTTAGTTTAACCTAAGTTAGGTTAGTCTAACTTAATTAGATTACTTTAACCTAGGTTAGTTATTGATAGTTAGGTTAGTCTAACTAAACTTCAGTTAGTAACTAACTATAGTTAATGAACCTAGTTAGGTTAGCCTCCCGGTTACAATAACTGGGAGGATATAGGTTAGTTAATCTAACTTGGATTAACTTGCTTCACTTGGTTCAAACCCCTCAATTGGACTTAAAGTCCATTCACGCCACCCTTAAGACCCCCCAAAAGCAAAATTTACCCCTACTTTAACCCCTCGTAACTCATCCGTTTGGGACCCAAACTGGACCCCGTTTGAACCCAGATTTCACACATGGAAATGCAATGATATGGGGTATTCTTGCAGCCCATTCGTGCCCCCGTGTGGGCCTCATTTTGCACAAATTCGCTTGTATCTTCACGTCATGACCTCTGATTAATGATCCGTTTGCACTGGCACAGTTTCCTACACGTAGGACAATCTTAGGCACATTATTAACAAAACGGTCCCTACACAAACCAACACCACTCTAACCCTCCCAACAATACTACATCCACACCTGCACTTGCGGTGGTGACATAGACACCCTTTGCAAATCTCGCCTAATTTGCATGTAGCTACATTTCGGCCAACGCCTCTGACTCCAATGCTTGCCAAATCCACATATAACTCTAGTGCAACCACTGCCTCTGACAATCCTCTACCCCGAATCCCCCCCTGAAATTCAATCACTCCCTTTGACTCCTCCATGCCACAACATGGCTGGATGCCATCGCGACAATGATGGGGATATCGACCTCGATGCAGAGGTTGACAATTTCTTTAATCAAAGAAATAATAACACTCAAGGAAAGTGCCCCTTGGGAAAACTGGAACTTCCCAAATATAATGGTAGGGGAGATCTAGCCCAATTTCTCCAGCATTTTGATGCCGCATGCCGAGCAGGTGGAGATCAATCCCATGAAACCAAGGTGGCTTGGTTTCCCATGATCTTAACTAATGAAGCTTTTGAATGGTACCTAGACCTTCTAGTGGAAGAGCGTGCCACATGGGACCTACTTCAAATGGAATTTAAAAGACACTTTCAAATGGAGAGGCTACAAGATGATCCCGCTCTCCAACTAAGCAAGATCAAACAAGGCCGACAAGAAGATGTACGCACGTACCTGGGTAAGATGAAAATATTAATTGCCAAATGTGTCCCACGCCCAGATGCAAAGTACCTCATGGCATGGTTCATTGTAAGACTAAGAAAATCCGAAAGGATATGAAAAAGATAAGCAGCTATGAAACGTTCAGTGCTGCTCATGCGATAGCCATTGACATCGAGGATGGCATGACTAACTCAAACAGTAGCAGTGATGATGGTAGATCTAGTACAAAAGATAAGCGCTCGAAAAAAGGCAAGTCCATTGCTGAAACATCAAATGAAGATTGCCTAGAGGCCATGACGATGTAGCTGAAAGAAGACATGATGCAGGCCATGGAACAAAAACTTCACTTGTCTCAACCGCCAACTTAGACATATCCACGGCGAGAAAATGTGTGGTGTCCACATTGCATGGCCAATCATATAGCAAATGAGTGCCCGGGGTCCTAAGAGCTAGGATCACTGCACAAGCAAATCCACCGCCAAGGTTGTGGTGCCATATCTGCATCGTCGGTGGTCATGATGAAAACAATTGCATCTTCAACATGCGCAACAACCCGCCTCGACCTCAACAATACCAAGCGGCACCCACAACAGTGTATAGGCAACCCACACTTGCACAAGCGCCCCCAGCTCCGAGGCTAAATCCTGTTCCCATTTGGACACAAGTCCCATGACCACTCAGGAATCCGAATCCACGACCATATCCAAGAGCACCAAATCCAGCTCCTCAAGTAGTTCCAATACATCAATTACAAGCCGAGGAAGTAGACTCGTCATTTGAGTATGAAACTGAGTACCCAATGTACTATGTAGAAGGTGCAGAGGGTCTAATACCAATTTATGCAAATCAAGTACGTCCCAACACCTATCGAGCACCAATCAAGTGCTATGGTTGTGGTGAAAATCACCGGATCGCAGAGTGCCCTCATCGTGGTAGCCCCACTACTTTCCAACCACTCTGTAGAGATTGTGGCATAGGACATTCCTGTATGGATTGTCCCATGAAAAATAAAGTCCCACAACAAACAGAGGTTAAGCCCAACATCCCAATCAGCATCATTGGGGTGGACCATCAAAGTCTGGGTCTGGCAAGTGTAATATCACAACCTATCAATGTAATTACACGCCAACAAAAAGAGGCCATCAAGGACCCTAACATTCCAATCCAACCAAAGCAACTTCTTAAAAAGAAAGCACAAGTGCCTCCACCTTCGCCAAGCAATGAGTAGCTGAGCTCATCCACATCAACTCCCGAGCCTCAAATAAAAGAAGCTCAATACCCAAATGCAGAGGTGGAGAAGGCTCATTTTTAGGCACTTCAACAATGTATACAAAAGGAACAAGCTCAATTTGAGGCTGAGAAACAAGCTCAAGATTCAATCCATGAATTGGCTCCACAAAGTATTGATACTGTACTTGAGCCTCTGTTCCAACAATAGACTCCACAACATAATGTACCACTACGTCAACTTGAAGGAGCCGCACTCTCTAGCATCTTGAGTTGCCCGGTGTTAATTCCCATTGGAATCCTCCTACAAAATTGTCCCAATCTCCGGGAGAGTTTCAAAGGATGGATTGAACTCGCCTATCCCCCTCCACCTATGAATAACATTGAAGATATCCCTATGCAAACGGTTGAGAGAGATGACATATGCAACATTACTGTGCCTTTGATCCACAAGGCATATAATGAAGTCCAAGCCATAGTGGATGGTGGAGCAGGTGTAAATGTCCTATCAAAGGAGCTCTATGAAGAATGGGGTCTCCCACTAATGCAAAAGGCTAATTTCAACATATGCCTTGCCAATGATTCATGGGCTAAACCCTTGGGAATCGTGAATGGCATGTCTACAAAGATCGCAGGAGTCCACTTTTCCCTTCAATTCACAATCTTGGATTCCCCAAAAAAATCTTATCAAATCTTACTTGGATGTCCTTGGTTATGGGAAGCATCAGTCCTCCATGATTGGGGAACTGAGAGACTGACAATCCAGAATCGCAACACTGCAGTCAAGGTGAATGTGGGGATAGGAGCTATAAAACCAATTGTGCCTAGAGCATTGGATGACACATCTTCAATGACAATCTCAAGAAAATAAGCTGCCTTGCAACATCATGCCATAGCGGGCGATTCACAAAGCAATGTCAATAACTGGATACAAACATTGGCAACCATCAACAACTCTCATTCATTAGACCCCATCTTCTCATAGATAGATGCTAAGGTGCTATAAGTAGATCCTCCACTCACACATGAAGAACCAATCGATCTAGAGATGCCATTCTTTATGGCTGACCTCGAGTGGAATAATAAACCTGAAGAAGGTACCCATACCAATGAGGACTTAGATTTTCCTGGGGACCTTGAAACAGAGGCTGAGAATGCTAAAATTGAAGATCAAATCTTTGATAATAACTTATCCATTCTACATGCCCTAATGGCAGTCGAGCTCCCAAAAGTTGAACCTCCAAAGTTGAATAATAGCAGAAGATCTCGCAAGAAAGCTGAAGGAGGAAATCGCAGAAAAGCCAAGGCCGAGCACTTCAACTTGCAAAGCCAGCTCCCTCAAAATTAGAACCACCACCTCTTGAATGGTCCCATGAGGGACTAGAAGGAGTGTGCTTAGCAAATGAACCCTTACTTGGAAACAACTTACTAGTGGAAAAGTTACCCCATAGTTCTCAACGTAAGAAGTTTTGGAAATATAAGCCACATGTGCGGATGAAGCTCAATCAAGAGACTTCAAAAAAAGGTAAAAAAGAGCCTAACAAATTGGTAAATGAAACTATGCCACCCAGTACACATGGCACATGTCAGGCTAGTTCAATGCCATCAGAGGTTGATCTTTGAGAACTGTCGGAATACTTCAAGAATTACACAAGTGGCAATGCGCCAATAGCAATGCCAAGACCAATGCCAAGACCATAAGAGAATCTGAAGTTCAAGAAACCAATAGCATTGGAGAAACTCCATTCTATGAGGGACCGGCAAAAAACCTACACAGTAAACCTTGCCCTTGAAGGGGAGGAAGAAAAACTGGTCTTCATTGGGAAACAGCTTCGACAAGAAGATGGAACCAAACTCAAAGCACTCCTAATGGAATAGCGTGACTGCCTAGCATGGTCATACAAAGAGATGAAAGGAATTTCACCAAACGTGGTAGTACACACAATACCTATAAGAAAATGTGCTCACCCTAAGGTATGTGGACCTTATTGCACAAATCCTAAATATGGCACCATGGTTTATGACGAGCTTGACAAAATATGAAGAGGGGAGAGGAGAAGAGTGGAGATGAGGAGAGAGGGCACAGCTAGAGAGCACACCACAAATGACTAACTGTACACTAGATTTAGTTGAAAAAATAGAATATATACAAACCCTTTTAGGGTTAGGGTTAGGGGATCTAACCCTTTCCTTTATAGCACTCTATAAGGTTAGTGCTATGCACATATGATCACGTGATGGTGCTATGCACACATGATCACATGATGTTGAGCGTGAACTCTCAACACCTTCCCTCAAGATCAACATCATGAAGTAGGCCTTCCCTCAAGATGATGATTCTGGGGAATCGAAGAAGGACTGAGCATTACATTCCATCACACCCCTTTAATGGGAATGTCCTTCCTCTGCATCAAACCAAGAGCTAGTCGGTGTTTCTCGAATAGCTCTTTACCGAGTGGTTTGTAAAGATGTTTGCACCATCTTCTTTGCTATCACAATGCTGCAATGTGATGTCACCAAGTCACACTCTTTCTCTGATGAAGTGCTCTCTGACATCAATGTGTTTTGTCCTGGAGTGATATACTGGATTTTTGGCCAATGCTTGAGCCGATTGATCATCACAGTATATTGTTGTTGGCTTTGACTCATCAAAGTAATCTATTTCTGACAATAGTCTTCTGAGCCATATAGCCTCACATGCATCTGTAGTGAGTGCTCTATATTCTGCTTCAATCGAAGACAAAGAAGCAGTTGGTTGTTTGTTTGACAACCATGATATAGCACCTTGGCCAAGGAAAAATGCATATCCCTGTGTCGATCTCCTGGTCTCATGATCTCCAGCATAGTCACTATCACAGTATCCATGCAACCGTGGATGACTTCCTCTGTATTCTATCCCAAACTGTCTTGTACCTCTGATGTATCTCAAGACTCTTTTGGCTGCATTCCAATGAGACTGTTTTGGATTTGCCATAAACTATGCTAGTGAGCTTACTGCATAACAAAATCTGGCCGTGTGATTGTCAGATATATAAGAGATCCAATGAGTTGCCTATAGTATCTGTCATTGACTGTAGGCTTTTCTGAATCTTTAGTAAGTTTCAAACTCTGTTCCATGGGAGTGGCTGCAATCTTGCAATCTGCCATATGAAACTTCTTCAAGAGACTATCAACATACTTGAGCTGACTCATGAATGTGCTATCTGAATCTCTCTAGAACTCAATTCCAAGACAATAGTGCATAAGTTCAAGATCTTTCATGTCGAACTCTGCAGATAAGTCTTGTTTTAGTTTTTTGATGAAGCTATCCTTGCTTCCTGTCACAATCAGATCATCTACGTATAAAAGTGCAATAGTAATGTCATCCCCTTGAACTTTGTAGTAGAGAGTATGATCTGCATTGGACTTCATGTAGCCCAGATCAGCAAAATACTTGTCAATTCTGCTGTACCAACTTCTGGGTGCTTGCTTTAAGCCATAGAGACTTTTCTTGAGATGGCAAACCTTGTTCTCCTTTCCTGGTTTAACATAACCGGCTGGTTGTTGCATGTAGACTTCCTCATCTAGATAACCATTGAGAAATGCATTCTTGACATCGAGCTGATACACATTCCATTTACTGAGTGTCGCTAGTGATATCAAGAACCGTATGGAATCCATCTTTGCTACTGGAGCATAAATCTCATCATAATCTTGACCATATTGTTGTGGAAATCCTTTTGCAACTAATCTGGCTTTGTATCTTTGAATACTGCCATCTGGATTGTACTTCACTTTGTATACCCATTTGTTGGCTATGGCCTTCTTTCCTGGTGGAAGGTCGCATAATTCCCAAGTGTTATTTTTATACAAAGCATCCATTTCTTCATTCATAGCAGTTTGCCATTCTGGCTTGTCTACTGCGTCTTCGAAGTACACTGGCTCTTCTGTAGCCATGATGGTAGTCATAAGAGCATAGTTGGTGGTTTCCACCTGAATTGCTTTGCCTTTCTGAGCATATGTCAATCTGGCTAGTGGTCTGCTTTCCCTAGTAGACCGTCTGAGCTGCTGTGGTGCTGCTTGGGGTGTTGCTGGCAATTCTTGCTCTTCTTCATCAACCTGTTCTGTAGATGACTGTGAAGTCGATGCTTCTATCTCCTATGTAGGTGAGGTTTTGACAAAATATGAAGAGGGGAGAGGAGAAGAGTGGAGATGAGGAGAGAGGGCACAGCTAGAGAGCACACCACAAATGACTAACTGTACACTAGAATTAGTTGAAAAAATAGAATATATACAAACCCTTTTAGGGTTAGGGTTAGGGGATCTAACCCTTTCCTTTATAGCACTCTATAAGGTTAGTGCTATGCACATATGATCACGTGATGGTGCTATGCACACATGATCACATGATGTTGAGCATGAACTCTCAACACCTTCCCTCAAGATCAACATCATGAAGTAGGCCTTCCCTCAAGATGATGATTCTGGGGAATCGAAGAAGGACTGAGCAACATTCCATCACACCCCTTTAATGGGAATGTCCTTCCTCTGCATCAAACCAAGAGCTAGTCGGTGTTTCTCGAATAGCTCTTTACCGAGTGGTTTGGTAAAGATGTCTGCAACATTTTCTTTGCTATCACAATGCTGCAGTGTGATGTCACCAAGTAACACTCTTTCTTTGATGAAGTGCTCTCTGACATCAATGTGCTTTGTTCTGGAGTGATATACTGGATTTTTGGCCAATGCTTGAGCCGATTGATTATCACAGTATATTGTTGTTGGCTTTGACTCATCAAAGTAATCTATTTCTGACAATAGTCTTCTGAGCCATATAGCCTCACATGCACCTGTAGTGAGTGCTCTATATTCTGCTTCAGTCGAAGACAAAGAAACAGTTGGCTGTTTGTTTGACAACCATGATATAGCACCTTGACCAAGGAAAAATGCATATCCCTGTGTCGATCTCCTGGTCTCATGATCTCCAGCATAGTCACTGTCACAGTATCCATGCAACCGTGAATGACTTCCTCTGTATTCTATCCCAAACTGTCTTGTACCTCTGATGTATCTCAAGACTCTTTTGGCTGCATTCCAGTGAGACTGTTTTGGATTTGCCATAAACTATGCTAGTGAGCTTACTGCATAACAAATATCTGGCCATGTGATTGTGAGATATATAAGAGATCCAATGAGTTGCCTGTAGTATCTGTCATTGACTGTAGGCTTTTCTGAATCTTTAGTAAGTTTCAAACTCTGTTCCATGGGAGTGGCTGCAATCTTGCAATCTGCCATATGAAACTTCTTCAGGAGACTGTCAACATACTTGAGCTGACTCATGAATGTGCTATCTAAATCTCTCCAGAACTCAATTCCAAGACAATAGTGCATAAGTCCAAGATCTTTCATGTCGAACTCTGCAGATAAGTCTTGTTTTAGTTTTCTGATGAAGCTATCCTTGCTTCCTATCACAATCAGATCATCTACGTACAAAAGTGCAATAGTAATGTCTTCCCCTTGAACTTTGTAGTAGAGAGTATGATCTGCATTGGACTTCATGTATCCCAGATCAGCAAAATACTTGTCAATTCTGCTGTACCAACTTCTGGGTGCTTGCTTTAAGCCATAGAGACTTTTCTTGAGATGGCAAACCTTGTTCTCCTTTCCTGGTTCAACATAACCGGCTGGTTGTTGCATGTAGAC
Organism: Dipteris shenzhenensis; assembly: GCF_047967505.1. Taxonomy (NCBI): domain Eukaryota; kingdom Viridiplantae; phylum Streptophyta; class Polypodiopsida; order Gleicheniales; family Dipteridaceae; genus Dipteris; species Dipteris shenzhenensis. The sequence continues at coordinate 13,601,437 of NC_141614.1, read as the reverse complement.
TTCCTCGTCTAGATAACCATTGAGAAATGCATTCTTGACATCGAGCTGATACACATTCCATTTGCTGAGTGTCGCTAATGATATCAAGAACCGTATGGAATCCATCTTTGCTACTGGAGCATAAGTCTCATCATAATCTTGGCCATATTATTGTTGTGCAAATCCTTTTGCAACTAATCTGGCTTTGTATCTCTGAATACTGCCATCTGGATTGTACTTCACTTTGTATACCCATTTGTTGGCTATGGCCTTCTTTCCTGGTGGAAGGTCGCATAATTCCCAAGTGTTATTTTTATACAAAGCATCCATTTCTTCATTCATAGCAGTTTGCCATTCTGGCTTATCTACTGCATCTTCGAAGTACACTGGCTCTTCTGTAGCCATGATGGTAGTCATAAGAGCATAGTTGGTGGTTTCCACCTGAATTGCTTTGCCTTTCTGAGCATATGTCAATCTGGCTGGTGGTCTGCTTTCCCTAGTAGACCGTCTGAGCTGCTGTGGCGCTGCTTGGGGTGTTGCTGGCAATTCTTGCTCTTCTTCATCAACCTGTTCTGTAGATGACTGTGAAGTCGATGCTTCTATCTCCTGTGTAGGTGAGGTTTTCCATTCTGATTCCTCATCAAAGATTACATCTCTGGAGATAATGACTTTGCGGTTGATGGGATCATACAATTTGTATGCTTTGCTTTCTTCACTGTAGCCAACCATGATGCATTTGCGTGACTTCGCATCCAATTTCCTGCGATGATCATCATGTATGTGGGCATTTGCTATGCAACCAAATATGCGGAGATGCCCAATGCGTGGCTTGTGTCCAGTGAATGCTTCATAAGGAGTCATACCTTGTATCAGTTCGGTAGGAAGCCGATTAAGCAAATAGTTAGCTGTAGCTATTGCTTCTGCCCAATACTGATTCGGAAGATGCTTTTCACTAAGCATTGCTCTAGCACTGTCTGCTGAAGTCCCATTCTTCCTTTTAGCTCTTGCATTTTGCTGAGGAGTATCTGCACATGTGAATTGTCTTCGAATGCCGTGATTTTTGCAAAAGTTCATGAATGCTGAAGACATGTATTCACCTCCTCTGTCTGATCTCATGACCTTAATCTTTCTACCTGTTTGGTTTTCTACCATGGCTTTGAATTCTTGAAATCTGGCAAACACTTCAGATTTCTCTTTCAGAAAGTAGACCCAACAATATCTGCTGTAGTCATCAAAGAAGGTCAAGTAATAAAGTGAACCATTGATGCTACGGGTCTGGGCATAACCCCATACATCTGTATGAATCAAATCAAGAATACCTCGTGCACGAGAGGTACTTCTGACAAAGTTGGTTCGCTTTTGTTTGCCGAAGCAGCATGCTTCACAAACCTTTCCAAGAAACTGTAGCTTCGGAATCCCAATTGCCATATTCTGATTCCTTAGATCTAACAAGTACTTGAAGTTGACATGACCATATCTCTTGTGCCATTTTGCAGATAGTGGCATTTGTTGCATTTGAGCTGACATGGCATGCTTATCTGGTACTGTAGCTAGCATCCTGTATAAGCGTCCTTCCTTGACACCTTTTGCTACTAGCTGACCTCTTTTGGATTTGTCTCTGATAGTGCATTCATCACCGTCGAAGATGACTTTGTAGTTGTGTTCCGTCATTTGACCTACTGACAAAAGGTTCTTGCTGAGCTTCGGAACATAGAGCACATCTTTGACTAATCCTTTTGTACCAATGAAATTGTTCATAGGGATAACCCATGTCCCTTGAACCGGATTCGGTGTATTGTCTACTGTGTAGATGACATTCTTTTGTCCTTCTAATGGCTTCATTTCTGTGAACCATTCCTGATGATTTGTCATATGAGATGATGCACCACTGTCGATGTACCAAGGATCCTGTTCCACTTGGTCGACTTGATAGCTGAAATCCTCTTTGGGATTGAAATCAGTGTCTAGGTGCATTATATCAGTCTAATGCAATTCCTCACTTGCAAGAAACATATTTCCATGTTCATTTGCAAAATGACTGTGACTAGAATGTCCACCACGATGATTTCCTCTTCCTTGGGAATTCCCTCGATTACTGGATTGACCGCCTTGGTCATACTGCTTCTTGCGGCAATCTCTTTCATAGTGTCCAAACTTGTGACAATAGTTGCATTGAACGTTTGACACATTGGTGGATGCATTCCCTCGTCCTTGAAATCTTCCTCGGTTGGAATGATTTCCTCTTTGCTGATTCTGATGTTGTTGAGGATGATGCTGATTTTGACTTTGTTGATGATGACCACTTTTCTGATATGATCTACCTCTGTTTCTACCTTTGCCTCTGCTTCTGTCTGAAGCTGTGAATGCCTGATCATTAGAATGACCTTTACGTGCTTGAATGGCCTGAGTCCTGAGTTCTTCACCAAGTAGAACTGATTGAAGTCCTTCCAGTGTTGGAATTTGCCGTTGGATGGCAATACTCTGGACTAGATTCTCATATCCTTCTCCTAGTCCATTCAGGATTACTTGAACCATTTCTGCGGGATTCATAGTCTCTCCTGCTACTGCAAGTTGATTGTTGTAGTCTTTGATGCGGAGTACATAAGCATGACCGGTTTCATTGCTATTGCGGAAACTCTGGTTGATCTGGTTTCTCAGGGTGAGAATCCTGGATGTGTTCTTGGACTCGTAGAGAGCTGCGAACATATCCCATGCTTCTTTTGATGTCTTGACTGTGTTGAGCTGTCCTAGCATGACATCTTGCACATTCTGCTTGATCAGGTGATAGGCATACTTGTCTTTCTTATCCCATTCTGCTTGAGCTCGGGCAATGGCAGGATCTGCTACTGGTGTGGAAACTGTTTGTGTAGATGTAGATCCTGATGTAGATCCCGTTGCTGGTGCTGTGACAACACATGGAGTAGAGCTACTGGTGGCTGGATCGGCCAATGGTCTAGGTATAGATCCATCGACATACTCCCATTTGTCCTGAAGCACAAGAATGGTCTCCATTCAGTATTTCCATGTACCATAATTGGAGTTGTCTAACTTAGCAGATGCCTCCAGATTGAGGTTGCTAGTCGACATGGTGCAAACAATGTACTCAAAAGTGTCCTGAAAAAACTCTGTATGAATCAACTGCAAATACACTGAAGATGCCAAGTGAAATCTCTGTACCGTCGGTGAAGATAGAACTACAGTATATAAGATCTGATCTGTGTTACAAGGCTTGTGGCAATGATGCCGGGAATAGCCAAGAGGCTTTACAAGGCTGAAAAATGATGTGCACGATGCCGTGAGATAGCCAAATAGGCTTTACAATGGTGGCATGTGTGTGTGAAATCAAGTGCTATCTGCCCACTGAATCAATCTGCAATGCCTCTGAACTCTGAAGTCTACTCACTGAACTGATGAACGTAAGGTTTTAGGTAATGTAATGATGTGAAATCGGATGTGAGCGTATGGACTGACTCTGAGTAGGTACTAGTCGGGAATTTCGGGCATGGCTTAGATTGGCAACTTGGGGAATTCAAAGCGTCCCCTCTATGGCGATCTAGTCTACTCTGATCTAGATCTAAACCAACCGTCGATCGATGAAAGAGCAGCAAATAATTCCTTTTCTTTTGTTCTTTTTAAGTGCTGGGTCAGATGTGTCGATGTAGAGGCAAATGTGCGTGAAGGAAGTGGTTTTGTCAGCGAGACTCAAATGTGAGTGTAACTTGTGCCGAAATGTGCATGTGATGTAACGAGCGTGTAGAGCACAAAAAAACGAGTGACTTTCCTTTTTGGAGCACCCTCAAATTCTTCCTGGATCAAGAGATATGACTTGATCTAGGTGGAGGGGCAAAAGGAGTGCAAATGGTGCTCAATGATGATGTGTCACTGTGAGTCACATGCAGTGATGATGTGGCACTGTGCTTAGCAAGAGGTGTGCCAGTGAAGCTCTGTGCTGAGGTGGCAGGAGTGTGCACATGTAGTGTGTGCACAGTGTGCCTGGCAAGGGACTATGCCTGCAGAGGGTCAGGACTGCTGAGGTGGCACAGATGATGTCAACAGGGTGACATGGCAATGCTGACATGGCACTGATGACATGGCAGAAGTGACGTGGCCTGATGACGTGGCTTGGTGATGTGGCCTAGTGATGTGGCACTGATGATGTGGCAGGTGACATGGCTGATGATGTGTCACTGATGACGTGGCATTGTGGATAGGCTGATGACGTGTCACTGATGACGTGGCATTGTGGATAGGCTGATGATGTGGTAGTCGGTGATGTGTCAGTTGATGTGGCAGATAAGATGACGTTGCCACGTGGCACAATTGTGATCAAACCACCTAACTAGGGGTTGACTGAACCTAACCCTGGTTAGGTCCTATCTGCCATGTGTCAAGCGACTGACCACTGGTGGCTAACCAAACCTAGGTTGCTAACCAACCCTATCTTCCACGTGTTGCTTCATAGGCAGTCAGAATCTTTTGAAGATTCTGATGATTCTGCTGACGGAGGTTCACGATCGATGATGCTTGGAGGTCGACCGTAGTTCAAGTGGCGTTGTTGGAGTCGATGGCCTCGGAGCTCTTTGCATGAAGAGCTGGCTGTAGGACTTGGAAGAGCCATGTAGGAGCTTGTTGGAGGAGGCTACACGCTGGCTACTGGTTCGTGGCATCCTTCATTGGAGCGATGTCGTTCTGCGAATCGCCTTTGAGTGGAGCTTCACTGGATCCGCCTATGCTCAAGCACCTGCAGATCCGGGCTAGAGAAGTCTCGATAAAGGAGGTTGTGAAGCCATTGCGGGCTTGCGGAGCTGTGTAGGAGCTAGTTGCGTTGAGGTTGGAGCAGGCGCTGGCTTGTCTTGGAGAAGCTTCACTGAGAGCGTGGCTCGGCTTGTAGACGGGCCAAGCTCTTTGGCGCGTGAGCTCAGTTTATGGCAGAGCTTTTGGTGTTGCAGGGCATCTTGTCATTTGGAGAAGCAGGGGCTGCTCGAGCGCCGTGTGCATCAAGCCTTCGATTGCCAGCAAAGCAAAGCAAAGCAGTTGGAGGCTCCAAGTCACTAAAGTCGTTAGCTATGAAGCTTGGGAGAAGGTCATTTGGAAAGCCTCATCCATGGCACAGCTTGGTGGCAATCCGTAAAGGTCGCTACAGCTGGTAGAGCACTTGGGGACCTTGGAGCGTGTTGGAGATGGCGGAGTCGTGCTTGCTGAGTATGGAGTCGCGGGTCGTTTGGAGAGGCTTTGGTGCAAAGAGTCGTTGGAGCTACTCGTCGCCCGTAGGTCTCTCTCACTCTCTTTCCCGAAACTCGGCCTTCTTAATGAAGACCCCTCACGATGGAAATCTCAGAACTCTCTCAAGAGAAATCACTTTTCCCAAGAACAAAGGAAACAATGACGATTTGCACAATCACTCCTATCTTTCTCTCAGAATGAGACTAAAACCTTTCTTTCTCTCTTGGAGGAACAAGAAAGCTCTCTCTCTCTCTCTTGGCTTTCTCTCGCAAACAAATCTCTTACAAACGAAAAATTTCTTCCTCATAGAGAATAGATCTCAACACTCAATGAATCTCTCAAGAATAGAATTCTCTCACAGAAGAACAAAATCTTTCACAAACTCTTGAAGGAGATGAACGGAAATATCTCACCAAATGGACGGAATTTTCTCTCAACGGAAGTGAAGGGAAGGATCTCACAATCACTCAAGAGGACTCTCAATCTCACAATCTCTCTCACACTCTCAAGAAACTCAATGTCTCAGCGGAAGACAAGAGAGCTCTGATACCATGACAAAATATGAAGAGGGGAGAGGAGAAGAGTGGAGATGAGGAGAGAGGGCACAGCTAGAGAGCACACCACAAATGACTAACTGTACACTAGAATTAGTTGAAAAAATAGAATATATACAAACCCTTTTAGGGTTAGGGTTAGGGGATCTAACCCTTTCCTTTATAGCACTCTATAAGGTTAGTGCTATGCACATATGATCACGTGATGGTGCTATGCACACATGATCACATGATGTTGAGCGTGAACTCTCAACAGGTTTTCCATTCTGATTCCTCATCAAAGATTACATCTTTGGAGATAATGACTTTGCGGTTGATGGGATCATACAATTTGTATGCTTTGCTTTCTTCACTGTAGCCAACCATGATGCATTTGCGTGACTTCCCATCCAATTTCCTGCGATGATCATCATGTATGTGGGCATATGCTATGCAACCAAATATGCGGAGATGCCCAATGTGTGGCTTGTGTCCAGTGAATGCTTCATAAGGAGTCATACCTTGTATCGGTTCGGTAGGAAGCCGATTAAGCAAGTAGTTAGCTGTAGCTATTGCTTTTGCCCAATACTGATTCGGAAGATGCTTTTCACTAAGCATTGCTCTAGCACTGTTTGCTAAAGTCCCATTCTTCCTTTCAGCTCTTGCATTCTACTGAGGATTATCTGCACATGTGAATTGTCTTCAAATGCCGTGATTTTTGCAAAAGTTCATGAATGCTGAAGACATGTATTCACCTCCTCTGTCTGATCTCATGACCTTAATCTTTCTACCTGTTTGGTTTTCTACCATGGCTTTGAATTCTTGAAATCTGGCAAACACTTCAGATTTCTCTTTCAGAAAGTAGACCCAACAATATCTGCTGTAGTCGTCTATGAAGGTCAAGTAATAAAGTGAACCATTGATGGTGCGGGTCTGGGCATAACCCCATACATCTGTATGAATCAAATCAAGAATACCTCGTGCACGAGAGGTACTTCTGACAAAGTTGGTTCGCTTTTGTTTGCCGAAGCAGCATGCTTCACAAACTTTTCCAAGAAACTGTAGCTTCGGAATCCCAATTGCCATATTCTGATTCCTGAGATCTAACAAGTACTTGAAGTTGACATGACCATATCTCTTGTGCCATTTTGCAGATAGTGGCATCTGTTGCATTTGAGCTGACATGGCATGCTTATCTGGTACTGTAGCTAGCATCCTGTATAAGCGTCCTTCCTTGACACCTTTTGCTACTAGCTGACCTCTTTTGGATTTGTCTCTAATAGTGCATTCATCACCGTCGAAGATGACTTTGTAGTTGTGTTCCGTCATTTGACCTACTGACAAAAGGTTCTTGCTGAGCTTCGGAACATAGAGCACATCTTTGACTAATCCTTTTGTACCAGTGAAATTGTTCATAGGGATAACACCTGTCCCTTGAACCGGATTCGATGTATTGTCTACCGTGTAGATGACATTCTTTTGACCTTCTAATGGCTTCATTTCTGTGAACCATTCCTGATGATTTGTCATATGAGATGATGCACCGCTGTCGATGTACCAAGGATCCTATTCCACTTGGTCGACTTGATAGTTAAAATCCTCTTTGGGATTGAAATCAGTGTCTAGGTGCATTGTATCAGTCTGATGCAATTCCTCACTTGCAAGAAACATATTGCCATGTTCATTTGCAAAATGACTGTGACTAGAATGTCCACCACGATGATTTCCTCTTCCACGAGAATTCCCTCGATTACTGCTGGATTGACCTCCTTGATCGTACTGCTTCTTGCGGCAATCTCTTTCATAGTGTCCAAACTTGTGACAGTAGTTGCACTGAATGTTTGACACATTGGTGGATGCATTCCCTCGTCCTTGGAATCTTCCTCGATTGGAATGATTTCCTCTTTGCTGATTTTGATGTTGCTGAGGATGATGCTGATGCTGATGTTGATTTTGACTTTGCTTTTATTGATGATGACCACTTTTCTGATATGATCTACCTCTGTTTCTGCCTTTGCCTCGGCTTCTATCTGAAGCTGTGAAAGCCTGATCATTAGAATGACCTTTACGTGCTTGAATGGCCTGAGTCTTGAGTTCTTCACCAAGTAGAACTGACTGAAGTCCTTCCAGTGTTGGAATTTGTGGTTGGATGGCAATACTCTGGACTAGATTCTCATTTCCTTCTCCTAGTCCATTCAGGATTACTTGAACCATTTCTATGGGATTCATAGTCTCTCCTGCTGCTGCAAGTTGATTGTTGTAGTCTTTGATGCGGAGTACATAAGCATGACCGGTGTCACTGCTATTGCGAAAACTCTGGTTGATCTGGTTCTCAGGGTGAGAATCCTGGATGTGTTCTTGGACTCGTAGAGAGCTGTGAACATATCCCATGCTTCTTTTCATGTCTTGAGTATGTTGAGCTATCCTATTCTGCTTGATCAAGTGATAGGCATACTTGTCTTTCTTATCCCATTCTGCTTGAGCTCGGGCAATGGCAGGATCTGCTACTGGTGCGGAAACTGTTTGTGTAGATGTAGATCCCGATGTAGATCCCATTGCTGGTGTTGTGACAACAGATGGAGTAGAGCTACTGGTGGCTGGATCGGCCAATTGTCTAGGTATAGATCCATCGACATACTCCCATTTGTCCTGAAGCACAAGAATGGTCTCCATTCGGTATTTCCATGTACCGTAATTGGAGTTGTCTAACTTAGCAGATGCCTCCAGATTGAGGTTGCTAGTCGACATGGTGCAAACAATGTACTCAAAAAGTGTCCTGGAAAACTCTGTATGAATCAACATGGTGTATAGTGTAAAGATATTTCGGCACTATCTACTAGCAAATGATTTTGTTTTGTACACCGATTATCAAGCATTACTTTATCTTGTGAACCGTCCGTGTGCAATAGGAAGAATAACCAGATGGCTCCTCTTGCTTCAAGAATTAAACTTTAAAATAGTGGTTCGCAAAGGTGGGCCCAACACCACATTGCTGATCACATATCTCATGTCAAGTCGGGAGAAGAAGCCACTGGAGTAGAAGACGACTTACCAAATGCTATACTATTTCAAATAGATGATGTTCCAGAGTGGTGTGGAGATATCATTGGTTACTTAATGGCAGTAAGACCACCCCCTGAAATGAAAGCAATAGATGCCAAAAAATTGATTCTAAAGGTTGCACCCTATTAACTCATTGTAGGACAACTATACAAGATGGGCAAGGACCTGATATTAAGAAGATATGTAATGCCTCATGAGATCATGCCAATCCTAAGTGAAGTCCATGAAGGCATTCCCTTGGGGGTAGTAGGGTGTGCTTTTTCTATGGATTAGCATGATGCCAAACAAGAGTTCTTGGATTACCTCATTGACAAAATGTGTGCCTCTATCCTACACAATTTCAATGGGGCATCCGAATCGGGTGATCACATTTTCGTATAAGAATCTTGCTGTGCTTCTGGCATCTGCCTTTTTGACTGCTTTAGCTTCAGCCCATTCTGTAAAGTAATTAGTGGCCACAATGATGTAGCGTGCCTGTGTTCCTTTTGCTGTTGGATGTATGGGACCCACATAGTCAATCCCCCATTTTTCAAATGGTTTTTGTGTAACAACTGTTGTTAAAGGATTGAATTCTTTATGTTGTGGTTTAGTAGTCCATTGGCATACATCACAGCGTTTTACATATTCATAGGCATCTGCCCATAGCATTGGCCACCAGTAGCTTGCGAGGACAACTTTTCTTACTGTGGCTTCGCCGAATCCACCAACAAATAATATGCATTATCCTCACCAAGGTAGTAGAACCATAGCGTTCTGATTGGGCAGAGAAATTGAATGCAGCCTTATGGGCATACAAAACCACAGTCAAGGTCAGTATAGGGAACACAACTTTTCAATTGGTGTATGGCCTTGAAGCTGTGGTCCCACTAGAATTTGTAATACCAAGTCTATGCATAGCAGTACAGGAATGCATGGGAGACCATGAATCCTTGAAAGAAAGGCTCTATCAGTTGGAGAAGCATACGGAGACAAGATGTTGAGAGTTATGGTGCCATGAGCACATGTAGAGCAAAGGTATGAGTAAAGGGAAAGCTGCCACATGGCATGGAGGAGATATCCCACATGTGAGCAAGCAAATGGATGCAAGTACCCTCACCTATAAAAGGGAGGTTCATTTGAAGTAATATCAATCAAGCACTTTGCACTATCTCAAGATTCTCTTTATGAGTCCAAGCTAATTTATCTTGGAACCTAATTGACTTGAGATACATGTCATGAGCACTCTCTTCATCATGTTTCCACATAGGTTCCATCCACCTTAGAGCGCTCCATAGATCCTGAGGCACACATGTTTTGTCATGGTATCAGAGCATAGCCTAGCTCTCCTAGTTTAGCTCATTAGTAGTTCACTAGGATTGCTCCCATTCCTAGATTAGTTGTAGGCATGCCTTAGGAGCTCATGTTTTTCTCCTAGGTTAGTTTTAGTTTTAGATTGAGAACAAATTTTCGTCTCTTGAGAGAGAAATTTTCCGTCCATCCATTTCATGAGAGTGTTTCTTGTGAGAAAGAGGAAGGTCTCGACTCTCCATTGAGAGAGAGAGAAGGGCACTTGGTTCTTTGAGATTGTAAAATTCCTTAAGGTTCAAGAGGCTCTTCTTTTGGTTCTATTCTCCCGAGTGAGATAGCTTAAGAAAGCTGTTGCAGAGAGTTTTGAGGTAAAGACCTCCATCTACATCCTTTAGTAAGTGCTCATGCAAAGCTCCTTACTAAGCTTCTTGGCTGAGGCGGCACTTCATCAAGAGCCTCTACTTCTATAGCTCCCTCTAGCTCGCAACAAGGCTGCCTCCTACTCGCATCTACAACCAGCAATAGAACACCATCGACAATAGCTCCATAGCAGACTCGACTCTAAGATGGCTCCTCAACTATCAACCCAGTCTTCTAAATGACAGCATCTACAAGTGCCTCCAAAAGTCCTTTGTGCAGCTTCAACAAGGGTCAGCCCAATAGTAGCTCCTTCATCGACGCTCAGCCTCAAGCGCTCAACGCCGCCGCTGCCCTTCACTATTTTCACTCAACACATAGTTGTAGTGGATTGCACACGACTGCCTCCATCAATAAAGCAAGCAGCAGCCCGAACAGTCGCCATAGTCTAGCAACATCAACACTCCTCCAAACAGAGTTGCTGCTTCTCCGCCTGGCAATCTACGCACCAGCACTACTGGACTTTAGCAGCAGTAAACAACAACCTTCCACTCATGGGCGATGAGTGAGCTTCAACCCATGCTCTAGTAGCATATACAACCTGCACGACACGGCAGCAACCAGGCTCCCACGGCAGCAACTAGGCTCATCTACGGTAACCCGCTCTCGCTCCATGCAAATCAAGCCTTCCCTAACCCGAAGGCAACCGACGAGCGATCTCCCACAACACTCCTAGTGGCAAGCTCTCAAGAGGCTCAACTAGTGTATCAAGGAGAGCAGCTTCTTCGCTCCAACAGCGAGAGCTAGAGTTCGTCCGACGAGCAGGCTCCATGCAATACGACGGGCCAATAGTTCTGTCAGCAACTTCTTGCGAATGCCTCTCCAACGAGCCATCTTCATCGTCGCCATGTCGCCGTCGTCTCTACAGCCCAGAGAAACTGCAAAGCTTTTTATGTCTTCTCTAAGGTTGTAAACCTAAGACACATGGCAGCCCCACAAAAAGACACGTGGTAGATAATAACTAACCAGGGTTAGTTAGTAGCACCGTTGATTGAGTTTGAAATTACTATGGTTAAGTTAACCTTAGTTAAAGTTTATGGTTAGGTTCAGTTGGACCATGGTAAAATTAATGTAACCTTGGGTTCACCTAGTTGGGTCAAAAGATTGCCACATCAGCATGCACAGTAAGCACACAACCTCTTGTTAAGCACAGTTTTGAATTCTACATGTGAATCCTTGTGACACATCATCAAAGGCCCTCTTCTTCACAAAACATTCAACAAGGCGTAACCTGCAATCCAAGAAGAATTTGCACATGCTCCAAAAAGGAAAAGTGATCGTCTTTTCGAGCTCTACGTGCCTATCAAGTCAAAATCATTGTATGCAATTAGACACTGCCAATATTGAAAGAAATCAATTGGTAAGACCTTTGCAACAAATGAAAAGCAACGCATGAATGTAGAAAGCATGCCAAAAGCACAAGTGCATGAGATGACCATAGTGGAAAGCATGGCATCCACACAGAAAACATTAAGGCACATGGAAGAACAAAGCATCATGCATCAAGCTACGTTAAGAGAAGAAGACAACGACATCGACATAAGCATTGAAAAGTAAAAACCATGCCAACCTTGCCTATATTTTGTAATCAAACCTGACCACCTGAGAGTAGCTATGAAAGCACCCAGGGGAGGTATTGACATGTAAAAGCCACACTTGACCACCTTAAGTAGCAATGTATGCACTAAGGGGAGGTGATGGAATGTAACTCACATCTGACCACCTTGCAGTAGCCAAAAGAATCATGGCACCAAGGGGAGGTGTTGAGAGTTGTGGTGCCATGAGCACATGTAGAGCAAAGGTATGAGTAAAGGGAAAGTTGCCACATGGCATGGAGGAGATATCCCACATGTGAGCAAGCAAATGGATGCAAGTACCCTCACCTATAAAAGGGAGGTTCATTTGAAGTAATATCAATCAAGCACTTTGCACTATCTCAAGATTCTCTTTATGAGTCCAAGCTAATCTATCTTGGAACCTAATTGACTTGAGATACATGTCATGAGCACTCTCTTCATCATGTTTCCACATAGGTTCCATCCACCTTAGAGCGCTCCATAGATCCTGAGGCACACATGTTTTGTCACAAGACTAGTCGCCTACCATGCCATGACAATAGAAAAACATAGAAGGAAGGCATGGTTTGACAGAAATCTTAAAGGTAAAGACATCAAGGAAGGAGACTTAGTCCTATTATACAATGCCAAAGTACACAAGGGAAAACTGAAGTATCTAGGTCAAGGACCATACTGAGTACGAAAGATGAATCCCATCAGAGCTGTACTACTAGAAACATTGGATGGAGTCTAATTCAACACAATAATAAACGGGAGCCGACTGAAGCACTACTACATCAACACGCAAGCCATCCCCGACAAAAACGAAGATTTGGGAAACCAAGTCTTCCTTAGATAGGATTAGATTGTATCATGAGCACTCACTTGCATATGTACGGCTTCGCACATATAGGTAGCATCAATCGATTTTAACCTAGGGCTCAGAAGTGATGCATGAGTTCTAGCTGCCCTATGAAAATCCCAGCAATAAAACAAGCATATAGCTGATTAGTCCCTACCTAGCTACTAGGTCACGTGCACTCACACGCTTTTGCTTAGACACATAGATGATTGCATGAATAATTGTACCACACACTTTCATTCCACACTCTCAAAGCATGTATAAAAATAAGATTTCTCACACACACACACAGAAAGGTCATACTGGCATGCCAACTAATCGAATGATCAATGGTCAACAACATGTACATGGATGCAGGTTCAAAAAAGATGCCGCCACTAAAGAGGATGTGTAGAAAGAGCCCACTGCCTCAACCACGAGACCCCCTCCAGAGTTCGCAACCATCTATGTCCTCTCAACCACAGTGACCACAAGCATTCGTGGTCTAGAGCTATAGCTCCGAAGAGGATTCATTGCATGACCAAGAAGAACAAATGCGACCCCAGTCACCACCGGCCTACACAGCCATTGATGGGCCCACAGTCACTGGAACTTGTTTGGCCACCCACATTGACTTATGCTCTTTCCCAAGAAGCAACATCTTAATTAGAGCAAAGGGGTCTAGGCAGTTTGCATGAGAGCCTCAAATCCTTAGAGGACAGTCCTACAATGACCACTTACATCAAAGAATTTCTCCATTCTTACCACTCCAGCAATGCAAAGGTTGGCAAGTATGGTACAATCACTGTACATCAGGCCCACTAAATATTATCCTCGATAGTACAGTCATTCAAAGGGCTTTCTCACTGCCAACACAAGGTGCCAAATACCCTACATGGCTTGCGATGCAAAGTTTATAGAAGTACAATCTCTCCTCACCAAGGGTACATTGTTCCATAGGGATGGCATATTGCTTCGCACAATCCTTAACCATCATCTCAAGGAAGTAGCACAATTCCTATCCACAATCCTGGGGGTTAAGTGCGGTAAGAATTGATCCCTTCCACTCCACACATTTGTTCTGCTGAGTAGGAAGCTAAAACAAGATTGGGTTCAGCACTTAGTCATCTTCTTTACAAAGAAACTAGATGGTTCATCATGCCAAAAATGTAAAATTCCACACTTATTGGCTATAATCATAAAAAAAGAACTACACGAGAGAGAAATGTCTTTGCCCCAGTCACCAAAACCAATTGAGGAGTTGGACATACCCTTCTCACTAGTATGGGAGCCGTCACAAACTTCTCCTACTATCACAGTGATAAGTGTAGAGGCCTTAGAAGAAATACCTATTTTGGAGGTCAGGATTAAGGAATTGCCCCTAGAGATGCTATAGCTTGGTGCACAACTGCAACCAATATATCTCCAACAAATATAATGTCCAAGTGGTGACTTATTTTATGACTTCAAAAGTCCTTTCTTTTCCTTTCACCATTGCTTGGATCATGAAATTTTGAGCAAATATCCTCTTTATGGTTCCTCGGGATGACCTGAGAAAAATAAATAGTACCTTATCAATAGATCCTCTAAGTGTATTTTGCCAGAGGAATATGGTTTGAAGAGCTTGCCCCAACCCTATTCCGCCGACGAAATACCCTTGGAGAGCCTATGCAAAAGGGGTCATAACTTTTGCTCCTTAGCTCAGATTGAGGAGCTGTAAAAAGGAAAAATGATCAAAATTTAATGATCTATGCAATGGAAGGCTTAAAATTGTACTTTTTGTAGTTATCAATGAGAAAAATAAAAAATTTCAAGATGTATATGAGAGTTACAACTTCTCCCTAATTCATATTATGGTAGGAAGGAGTTTAGTAGAGACCACATTTCCTTAAAAGTACTTAGGTTTAGAGAATTGGGAATATTTTTAAAATCCCTACCTTGTCTTCCCATATTTGATAATGTACTAGAGATTAATTTCTGATCGATTATAATGGCTTCAAGTATGAGGTTTCCAATATCTTTTTCCTACTTATCCAAGGAATATGGTATACATTGTTATATGAGAGCTTCAAATATGGGATTGCTAAAGATTAGGGAAAGTCTTTTAAATTGATTGAATTACCATAATACTAAAAAGACATTATGGTAGGGAGGTATTTATAGGAGTTTCTAAAGTGTTCACTATTTGTTCATATATAGATGATGTTCTCTAAAATGAGGGTTATAATGAAAAATAAGTAAGTATATGGTTCCATAAATGAGAAATTAAGAAAGAATTGTATATTCCTTTGAGAAATATACAAGCATGGTTGGTGTCAAAAACTATTGCTCGGACTTTTTTGCTCGTAGGTTTTTGCTCGAAAACTGTGCACATCCTCCCAAGTACTACAGAATCATCGGGATGGCTACATGGGCACCACTTATATCAACAGTGTTGCCAGACCTCAATACCATCTGTCATTCTCCAACATCAAGCTAGCCAAATGATCCAAATTTTAGAACTATTCACTAGCTTGGCCAAGGAAGAATATGCAAGAGATATGGATGTTGGGATATCTCAAGGTGTATGCACACCTTATGTTTCTATGTGTGAGTGCTAGAGGCACAGTTAGGTGCCCACAAGCACAGTTAGGTGGTGGAAGAGACACATAGGATGATTGAGTGAATCTAGGAGCAGATTGAGGAGATGATTGTGGAGCTCTGAAGTCATCAGTGATGTCAGTGAGCATGTATGAGGTGCCTACTTAAGGACCTCACTCTTCTTCATTCTACAAGCAAGTAATGCAAGTATTCTGAGTTTGTGTCCACTCTTTCCTTTCCTTTCAGCCTTCCAACATGGTATCAGAGCCATTTGATCCTCCTTGAGCCCATTTTTGCCACATCATCATCTTCTTCCTCTTCTTCTTCTTCACCATCTCTCCCTCTTCTTCCCAAAATTTGCTTAAGCCTGTTCTCCTCCGGTTCTCAACCATTTCCCATGCCCTTCCAGCTGGAGATCCACCTTGTTGGGGCAAATTTCTGGCTGCAAGGAATTGAAGTATCTCCACCTCTGCTGGTCGCCATTGTACGATTTTCGTCGATTTCTCTTACTGCATTTTCTCTGCGCCTGCTACTTCTTTCTCTAATTCCTTTTAGGGGAAGCTTCTCCATACCTTGGGCTAACTTGTGCTAAAATCTGAGCAGTAATGGCTGCATATTGAAGGAGAAAATAGAGAAAAACCAGTCGACTTTGTTGAAGGAAGAGAAGGCGACCTGACGCGTTTTTGCACCTCTTCTTCCCAGAGGATCTACTGTGGTATACCAGCTTTCTTTTGCCTTAGAAAGACCCCTTTCTTTTGCTTTGAAGAGTGAGCTATAAGCCCTCTAAGTTCAGCTCTCTAGTTTTGACAGTTTTGACAAGCTTTTGAAGATGATGCTACATAAAATGCTACTCTAGCATTTCTGGTCTTTTGAAGTTTTCAATAACTTCAGTACAAGTGTTGCTTCAGTTTTGTTTTGACTTGCTAGACCTGGTTTTGATTGGAAAGTGTTTATTTCACCCACTTCTATGAAGCATGTAAGAAGAAGCATCATTGTTTGAAATCTGGTCACTACTCTTTGCTACATCAAGTGCTCATATTTTGGAAGTCTTTCAATTATTTTTGCCTTGTAAGAGAGATAGACACTGCCCAATATCTGGGTTAGACCCTCTCATGGCTACCATATTTAATCTTGAGAAGTTCAATGGAAAGGGCTTCCATACATGGCAAATGAAGGTGAAATTTGCATTGATGAGGGAGAACTTATGGGGACTTGTCAAACCAACTCCTACCGCTTCTTCTACGGCCTCCAATGCTGGAGAATCCTCAACTCCGACACGACCGACAAGGGATCCAGCTAGAGAAGAAAAAGCATACGGTATCATTGCTCTTGCTTTAGGAGATGATTATATTCACCATATCTCTGACTTGGAGTCTCCTTCGGAAGCTTGGCAGAAGCTTGACATGATTTTTGGTGCTAGCTCTCACATCTTTAAACTATCACTTAAAATCTCTTTCTTTGAATTGAAGATGGCTAGTGGTACTACTTTAGTAGCTCATGTCAACTATATGCGGAGTCTTATGACTCAATTAGCTTCTATCAACTCTCCTATTACTCCAGATGATGCTATGGCAGTGTTACTTAAGAGTATGCCTGAAGATTATGATCACATTGTTAGCACTTTAAAAATCCCTTGAAGGTATTATCTCTGATCTCCAAGAAGACGAAAGGCATATGGAGCTCAAGAAAGGCAATGACACTGCTTATGCTGTAAAAGTCCAGAAGGGCAAGTATACCCCTTGCAATCACTGTGGAAAGAAAAATCACCTTTCAAAGGACTGCTTCAAAGTTAATCCATGCAAGCACTGTGGCAAGAACAACCATAATGAGAAGTTTTGCAGAGCCAAAAAGACAGAAAATGCAAATCTACTTTCAGTTGTTGAGCCTCAACAAGAAGAGGCATCCTTTGTAGATTATGCATTTTAAACATCTCTATGTATGCTCTAGATCTCTCTTTTTATGTCAAGGTACTCAGCCTGGATAGTCCTCCAAAATGAATGAAAATAAACTATTGTGTTTTGTGTGTTTTGTAAACACCTCTGGTCACCTTATGATGTAGGCCATGTGTATGTTTTGTTCCATGGTACCTCCTGCAGACATTGTGTGCATGTACATGTAGGGGAGATAACCATTGGAAGGTCTTTT
The DNA here is from genome assembly GCF_047967505.1 of Dipteris shenzhenensis. Lineage (NCBI taxonomy): Eukaryota > Viridiplantae > Streptophyta > Polypodiopsida > Gleicheniales > Dipteridaceae > Dipteris > Dipteris shenzhenensis. The sequence continues at coordinate 13,583,813 of NC_141614.1, read as the reverse complement.
TGTATCCCTTTTGTTTACCTTACACCCAAGGGAACCCTTGCTAGCATGAGAACCTAGCCATAGATTTATCCTTGACCACCATGAGATGGCATGAGAAACTATGAGACTAGATGTATCCTTGACATAGCCTGAGGCATTTCCTTGAGGGGGGGTTTGTTGGGATATCTCAAGGTGTATGCCTCAGGCACACCTTATGTTTCTATGTGTGAGTGCTAGAGGCACAGTTAGGTGCCCACAAGCATAGTTAGGTGGTGGAAGAGCCACATAGGATGATTGAGTGAATCTAGGAGCAGATTGAGGAGATGATTGTGGAGCTCTGAAGTCATCAGTGATGTCAGTGAGCATGTATGAGGTGCCTACTTAAGGACCTCACTCTTCTTCATTCTACAAGCAAGTAATGCAAGTATTCTGAGTTTGTGTCCACTCTTTCCTTTCCTTTCAGCCTTCCAACAATGGAAAGATAGACTGCAACAAAAATCGAAGACCAATTCCAGGCAATCGCCATAGAGGTCAAGGCACTTCGGGCATAGATAGATGAGGAGGAGGTAGAAGAAGTGTGCATGAACCAAGCTCTCCAAGCTCAAGAGAAGGCAGTGAGGGATGTGACCTCCAACCTCCACCAAAGTCAAATACAGCTGACAGTAGCAATACAAGCAATGGCAATCCTACAGACCTACTATAACTCCTTGACATCCGAGCTGAGAAATGCATCTTATTCTCTGCAACAAAAAGGGTATAGATGCTATAACCCTTCTAGTCGTAAGTTCACAGTGAGTAGAGATGTTTTTGATGAGATGAGCAATTGGTATAAACCAATAAATGTGATTGATGATGTAGATGCACAAAAGGGTGATGCTGCACAAAATTCACAGCAGCAACCACAAAATATTAGTGGACATGTAGTGTCCTCTAGCAGTGGTTCACATACTTTGCCATAGACAAGCAGATCAAGATCAGGAGGATCTCCTCAAAGCAATGCAGATAGTGGTATGCAAATATCACAAAAAGGAAAAGAGAAAGTAGATCAGCCCATGGTTGATGTGAATGCAGGTCACTCTTATGTGGATGGTGAATCCAGTGGCTCAGAACAAAGCCTTGATGATGAGTTGGGTATTCCTTCTATTGTTACACCTGGAGTAAGGAAGACAAGGGATGTTTTGAGAGAACTTGATAGTGAGCCTATTTTGTGCAAGTCTACTAGAGTTAAGTATCCTGTGGATAGGCTGAAATATGATGGATTTACAGCCATTCACTATGCCTATATGGTCAAAGTGATACAAGAACCAGAACCCACTTCTTTTGAGCAAGCCATGGGAAAAGAAAAATGGGAGAAAGCCATGGATGAAGAAATGGATGCCTTGAAAGCAAATGCAACATGGGAATTGGTGCCTTTGCCTAAAGACAAGAATGCAAGTGGCTACAAGTGGGTTTATAAGGTGAAGCACAATGCAAGATGGTTCTGCGAGCAGATGCAAGGCAAGATTAATTATCAAGGGGTATGCACAGACATATGGCATTGATTATGAAGAAACATTCAATCCAGTTGCACGAATGGCAATCGTAAGAGCAATCATTGCTATGGCTACATCAAAGGGATCGTCTTTACATCAGATGGATGTAAAGAATGCTTTCTTGCATGGTGATTTGCAAGAAGAGGTCTATATGGAGCAGCCACCAGGTTATGTTCATGCTGTTCATCCTGAGTTTGTTTGCAGGTTGAAGAAAGCCTTGTATGGCTTGAAGCAAGCACCCAAAGCATGGTCTTACAAGATAGGACAGTATCTTGTCACTATTGGCTTTCAAATTTCCAAGGCAGATTTCTCACTTTATGTGAGAAAAACAGAGAAAGGTATTATGCTGCTTGTCATTTATGTTGATGATTTGATCATCACAGGTGATAGTGATGAAGATATACTTCATGTGAAAATGCTATTGAAGCAGAAGTTTGAGATGAAGGATTTGGGAGAGCTACGTTACTTCTTGGGCATTGAGGTGATTAGATCCACAAGTGGGATATGGCTCTTGCAGAGGCAGTATGGATTGGACATGCTATCCAAATATGGGATGACAGGCTGTAAGCCTATTTCAGTTCCTTTGGAGTAGAATGTGAAGTTGAGCGCAAATGCAGATGAGCTTTTGGAAGACTCTACTATGTACAGACGCATAGTAGGAAGTTTGGTTGGGTTGGTAAGTCAGTTTATGCAGACTCCAAGGAAACTGCATTTGGATGCGGGTAGACGCATACGGAGGTATGTGAAGTCCACATTGCAGTATGGACTATTTTATGAGATTGGGGTTTAGATACAGTTGCATGGATACATTGATGTTGATTGGGCTAGTAGTATCTCTGATAGACAATCTACCAGTGGATATGTAATCTCTTTTGGGAGTACTGCAGTCACTTGGAGCAACAAGAAACAGCCTGCAGTTGCCTTGTCGAGCACAGAGGCTGAGTATAGAGGTGTAGCAATGGCTACATGTGAGGCAGCTTGGTTGCATAAGCTACTTTATGATATGCATCGGTCTACAGATGGGCCAGTTGTCATTTATTGTGACAACATGAGTAGTATACACTTGGCAAATAACCCATTCTATCATGCTAGAACAAAGCACATTGAGGTGCATTATCACTATGTGCAAAAGAAGGTTCTAGTAGGTTTTATTGATCTAGTTTATGTCAGCACAGAGGATCAGGTAGCTGACATATTCATGAAGGCATTTGGTGCAGAGAAGCTATGCAAGTTCAGAGACTTGCTTAGTGTGTAGGAACTGGGATTGAGCTCGAGGGGGAGTGTTGAGATATCGAGCTCCACTCGTGATATGCCAGCGTGACCGTTGTGCATTTATGTCACCAACTTGTTAGTTGTAGATGCGGTTGGTACACCGCCCATGAATAATAGCTAGATGACAGCTATCTTTATGTACTCTAGTTAGTGGCTCAGCTAGTACGCCACCTAGGTTAGCTGAGTTTGGTTTGAGACCCACATATAGGGTTCATCTATTCCATTTGTACTATGAGAGAGTTCTTTTGGCTTTCACAACTAAGAAGAGGAAAACTATTTTCAGTCTCCACTTTTGTGCATATTCCCCCATTGTATATGTGAGAAAGCTACAAGTGAGACTCCTTACCTCTCTCCCACTCTCTTCACATTTTTCTTTATATTGATGGTAGATGGTTGTATATGCCTCCTTAAAATTTCTCATTTGCAAGGTGACCTTTGCCTATTGAGGAATGTCTTCAGTGGTATTGGACCATTGGTCCAAGACTTGTGCTTGTGAAGTGCTGGCCTCTTGAGTAGTAGCAAGTTGGTCCTTTAAGATTATGCATTCCCTTGTAAGCTCATCAATGCTGAAGGCATGCACTACCAAAGATTGTTTCATTTCTTCAAGCTTGTCTTTGCAATCCTTGAGCTCTTCTTCTTTGTGAATTAGAGTGAGTCGAACTTGTGCCACTACCTCCGTCTATTGAGCATGTTGCCAGATATCAATATCTGCAACTACACCGGTCCCATGTGCAAACATTGCTGCACTCAATTCAGGCATGTCTGCATCCAACGTAAACATCCTGTCCTTCTTCTTCCCTTTTGCTATCAAGCGATCTTTATTTTTCATATCCTCAACAAAGCATCCATGAGGATTAAATCTGACCTGTAAGCCCTACTCAACCATTTGACTAACAAAAACCAGGTTCTTGGTGATATTTGGGATATGAAATACATCAGACAGGTATTTCTTTTTTCCATCCTACATAGACAAAGGAATTTTACCAATCTACACAATAGGATGTGCAATATCATCACCAGTCTCCACAAATTATGGTCTTTTTGTTTTCCTTACATCCTGCATCCATTCTACATGACCTGTCATGTGGTTTGACACACCTGAGTCAACATACCACACATCATTGCTTTCTTCTGCACTTGTCACAGAATTGGTCATGTGCTGCACCATAAACAAATGCTCATTTTTGTCATCACCCTGTCTACTAGAGGATGCATGATTGTCTTGCTGCAATTTTCCATTCATGATGTCATTTTGCTTTTTGTAGTAGTCTTTAGCCATATGACCCTTTTAACATAGTAGTAGCATTCAACATTGTTGTTTGCATTTTGGCCTCTCTGCCATCCACCATGGCCTCTTTGGCTCCCCCTGCCTCTAAAGTTACCACATCCTCCTCCATAGGATTGGTTTTCTTGAATTTGCTGCATATTTTGATTTCTGCCATGGCCTCCAGATTGGCTTACTCTACCTCTACCTCTACCTCTTCCAACATTTGAGTAGAAGACAGTTTCTTTTGAAGTTCCTCTTGAAGAAGATGTACCACCATTTCTCTGCTCTTCAAAAATTAGAAGAGCAATCAACTCCCCAAAATCAGGAAAATTCTCACGGATGGCAATGGACATCCAAAACTTGGCATAATCCTTTCCTAGACCATTCAAGGTCACAGAAACTAAATCATCATCTTTCACTGGCGACCCAATAGAAGCGAGTGCATCTGCAATCTTCTTCACCTTCATGTGGTAGTCATTGATGCTCATATTTTCTCTCTGCACATTATGCAACTCTTGCTTGAGCTACATTTTCCTGGCTTGCGTATTTGTGCTATACATTTTTGTCAAAGTATCCCATGCCTCCTTCGATGTGCTTGCATCTTGAATATGCACAATCATAGAATCTAAAATACTGATAGACAGCCAATACATAACTTTTGTGGCCCTCTCATGCCAACCTTTAAATGCCTGCAACTCCTGTTGATTGGGAACATTAGGAATAACTGGTTCTTGTTCAGCTCTAGTAATGAACTCCCAATAGCCTTTTTCCTTAAGGAAATTCGTCATTCTAAACTTCCATGGGACTATCTGTGAAATAGCATCAGACACCATTACAGAACATTGCAAAAATATTATGTCCTGCAAAAAACACAACTTCTGCCTCACAAGGGCAAATATGCAAAATTGATAAAAGTGGTATTTGACCACACAATCACTTCCTAGTGACGATTTTGCATCAATAGGCAATAAGAATGATTTTGTCACTCTCAATATCTCTGCGCATAAGCATACGATGCAATTTCTATGGCAACTTTTTACCGACCTGCAGAATAGTGGCCGCACAGCAAAAACAGGGCACTTTTCTGAGTGCCTGTGGAAAATTTGCACCACCAAAACGGGCCTCAAAATGGCCTCAAATCCAACAGCATATAATGCCCTCTCGCCACACCATGAAGGGCATCCCAATCCGAGACAGTGCACTCTTGCACTTTCCAGCTATGCTACCTACAGAGATTTGCTCCCAAACTCAAAAAAGGAAGGTAACACTGATCCTCTTACCAAGACACCGCAAACATGGTTTGCTTTCTTGAGCTCCTTACCACAAACCGAGCCCTAATACCATGTGAAGAGGTAAGAGAGTGGGAGAGAGGTAAGGAGTCTCACTTGTAGCTTTCTCACATACACAATGCAGGAATACACACAAAAGTAGAGGCTGAAAATAGTTTTTCTCTTCTTAGTTGTGAAAGCCAAATGAACTCTCTCATAGTACAAAAGGAATAGATGAACCCTATATGTGGGTCTTAAACCAAACTCAGCTAACCTAGGTGGCACACTAATTGAGCCACTAACTAGAGTACATAAAGATAGCTGTCATCCAGCTATTATTCATGGGCGATGTACCAACCGCATCTATAGCTAACAAGTCGGTGATATAAATGCACAACAGTCACCCTGGCATATCACGAGTGGAGCTTGATATCTCAACACACAATGGTCCGAGCATTTAGTAGCATGAGCAAATAATGTGCGGCAACATTGATCGCTTCCTTCACCTAAGTGCTATATTTTGTAAAACATTGGAATTCATTCTAGAGGTCCCATGTTACCTCAATTCCCATTTGCCTCCACTCAGTTTCAATCCCAATGAAAGGGTCGATGCTCAGATTACAAGCCAACTCTATTAAAGAGTGATCTTCTTAGAAGCACACCATATATCTCTGTTCGAGCAAATGGTGGATACAGGCTACCTTGAAACTGAGCAAAAATTGTATGGTGCCAAGGCTTTATAGTAGGATTGACTGGCATGACACAAGTTCCATAGTCACCACTGGACGAAAAGCATGGCAACCAAGGTACATGCTCGCAATAAGCCATAACCCGAGGACGGGTAATAAAATGGATCCGAGAGTATGTTGTCTCTATGCCAACATGGACTTAGGTAGAATAGAATGTGTGTGTAGAGTAGCGACAAAGCTCCGCTTGTACTTGCATAAGGCTAGAAATAATCCCTCTTAGAAATCCAACTTGCATGTTCTACATGCAAGTTCTACATATGATTCCTACATGCAACTCCTACATGCAAGTTCTACATGCAACTCCTACATGCGAGTTCTACATGCGAGTTCTACATGCGAGTCCTACATGCGAGTTCTACATGCGAGTTCTGCATGCGAGTTCTACATGCACCTGCATGCGAGTTCTACATGCAAGTTCTACATGCAACTCCTACATGCGAGTTCTACATGCAACTCCTACATGCAACTTCTATATGCAAGTTTTACATGTAGAGAGAGAATGTCTTACAATTCCTACATGAAAAGAGAGAAGCTCTCCAACTTGTATAAGTACCCCATAATGGAATGAAGCCCACACTCTTTGGGGCATTGTGTTGAGTTCTACTTTGGTATTCTAAGCAATTGTCTCAAGTGTCCATGCTTCCTCGCACTCCACGTCCAAAAGCATGTCCTAACCTTGCAACTCCTCCCCTCTCCTCTACCCTTGCAACCCATCCTCTCCCTCTCCTCCTCCCTCCTCCTCCTCCCTTCTCCTCCTCCCTCTTCCTCCTCCTCCTCCCTCCTCCTCCTCCTCCTCCTCCCTCTTCCTCCTCCTCCTCCCTCCTCCTCCTCCTCCTCCTCTCTCCTCCTCCCTTCTCCTCCTCCTCCTCCTCCTCCTTTCTCCTCTCTCTTCTTTCCCCCATGCTCTTATAGCTTCTTCCCCTCCCACTCCTATGCTTCCCCTAAACCCTTAGTTTCTCAACCCCTAATCTCCATGATCTACAAGGGAGACGAGTTCTGCACCATGTACTCTACTCTAAAGAAAGAAAAGACAGAGCAAAAATAAAAGCCAAGAGAATGGACATTATTCAAGATAAAATAGTCTCTTTGGAAGGCTTAGTTGCCAAACAGGGAGACTTACATGCCCAGGTTGATTTGGTTGGGAAAAGGAAGGAACTCAGGATACAAAAACATATTTTACTTAATGATACCAAAATATACTTTAGAGATTGGTGGGCTGGCAAAGCTAAGAGACCTACCAAGGAATACTTCAAGCTTATTAGAAGAAAAAGATCTAATGAAGAGATTCCCCTCCTTAGAAAAGCTGACAATTCTCTTGTCTCCTCTTTTAAGGAGAATATAGAGCTCATTCATCTCCACTTTTAGGATTTGTTATCCTCCACTATACAAGTTGATGCTGATGTGAGTAATGCCAGGGAACTCTGTAAGCTTGCTAGAAAGAACACTGTACTCAGCTTTGATAACAAATACTTGGACAAACCTCTTTCTATTGATGAACTATATGAGCCTGTCAAGTTGGGTTGCCTATTGAATTCTACAAAAAATTTTGGACCACTGTTGGTCCCTATCTCCTTTTATGGCAAGAGAGTGTTAGCAGTGGGAATCTGCCTACTCATATCAATGGGGGAGTTATCAAACAAATTCCTAAGGAGGGGGAAAAGGAGGAGTTAAGAAATTGGAGGCCACTCACCATGCTTAATTGTAGTTATAAGATTTTTTCCAAAGCCCTTGCTTTGAGAGTCAAAAATAGAATGGCTAAGTGGATACTACCAGAACAGAAGGGTTTCATAAAGGGTAGGCATTTATTGGAAGCCATCATTAATATTTGGGAGGGCTGTGAAAGGAGTACATACATGCATGGAGAGTAGGATCAAAGCCATTCTTTAAAGAGATGGAGAATCAGGGAAACCCCATTGATTGGGCTGCGGTGGTAGCTCATCATGTAAGTCTACTTTGATCATCGTTGTTCTCAAGCACATTTGATCATACCAATGATTTTACATCAATTAAGCTGTAATCTCATTTTTAAAATTGTTTCATTCTTAGGGTGGCAATTTTGACCCAACCAAAGCTTGGTCAAGGCACAAGGAACAGATTGTGGGGTGAGGAAAGAAAATGGCACATTATCGAAATGGAAATGAAAGGCACTTTTGCCATGTTTACGAAGGGAGAAACAATGAGAAGAAACAAGACTCCTTGCAGAGTCATAGCAGTCGGAAGTGTTGTAGATGCACACATTCAATCATTGCCATTGAAGCAAAGAACATGAGCTGTGGTCTCACATTGGTGGGAGCATTCAAGGCAACAACATCAGGCCATTTAGGTGAATACAATTATTGATTCTTCACAAGCTTTAGCCTACACCCTAAAGTTTAAAAGATTGACAACCTACCAACACCTCGGGAGATGCACGACCAAGAGATGATGCTCTCTAACCTTAGAAATGGCCTACACAAAGTGAAAGGGGTGCACAGCTTAGATCAGCTAAATGCAAAGAGGGTGACATTGGCTATGTTGGTATCCTCTAAAACAAAGAATAACTAGATTAGGTGCACAATGTTGAAGATGTTGTGAATCAAAAGAACCAACATGGCTCCAACACTTGGATGCAAAGAGGAAGCAATGCAGGATCATTACAATCTGAGAAGTCTTTGGGATTCAATAGAACATAAGAAAAGGAGAGACAGCCTAAGTGCGGAAGTTATTGATCGAGTGACAATGTCCTGGCATGAGAATACGAGAGTTTCTGCAAATAACAAGGATATCTTGCAAAAAGTGGATGGGATAAAAGCAGTGGGACAAGCACATCATACACATGCTTCATACAATGTAGGTCAGTGTTTGCCTAAACCATCCCAAATTTGGTTGTCTATGAATGAAGTTTATAATAGTTTATTTTTTTAATTAAATTTGTAAACTAGGCTGGCTTGGACTTAATATGATTGTCCTAAACTAACATAGCAAGATGATATATTGCATCATGTTCCAACCACCAGTTCAAACTCCAGTTTGTGATTGTCCTAAAGCATTATGGTTGAACAACACTATATTTCACCAGCCCGATGATTGTCTATGAATGAGTTTTGGAATGGGTCAACGTTTGCTTGGGTGTAGCCAATCGCGGAACAATTTTTGGGGCCATTTTGGAGCCGCGATGCAATGTGCTTCTGGGTGAATATTTGCATTTTGCATGGACCCATGCTCTTGCCTAAAATTTCCTCGATGTCATGAAGGTGCACTGGCATAATAATGAGATGCAATCTATTTGTTCAGAACATTACATAGCTCGACACATGGCATCTCTGCACTACTTCATGTAGCGCAATCTTTGGCCTATGCCACCTGATCACTTATCATCGTGCATTGTTTTGTTGTAGCTTTGCCACCTATAACTGGGCACGCACCCATGTAGAACATTAAAATTGAAGGTTGGCTTGGAGACACCACCCTACTGGTTCTTGCCATAATAATGAGATGCAATCTCTCATTTTTAACACCGCTGCAATGTAGTCTACCACCTTTCATCAGTGGCTTCTTTGCCCGCAGCCCATGTAAATCATAAGTTGGCTTGGAGAGACCATTGCACTGGTTTTTGGTCTAATAATGAGACATAATCTATCATTCTGAGCATCGCCTCAGTGCACTCTCTGGCCTACTAACCACCTGTCACCACCCAGAATTCAAGGTTGTCTTGGAGAGACCACTGCACTGGTTCTTGGAGGTATAGCTCCATTACCTATTTTTACATATTACAGGAGGAGGTCTATGATGATGAGCATGCTGACAAACAGAAGGTGATCTATGAAAGCCACTGCACTAGTTCTTGGAGTTATATATTTGTGTACCAAGGAAAATGTATTCCATTGTGCAACCAAGAAAAATGCAATTGATGATATGGCACTTGAGGGGCCCCCTCTAGGGGCAAGGCCCATATTGACATGCCATTTCTATCCAATGGCATCCTGGATATTGTATAATGCACACCGATATGGCCCTTGCCCCTAGAGGGGACCCCTCAAGGGCCATATCATCAATTGCATTTTCTGAAAGTTTAATTGTATTTTTCTAGATGTATCTCCATGCAACCATAATGGTGGGGTAGTTGGAGTTATTTTAACACTATTTTGGACATAAACCAAGGAAATTGTAGTCCTTCTTTCTTGGTATTTTAGTCCTTGTTTGCAGTAAATATAAATGAGGGAAAAAGTACAATTTATCGAGTGAAAATTGAGCAAAAGAGATTACAATGTACATCTACGTCCAATAACAAGTTTTATAAAAATTATCAACTTATACAGAGCAAAAACTGAACACATGATCTTACATTTATAAAAACTCAGCAATTGCTGAGAGCCTTAAAGGCCAAAAGATTATGGGTAGCAGTCATAACCATTCAAATACAAATATAAAAGTTAACAACAATGCATACTGAGAGCCTCAAATTGAACAAAAAGAGATTACATAAATGCCTTAAAGACCAAAACATTACATCCAGTGAGCCAAAAGATCATTGAGAGCCCAAAAGATTACATCCAGCCATTGCGAGAGCCTCGTCTGAGCAAGAGGGAATTTGTACAACTCAGTTTTCCACCAGTGTAGCTTGTTGCATTAAAATTTTTTTGGGAGCCAAAGGAGGATACGATGGAGAGGCCGAAGACCACGCACATTACCAGGACTCAAATTACGGCCCCCCCAACAAGTTGAGAGTACTCTGCTTTGAAAATATTGAGGCCTTCGTCGACATTTTGGGGGGAACCCATATAGCACAGCCATAAAGAGGCCCTCTATGGGCATGTTATCTAAGGTGATGACATTCCGATGTGTGGGGAATCGCTTGTGGGAATGAAGGGTCTCCACTAGTGCTAGCATTTCTACTCCAGGTGAGTGCAACGCAATCACCTTATATGAGAAGGTAGATATTATTGGGATCACAGAGCATCGAGGGGGGTGGTACTAGGCATGTTGAAGATGAGTGGGTGAGCAGTAGATGAGCAAGGGAGCAGATGCAGTGACAAGAGTTGGAGGAGGGAGTGTGGAGCAAAGTAGAGCAGGGGCGAAAAAGAGCTAGAGGAGGGGTGTGGAGCAAAGTAGCAGAGCATGGGCAGATCAGAGAAACGTAGTAAAATGCCAAATGCCATAGATCTTATATATATTATAAAGTTCTAGCCACCGCGGTGGCTGGAGCCTAGAGTTCCATCCATATTAATTACAAGCCACCATGGTGGAATCCCCAAGACAGGCTTGTAATCATGAAGAAGATGCCATGTGGTGCCACTTCAGTGGCTAGTAATTAACTGCCAGCCCAATGGAATCTTAGCCACGACAGATGTGGCTGATGAGAGCCACCACCACCGGGCAATAATTCTCATTTAAACCATGTCTAATCACTCATTGCCATGCACTCTACTTCTCTACTAGGCATGCGAGCCCGGTGACTAATAATTTTTACTACACTCATAGGTAGTGATCATGCATGCTAAAGCACGGTGGTGGGTGAGCACTAGCATATGGTGGAGTCGTAGCCACGATAGACATGGCTAATGATAGCCACCACCATCAGGCAGTAATTCCCATAAAAGTAAATCATGAAGCCTAATCACTCTAATCCCTCATTACCATAATTTATTGCACTCGTAATAATCATGCATGCAAGCTCGGTGATGGTAGCTGGAAGCTGAGTAATTGCAACCCACTGCGGTGGCTGGTAATTAACTGCCAACTTGGTGGGTCTTAGCCACCACCATAGATGTGGCTGGGAATCTTAAATGCCACCACCTCTAATCATTCATTACCATGCAAGTCACTACTGCCGTCTTGAATTATTCAAAATTTGGGCCAACCATCACGGTGGCTCTCACCTTGACAGTAGTCGGGCTACAACCACCATGGTGGCTCTTCTCCCTTGTGATCTCAAGCCTCCACTATTCCATTTCCTTCACTGCTTCATCTTCTATCCCTCTCAACCATTTCTTTCTGCCGTGCCAATCGGACTGCAAACTCAAGCCTCGACTATTCCATTTCCTTCATTGTTTCATCTTCTCTCCCTCTCGATCATTTCTATCTCCCTTGCACTCTTCTTGCAACTTCTATCCCCTCTTGTAATGGACCCTGCACAGTCCGGGAGCTCCTCACATAATCTTTCCTCCCCCCTACAACACAATGCGAGAGCCCCTCCTCCCCTGATCTTGAAATCATGACATATGGGAGCTCCTCTCTTGCTCTTCAAAAGCCCAATTTGGATGTTCTCCAAAACTTCACCAAGATGGTACAGGAGGTAAACGTGAAGGAGGGGCAACTAGTCCACCGTCAAGGTTAGAAGATTACCATCAATGAAAGCGTGATTGAAAATGCTCTAGGAATTTCTAGAGGTAGTTTGCAAGCACACTTTTTTTAGAAGCAGTAGAAAAGACAGGATATTCTACACGTATACCCCAACACTCAGATTAGTAAAGATGATGGAGTCAAGATTTCAAGCTTGCCAACAGACCTCGAAGATGTGCTGAAGAAGACCATTCACTTCTTTCCTAATACGAGAGGAACCTGCAAGTTTTGGCAGGTTCAAGTAGTAGTAGAGCAACTGAAATGACGTGATGTATCTTTATCAAGGGTGATCTCCAAGAGCGTGTTAACCAACATGAAGAATTGCATGGATAGCAAATCTTAAGTGTCATCTCAATCTGCTGGAGTTGCAATGCACCTGATGGCATCTACCCTCAAAGGGGATTTTGAGCAATACGAGAAGCAAATGTCTCAGAAGGTGACTTTTCTACAAGAGAAAGCCACCAATGTAGCAAAGGCAGTGCAACTTGAGAAAAGTTTCAAGGAAGGTGCAGAAGCTAAGGTAGAGGAGGCATAAGCCAGGGCCTTGTAGGCACACTAGCAAGCTAAGGCTGCTACCAAATTGGTCCCATGGAAAGGCATAGAAGAGAAGAAGTAAAGAAGTGCATGAAGGAGCTCCAAGATAGGCTTGAAGAAGTGAGAAATGATGGGGACATGGCAGACAAGGAGCTAGAAAATATGCTAAAGGACCTTGAAGATCAGAGAGCCAAAAAGGAGGGTCTTTACAAATGGCTCTGCAACATGTAGAATGCATTGAACATTGAAAAAGACCAGATGATGGAGGAGCTAAAAAGGGAGAATGCAGAAACTAGAAAGGTGATGCAGGAACTGCGAGAGAGCTTCAAAACCATGAAGGATGGGGCAGAGAGCAGCTGGGTTAGAGAAGACAAAGAGGCAGCTCCCCAGGTCAGGAAGGATGCAGAGAGCAGCCATGGTGGAGCAAGTTCTAGTCACCATGGTGGAGCAATTTGCAGTAGCCACCGTGAGGGTTGTTTTTTTGAAACACTATTGGAAGTCCAAAGAGCAAGCTACAAGACCCTGCAAGAAGATCAAGATAGATGTTTACACGAGCTTGTTGTGGCTTTTGACAGTAATGAAAAGCAGTCCGTCGCCCTGCAAGATTTCCAAACTAGAGTGAAAGTCTTGGAAACTGCCCATTTAGATGTTTTTCAGCAATTTACACAGCTTCAACAGATGCTGAGGGATTCAGATGAAGCTGTTTCACAGAGTGAGCAAAAAGTGTAGGAGATGAAGGAGAACATCCGTAACCTTAGGATGAGGGAGGAAGGAATCAAGAACCAACTTTGTCATGTACAGAGCAAGACTGTGGTATTGATGGCAGTAGGGTCCGAAATGCATGATCTGCCATATCCCCATCATAGATGACTGCTGTTGTATCCGATGGCCTACGTGCTACCACCTTGTGCACTTATTTTGCTTTGGAGTGTTTGTACATACAAAATCGCTATGAAGAGAATGCCATTTGCCATTGCCCAAGTCATGGATAGATCAAATGTCCTGCCTACTACAGCTATCTGACGAGAAAGTAGATGTTGCAGCTCAATTTGCCATTTGGGCAAAAGATCTTAAACACAAGGGGCTCAAATTGAAGAAGGCCAAGAACGAACCTGACCGTAAGAAAAAGGAGCCTGAAGGGAGGAACCAGCCCCCTTCAAGAAAGGAGCAAGAACGGCTGAGCCTACAACTAGGAAGCTCAAATCAAGGAAAGAGGAAGTGGCATGAAGGGAAGGGTTAGGCCCCTGGAGGAAGGAACTAGCCCCATTCTAGAAAGGAGCAAGGAGGGCCAAGCCTGCAATCAAGGAGCTCAACAAGGAGTCCTTGAAATGTAATCTGAAGTAAAGGAGTCTTTGAGATTGTAATCTATGTAATCTATGTGTAATCTATTGAATTGTTAATCTTCTCCAAAGTTTACTTGGGCAATGTTTTCTCAGCTATGTGACTAGATAGTGTCCTTTGATCCACGCCAGCGCAGTGATAGTAATGAGATGAAAGATTTCAATTTCACAAGTAATGTGAGATGAAAGATTTCGATTAGATCACTAATGTGAGACTGAAAGATTTCAATTAGACAACTAATGTGAGACGAAAGATTTAGATTAGACAACTAACATGAGACTAAAGAATGAGAAGGTCAGGCTCAATAAACTCTCTCCTATTTAAGTGGAGTGCAGACACAACTAAGGATCCATTACGAAATCTAGCCCCAAAACTCTATATACCGATCCACCTACTGTGAATCTATGGCATACACAAAAGACTTTGGAACGCTTTTGCTCTATTTGAAAACGATGTTGGATGGCATCCTAGTAGAAACAGACCCAGAGAAGGAGGAGGAAAATAGTTGCAAGGAGGACATGCTTTGGTGGTGGGTGTATTATTTGGAGTCGGCATAGACGGTGAATATTAATTTCCGTGGCTATTGTTTTTCCTGGTCCTTTAAGGTACTTGCCAAGTTCATGATGTAGGTTCCTTTTGGTAGGACATGATAGAGGTGCAAAGATGTATAGGTGCAAAGAGTAGGATGAAGAGGACCCCAACAAAAGGAGGAGCTACTATGGGCATATCAGTTGACAGAGCCAAGCAAGCAGTGTGTAATCCGAGTGTGTGAAGAGGTCTGCCATTGTGCAGCAGACTGGCCTGAAGAGCTGGAAGATGCTTGCTATAGAGATGTTGATAAGATGGTTGGGAGTCTGGAATTTCCTTGAAAAAGCAAAATGTCATTGTCTTTTGAAATAATAAAAACCTTGCATATGTGGATATTCTCATGGTACTCGTAATACCTGATTTTTTATCGACTTGCTTCCATGTTAGTACTTAAATGTTTTCAGTAGCCCGATGGTTGAAATTTGATGATTAACTATAACCAATCTAAAGGGCACTAGCACTATGCAATTTTTTTCTGGGTGTCACTCTAAGATAGTGCATTTCTATCAAGCCTCATTCTAATTTCATGGTTATGATCTGATTTAATATTGAAGTCAACCTACTACTTTGTCAAATATATGAAATGTATGGGTCATTACCGCTTTTAGATTAAGTGAATACTTGTGGTCTATGTAAGGGGATGAGGCGTGATGAATCTCCAAATGTTCAAAAAGAAGCTAGCACATCTAGAAGTCATATTTCAAAAATCCATTTATGACTACTTATATTAAGTGGTTGTGTGACACACTCGCCACACCCCATGTATTATTGGGGACTAGTTATAATTCCTATCCCCATGTGTTTAGGGACCAGTACTCCATCATCCATGTATAGTATCTATCATACCCCATATATTTGGGAACTAATATACCCAAAGTTAATGAGCGCAATTTCCCAAACCTCTAGTATCCATCATATCCCATGCATTTTGGGGGAAACTCTCAAGTCTTTTCCATGGGCCTTGAGTGATCATATATAACAAAAGTCTCAGTTTTTATATATAGGTCTCAAAATTTTAGATTAGGCCTTAAGAAATAGGTTGTTAATGTCATACATTGAATTGCCTTTTATGTACCTTATGCTGAGGATATTGAGTTGATTTTGATTTGTAATTGCACTTGATATTGTGACATCGATAACAAGTGGAGCCTTGCATTGAAGCCTGTAGTCCCACAATAAAAGGTTTTTGTTCTAACATATTTTTTATGTGGATGGATGCGAGTGAGTGGAGCTCCTTCAATATCATGTGCATTTTACCATGCTTGTCAAATATAATATTCCTTAGCTATGCAAAATTGCAGCATTAGATTGTATATGAGTCGTATCTTATCTTGTATACTTTGTGATTCATGGGAGTGTTTATCTTTCTGGAAGTTAAAAGTGGGTATGTGAATATTCTTGTAATGCATGCATGTGTGCACAAATAGACACACACACACACACACACACGAAATACACATCAACTCTAGAAGTGTCCCAAAATAACAATATTAAAATTCTAATTTTAAATTACCTTCAAAATCACAATTTCATATATTGAATGTGAATTTTGTAACCACATTTCGATTTAATGAAACAAAATGCTGCCTCTACAAAAATTTACAATAGTTGAATTCAATAAATTAAGCACATCCACAGAGGTAGTGCCATTGAACAATGCGGTCCCTTCTTTTATTGTGGGCATTGTTACATGCACTACTAATTCAAGCATGTCCTATAAACTTTTGCTTTAAAGTAGATTAAACAAGTTGACCTCTGTAACCAGAGTTCCTAGGATTGGTGTTGATGACGAAAAGGAGGGGCTCTATTTGTGAAGCACGTTGCACCACCCTTAGATGCAAATGCAAAGTTGAGTAACCAAAGGCAGTGGGGTACATTTGAAAGTCCTCCTCATGCACAAGAAAGTCATCCTCTTCTTGCAACACTTCCCTTGGCATGTGACTACAACCTCCTCTACACTCAACAGAGCACCTCCCCATTTTGTGGTGATAGCTCTATGACAATTATGATGGCCTCACTAGATCCAAGTAAATGCATCCCCATGAGCTACAATAACTCTAGTAGTGGTCCTATTAGTTTCAACTAGGGATTCCTACTCAGTGTTGAGAATTTAGTAACCCTTTCCACTAATGAAAATGCAAGAAATGGCTAAAAAGTTGTTGCTTTTTGCTTAGGTACCTTACTCAATTTTAGGGTGTCTATAGATGTAGCCATTTTGCCCCATGATGTAGCTTAGATAAGTGGAGGTAAAAGTAGGGTGGGGAGGAAGGGTGCACTATGATTACTCAATAGGTTGTGAATGCATTAAACCCCACATTGGGAGTGGTATTGGGAGTGGTGAATACTAAAAACCTCTGCATGGGTGGTTGGGCATTTGTCCACTTGACTTGGTTGCATGCGTACGATTATTTTGGGAAGTTCATATGATGCATGTCAAAGTAGGCCATGGGTGGCTACTCCCTCATAGGTGGCGGCTCATGTGCTGCTCATGAGCTTGGGCAAGTGCTCCTTCCTGGTCGACTGGGGAAAAAAAAACAAGGTGAAGTAACTTCATCGGGCCTGCCTATAAAGGATTCATCAAGTTGTGGTTAGTGTTGTGTAAAGAGTGATCTAACCAATAAACAAAATTTGTTCTATGTTTTTTGTTTGCTTCTTTCAAGTTGGTCCATATGTGATTGATAGTTGTTCCATGTGTCATCGTAGGTGTTGTAATCAATTGCTTCATTTTGTAAGAACACATTAGTTTGTGGACGTCAACCATCAGCCTTGCAGTGCAATTGTAGTCGATGTTGAAGTCGCCCACAATGTATGTAGTTATCATTTGTGGTACCATGTTTAACATTGTTTGTATTATTTGTATCAATGCCTATGTTTGTGATTTTGGTGATTTGTATATGTTAATAATTGCAATTTGTTGGCTCAAAGTGGTGTGTAACAATGATAGAAGGCACTCACAGTCTTATATATACAAACTCTATTGTTGCAGGCAACATCAGTGTTAGGTTTTTTTTGTAGTATGTGGCTATCCTAGCCCTTTTGATGTTGTCACGTTGTTGAAATGGGCTGGCATTGTTTGCATGTGTGTTTCTTGAAAACATAAGATGGTCGCATTGAGGATGCTTTTTTAGCTTGACACTTTGCAATGTTGCAGTGGTGTTGTTGTTTTTTGCGAAGTCTATTTGCTTGAATGTCCAGTTGTAGTTCACTCCTCATAACCTCGAAAGTTCTTGTAAGATGGTTGGGTCGATTTTAATGTGCTTTTCTAGTTTGGATAGGAAGTAAAGATTGTCTTGTTTTAAGGATGCTTTTCGAGCTTTATAAGTCATCCATGTGGAATTGTGAGGAACACATGTTGAGGCTTTGCAATGTTGCGGTGGTGCTATTGTTTTTTGCGAAGTCTATTTGCTCAAATGTCCATCTGCAATTTGCTTGTAACCTCGGAACTTATTGTAAGACGGTTGGGTCGACTTTAATGTGTTTCTTTTCAAGTTTGGATAGGAAGTAAAGATTGTCTTGTTTTGATCCCGGTAGCATCAAAGGCATGTTTTTCCATGGTTAGGCCTTATAACCAGTGGATTGTTCTAGCAGCTATAGGGGTGCAACAATGTTTTCAAAGCTTTGAATTTATGTACATAGTATTGAGATGTTGTGATGGGATCCGACCTGATGAGCTCACAAATGTCTTGTTGACATTGATCTGTATATTTTAATAGTGCATCTTGTTGTACTTGACGAAGGCATTCCAGTAGTGGCTCCCATCTTTCTTCGACTATAGACAACGTTATGAAGAATGCAGGTGGGCCAAGTTGTCTAACCATTGCAAAAAGGTTTCGTCCAAGTGCTGCTTGTAGTCCACCGATGTTCTTAAATGAATGAAGTCAAAATATCCAATTTTTGAATACAACAGTTTCTCAATGTTTGTATCCAGTATCGCAGTCTTTGCTTGGAGGGTTGCCCCTTATAGCTGGCCTTTGTGCATGTGTACCCAAGTCAATGACAATATTTGCTGTACTAGCACTTTCATGGTTTTTAAGAACAAGTTTTCGATTGACCATGCAAATCTTCTATCTTTATTTCATAGTTCCCATTTCACTATGTCTTGGTAGCTTGTTTGGTTTGATTTGTCATATGTATGGGCATGCCCATAGAATAGAATTGGAAAGGCTAATTCTTCACAATGCTCATCCTTGAAAAGGCTAAGAGGAGAAAAGCCTTTTGATGGGGCAAAGACTACTGGCTTATCATCAAAATCACTAGCTTGTTGGCTTGTGTAAATGCCATGGACCAAAGTGTCCATTTCAAGCTCAGGTTGTAAAATCTGCTCGGGTGTTAATGTTGGCATACTATTCCTACTTTGTTCATTACAATGGAATCCTTGCATGTGCTCCAACCATTCAATGTTAATCTTCATGTTGTTGTTTTGGTACAATGGGTTGTCGAGCATCCATTGTAGTGCATGCATTGTCAACGTTGGGCATACCAAACCGCTGATGTAGTTATGGTCATACTATAAGCGACGCTTGATTGTAACCATCATTGTCGTGCTCTCATTTATAAGCCTTGGGAGAACTTATTGCGCCGTGTCCACGTCAGTAAACATGTTGATGACATTGGCATGAAGACCAAGCTGTCCTTCGTATGTCAATTGCCTGATTTGTACAAAAGGTATTTTTATGGAAATGAGGCATTTCTCAATTTTATTGAGAATGGATGTGTTTTCCGAGGAAATTGACATGTGCATCTTTGTTTGTGAGAACTGGGTATCTTGTTTGCATGGATCTGGTCATAGTAGAGCGAGCACACATGGAATTTTTCTAAAGGTGGTGACATTATTAGGCTTTGTTGTTCCATAAATCCTTGAAGGTCTGCACTAACGTCTTAACATTGACTTGAAAGTCAAGCATCCACAAGAAGAGCATAAAATTTTTGGTGTCTCGTTGATTTTTGCAAGGTAAATTGTCCTTGCTCTATTAGTGACTCTTTTTCATTTCAAAGGGTTGGCTTTGTTCATGATAGAATTAGTGGCACCTTCTTCACAGAAGCATTTAGGGCAAACTGTATTTATGATGTTTGAGCGGTACATCATTGTCTTGATCTTAAAAAAATTATTGCACATTCCTACTGCACATTCCTACAAGAGTGTGCTTGCTGGTGTGACAGTGGTCCTTATGAAGCTCTACAATTGCTTTTGCTAGCAAGTCCTTATGTTGCTATAGAAGATGGATCAAGCACGTCTCCTCATCTTCCATTTAAATGTTGTATGTACGTTTCTTCTTCTTTTGTATCAATGGGACAATTGTGGTGGGCATGTTGATTCATTTATGAGTAAGGTGTGCCTTGTTTTTTACCGGGGTTGTTAGTTTCCATCGCCTGGGTAACTGATTAACCATCATATATGAGAATAGAGAAGGGATAGCCAAAAATATGGAGTGTCGCAAGGAAACTGGAAAGCAATGGGCGAGAAGAGGCGTTAACGACGTTGTTTGGAAAACCCTTGTCGCGACCACATTCATGTGGGATTTGCACCATGCACAATAGTGTTTGTTGGCTATCGTCCAACCTTGTGACATTCTCTTAAAGCATGGCAAACATTTTGTTGTAGGTGCAAAAAGGATAGAAAGAGATCAAGCAAGCAAGTAAATCCGTGTTGCATGGTTTCTCCTTAATGAAATTTTCATCCCATTTGGTGTTGTGGGAACCCAAGTAAATTTTTGAATCCATGAAGAACAAAAGTGACTTTATTTCTTGCTTTATGATACTGTTGGGATTCTCCACTTGCAATGCTTTTGCTTGTAAGTATGAGAAACAAAGAGATGCATGAAACTAAATTGAAGAAGAGGACTTTATATCACACAAAATGTATATATAAATTTCAAAAGGGAAAAACGTTTACAATAGAAGCAAACTTTTTTTGGTGTTTTTGGCTGCACAATATACAAATGAGGGCGAACAGATTTACAATGTAATGAAATGAGAGAATGTAAAATTCACACTGAAGGCAGTAGAGCGCATGACACGTGCATGTACAATGGAAAAGCATGTGGCAGCTATGCCTTGACTACACACTCTTTGTGAAGGTACTCACAAAACCTGAACTATTAACTGTGAATTCTCCAGTGGGCCTCTTCTCAAGCAACATGGACCATGTCGCAACAATACTCCAGTTGTAAAACTCTAAAAAAGGACAATGAAGTTGAAGCATCTCATCCACATGTGGGCCACAGACTTGAAGCACCATCGTGTAAGACAACACAACATTTCAAACAAGGCTTTGGTGAGATGTTCAGAACAAAGTTGTAGCTGTAGCAATATGGTTGCACAGGGTCTTGACTCACTCGAGCACCACCATAAGCATCATAATGATACTCAACAAGAGGGTTATTGAGGCTGATAAAATGTATCATACCTACCACCTGCAATGAAAGAAGCTATGGTTATTGGAAGTGTATTGTGTGGGGCATTGAAAACTTGTGCCAAGCAAGGATGTTACTGTTGAGAGTTCACGCTCAACATCATGTGATCATGTGTGCATAGCACCATCACGTGATCATATGTGCATAGCACTAACCTTATAGAGTGCTATAAAGGAAAGGGTTAGCTCCCCTAACCCTAACCCTAAAAGGGTTTGTATATATTCTATTTTTTCAACTAAATCTAGTGTACAGTTAGTCATTTGTGGTGTGCTCTCTAGCTGTGCCCTCTCTCCTCATCTCCACTCTTCTCCTCTCCCCTCTTCATATTTTGTCATGGTATCAGAGCTCCCTTGTCTTCCGTTGAGACATTGAGATTCTTGAGAGTGTGAGAGAGATTGTGAGATTGAGAGTTCTCTTGAGTGATTGTGAGATTTTTTCCCTTCACTTCCGTTGAGAGAATTTCCGTCCATTGAAAGAAAATTCCGTCATTGTTCTTGAGAGGATTCCTTGATTGAAAGCAAGAGAGATTGTGAGTGATCTCTGCAAGAGAATCATGTGAAAAAGTTCTTCGAGTGTATCCTTATGAGAGAAAGATAGGAGTGATTGTGCGAATCGTCATTGTTTCCTTTGTTTTTTGGGAAAAGTGATTTCTCTTGAGAGAGTTCTGAGATTTCCATCGTGAGAGGTCTTCATTAAGAAGGCCGAGTTTCGGAAAAGAGAGTGAGAGAGACCTACGGGCGACGAGTAGCTTCAACGACTCTTTGCACCAAAGCCCCTTCACCGACTCCTACCAAAGACTAGAGTTTCAGAATATTGCGCTCCATCAACAACGAACAACAGCCCATAGTCTTCTATAAGGTGCCTCCAATCGGCCGACGAACGAGCAGCAGCAGTGGCGACTCCATCGTTGGACCTCCAACTCCAACTCCAACTGCAACTCCAACTGCCCTTGTCAACCGTCTACAAACGATGTCTCTTTCCGTTCGCTTTCTGAAATTTCCACTGTCCGCCTTACTTTCGCTACGCTTACAAAGCATCCTTCTTTTAGCGGTGTCCTCCGGCTGCGGAGGACTAGCATTAAAAGCTTCGTCACTCTTTGCATAACCCCTTTCTGGCCGCAGCGTCACTATTTTGAATCCTAGCGAAACCAAAGGAGTGCATACCGTGTGCCTTCGCCTCCGTGCAGCTTCCACTGTAGAACTCAAATTCCGAGATTTGTGGCCGCTTCGCAGCACTCTACCCAAGTCTTTCTTGAAAGGCATCACGCCGTGAGGGTCTCCTAGCGCAGCAGCTGCACAGTTCACCTCGCCTCAATTTCTCCTAAATCGTCCGGTGGTTCTTTCGTTGACGCGATTTTAACAAACACCATCCTCCTCCACTAGAAATCCGAGACGTTCTTCCTTCCAGAAAAAGAAGTCGCCAGCAAGCTCCAGCATCTACAGCAAGCTCCAATCGCCGCCATCAGCTTCGCAGCAAAGCTCCTAGCTCCTCCAGTGAGCTCCAGCATCCACGAGCTCTAACGAAGAACGACGACGGAATCTTCGAGATTCCGTCGGCATCTCCCAGATTCCGGCGGCCCACGAGGCGACACGTGGAGGATAGAGCACACACTCACCTTGCGACACGTGGCAGATAGACTGCCACGTCATCACCGACTGCCACGTCAGCACCGACTGCCACGTCATCACCGACTGCCACGTCATCACCGACTGCCACGTCATCAGTGCCACGTCATTAGTGACACGTCATCAGCCACGTCAGCACTGCCACGTCATTTGCCACGTCATTTTGCCACGTCATCTGCCACGTCATTTGTGCCACGTCATCTGCCACGTCATCTGTGCCACGTCATCATTGCCACGTCATCAGTGCCACGTCATCAGTGACACCTCAGCACTGCCACCTCAGCACAGAGCTTCACTGGCACACCTCTTGCTAAGCACAGTGCCACATCATCACTGCATGTGACTCACAGTGACACATCATCATTGAGCACCATTTGCACTCCTTTTGCCCCTCCACCTAGATCAAGTCATATCTCTTGATCCAGGAAGAATTTGAGGGTGCTCCAAAAAGGAAAGTCGCTCGATTTTTTGTGCTCTACGCGCTCGTTACATCACGCGCACATTTCGGCGCAAGTTACACTCACATTTGAGCCTCGCCGACAAAACCACTTCCTTCACGCACATTTGCCTCTACATCGACGCATCTGACCCAGCACTTAAAAAGAACAAAGGAAAAGGAATTATTTGCTGCTCTTTCATCGATCGACGGTTGGTTTAGATCTAGATCAGAGTAGACTAGATCGCCATAGAGGGGACGCTTTGAATTCCCCAAGTTGCCAATCTAAGCCATGCCCGAAATTCCCGACTAGTACCTACTCGGAGTCAGTCCATACGCTCACATCCGATTTCACATCATTACATTACCTGAAATCTTACGTTCATCAGTTCAGTGAGCAGACTTCAGAGTTCAGAGGCATTGCAGATTGATTCAGTGGGCAGATAGCACTTGATTTCACACACACATGCCACCATTGTAAAGCCTATTTGGCTATCTCACGGCATCGTGCACATCATTTTTCAGCCTTGTAAAGCCTCTTGGCTATTCCCGGCATCATTGCCACAAGCCTTGTAACACAGGTCAGATCTTATTTACTGCAGTTCTATCTTCACCGACGGTACAGAGATTTCACTTGGCATCTTCAGTGTATTTGCAGTTGATTCATACAGAGTTTTCCAGGACACTTTTTGAGTACATTGTTTGCACCATGTCAACTAGCAACCTCAATTTGGAGGCATCTGCTAAGTTAGACAACTCCAATTACGGTACATGGAAATACCGAATGGAGACCATTCTTGTGCTTCAGGACAAATGGGAGTATGTCGATGGATCCATACCTAGACCATTGGCAGATCCAGCCACCAGTAGCTCTACTCCATCTGTTGTCACAGCACCAGCAACGGGATCTACATCGGGATCTACATCTACACAAACAGTTTCCGCACCAGTAGCAGATTCTGCCATTGCCCGAGCTCAAGCAGAATGGGATAAGAAAGACAAGTATGCCTATCACCTGATCAAGCAGAATGTGCAAGATGTCATGCTAGCACAGCTCAACACAGTCAAGACATCAAAAGAAGCATGGGATATGTTCGCAGCTCTCTACGAGTCCAAGAACACATCCAGGATTCTCACCTTGAGAAACCAGATCAACCAGAGTTTCCGCAACAGCAATGAAACTGGTCATGCTTATGTACTCCGCATCAAAGACTACAACAATCAACTTGCAGCAGCCGGAGAGACTATGAATCCCGCAGAAATGGTTCAAGTAATCCTGAATGGACTAGGAGAGGGATATGAGAATCTAGTCCAGAGTATTGCCATCCAACGGCAAATTCCAACACTGGAAGAACTTCAGTCAGTTCTACTTGGTGAAGAACTCAGGACTCAGGCCATTCAAGCACGTAAAGGTCATTCTAATGATCAGGCATTCACAGCTTCAGACAGAAGCAGAGGCAAAGGCAGAAACAGAGGTAGATCATATCAGAAAAGTGGTCAAAATCAAAGTCAGAATCAGCATCAGCAGCATCCTCAGCAACATCAAAATCAGCAAAGAGGAAATCATTCCAACAGAGGAAGATTCCAAGGACGAGGGAATGCATCCACCAATGTGTCAAACATTCAATGCAACTATTGTCACAAGTTTGGACACTATGAAAGAGATTGCCGCAAGAAGCAGTATGACCAAGGCGGTCAATCCAGCAGTAATCGAGGGAATTCCCGAGGAAGAGGAAATCATCGTGGTGGACATTCTAGTCACAGTCATTTTGCAAATGAACATGGCAATATGTTTCTTGCAAGTGAGGAATTGCATCAGACTAATATAATGCACCAAGACACTGATTTCAATCCCAAAGAGGATTTCAGCTATCAAGTCGACCAAGTGGAACAGGATCCTTGGTACATCGACAGCGGTGCATCATCTCATATGACAAATCATCAGGAATGGTTCACAGAAATGAAGCCATTAGAAGGTCAAAAGAATGTCATCTATACAGCAGACAATACACCGAATCCGGTTCAAGGGACAGGTGTTATCCCTATGAATAATTTCACTGGTACAAAAGGATTAGTCAAAGATGTGCTCTATGTTCCGAAGCTCAGCAAGAACCTCTTGTCAGTAGGTCAAATGACGGAACACAACTACAAAGTCATCTTCGACGGTGATGAATGCACTATCAGAGACAAATCCAAAAGAGGTCAGCTAGTAGCAAAAGGTGTCAAGGAAGGACGCTTATACAGGATGCTAGCTACAGTACCAGATCAACATGCCATGTCAGCCCAAATGCAACAGATGCCACTATCTGCAAAATGGCATAAGAGATATGGTCATGTCAACTTCAAGTACTTGTTAGATCTAAGGAATCAAAATATGGCAATTGGGATTCCGAAGCTACAGTTTCTTGGAAAGGTTTGTGAAGCATGCTGCTTCGGCAAACAAAAGCGAACCAACTTTGTCAGAAGTACCTCTCGTGCACGAGGTATTCTTGATTTGATTCATACAGATGTATGGGGTTATGCCCAGACCCGCAGCATCAATGGTTCACTTTATTACTTGACCTTCATCGACGACTACAGCAGATATTGTTGGGTCTACTTTCTGAAAGAAAAATCTGAAGTGTTTGTCAGATTTCAAGAATTCAAAGCCATGGTAGAAAACCAAACAGGTAGAAAGATCAAGGTCATGAGATCAGACAGAGGAGGTGAATACATGTCTTCAGCATTCATCAACTTTTGCAAAACTCACGGCATTCGAAGACAATTCACATGTGCAGATACTCCTCAGCAAAATGCAATAGCTGAAAGGAAGAATGGGACTTTAGCAGACAGTGCTAGAGCAATGCTTAGTGAAAAGCATCTTCCAAATCAGTATTGGGCAGAAGCAATAGCTACAGCTAACTACTTGCTTAATCGGCTTCCTACCGAACCGATACAAGGTATGACTCCTTATGAAGCATTCACTGGACACAAGCCACGCATTGGGCATCTCCGCATATTTGGTTGCATAGCATATGCCCACATACATGATGATCATCGCAGGAAATTGGATGCGAAGTCACGCAAATGCATCATGGTTGGCTACAGTGAAGAAAGTAAAGCATACAAATTGTATGATCCCATCAACCGCAAAGTCATCATCTCCAAAGATGTAATCTTCGATGAGGAATCAGAATGGAAAACCTCACCTACACAGGAGATAGAAGCATCGACTTCACAGTCATCTACAGAACAGGTTGATGAAGAAGAGCAAGAATTGCCAGCAACACCCCAATCAGCGTCACAGCAGCTCAGACGGTCTACTAGGGAAAGCAGACCACCAGCCAGATTGACATATGCTCAGAAAGGCAAAGCAATTCAGGTGGAAACCACCAACTATGCTCTTATGACTACCATCATGGCTACAGAAGAGCCAGTGTACTTCGAAGACGCAGTAGATAAGCCAGAATGGCAAACTGCAATGAATGAGGAAATGGATGCTTTGTATAAAAATAACACTTGGGAATTATGTGACCTTCCACCAGGAAAGAAGGCCATAGCCAACAAATGGGTATACAAAGTGAAGTACAATCCAGATGGCAGTATTCAAAGATACAAAGCCAGATTAGTTGCAAAAGGATTTGCACAACAATATGGCCAAGATTATGATGAGACTTATGCTCCAGTAGCAAAGATGGATTCCATACGGTTCTTGATATCACTAGCGACACTCAGTACATGGAATGTGTATCAGCTCGATGTCAAGAATGCATTTCTCAATGGTTATCTAGACGAGGAAGTCTACATGCAACAACCAGCCGGTTATGTTGAACCAGGACAGGAGAACAAGGTTTGCCATCTCAAGAAAAGTCTCTACGGCTTAAAACAAGCCCCCAGAAGTTGGTACAGCAGAATTGACAAGTATTTTGCTGATCTGGGATACATGAAGTCAAATGCAGATCATACTCTCTACTACAAAGTTCAAGGGGAAGATATTACTATTGCACTTTTGTACGTAGATGATCTGATTGTGACAGGAAGCAAGGATAGCTTCATCCGAAAGCTAAAACAAGACTTATCTGCAGAGTTCGACATGAAAGATCTTGGACTTATGCACTATTGTCTTGGAATTGAGTTCTGGAGAGATTCAGATAGCACATTCATGAGTCAGCTCAAATATGTTGACAGTCTCCTGAAGAAGTTTCATATGGCAGATTGCAAGATTGCAGCCACTCCCATGGAACAGAGTTTGAAACTTACTAAAGATTCAGAAAAGCCTACAGTCAATGACAGATACTACAGGCAACTCATTGGATCTCTTATATATCTGACAATCACACGGCCAGATATTTGTTATGCAGTAAGCTCACTAGCACAGTTTATGGCAAATCCAAAACAGTCTCACTGGAATGCAGCCAAAAGAGTCTTGAGATACATCAGAGGTACAAGACAATTTGGGATAGAATACAGAGGAAGTCATCCACGGTTGCATGGATACTGTGACAGTGACTATGCTGGAGATCATGAGACCAGGAGATCGACACAGGGATATGCATTTTTCCTTGGTCACGGTGCTATATCATGGTTGTCAAACAAACAGCCAACTGTTTCTTTGTCTTCGACTGAAGCAGAATATAGAGCACTCACTACAGGTGCATGTGAGGCTATATGGCTCAGAAGACTATTGTCAGAAACAGATTACTTTGATGAGTCAAAGCCAACAACAATATACTGTGATAATCAATCGGCTCAAGCATTGGCCAAAAATCCAGTATATCACTCCAGAACAAAGCACATTGATGTCAGAGAGCACTTCATCAGAGAAAGAGTGTTACTTGGTGACATCACACTGCAGCATTGTGATAGCAAAGAAAATGTTGCAGACATCTTTACCAAACCACTCGGTAAAGAGCTATTCGAGAAACACCGACTAGCTCTTGGTTTGATGCAGAGGAAGGACATTCCCATTAAAGGGGTGTGATGGAATGTAATGCTCAGTCCTTCTTCGATTCCCTAGAATCATCATCTTGAGGGAAGGCCTACTTCATGATGTTGATCTTGAGGGAAGGTGTTGAGAGTTCACGCTCAACATCATGTGATCATGTGTGCATAGCACCATCACGTGATCATATGTGCATAGCACTAACCTTATAGAGTGCTATAAAGGAAAGGGTTAGCTCCCCTAACCCTAACCCTAAAAGGGTTTGTATATATTCTATTTTTTCAACTAAATCTAGTGTACAGTTAGTCATTTGTGGTGTGCTCTCTAGCTGTGCCCTCTCTCCTCATCTCCACTCTTCTCCTCTCCCCTCTTCATATTTTGTCAGTTACACCTTCTTCTCATAACATAATTGAGAGACTTGGCATGTGAACACATCGCTCAATGTGGTTTGAAGATTTCCATCAAGAACCGTGCCCAAGATAGTGAAATGATAAGTCTACAGTCTACGATGTGTTTGCAAAATAACTCCAAAAAACCACAACGCTTTACCTTTCGCACATGCTTGCTTTGGGGCCTCATAAAATGTAGTCTTCAAGCTTTTCTTTGTATTCTTTCAGATGCTACCCCTCCCTTGCTAGTGCTAGTATAAAAGGTAAGCTCGTAATTGCTCGATGATGTAGCTCATGCAGCACATGTAATCGAGACCTAACACATGTCCACGCGAGCTCCTCAGCCTCACATGCAAACAACCAACCACGGCATCCCAAGTGTAATCATGCCGCAAAAAGAAAAACAAATCCAAATAAAGCCTATTTTGGCTTCTACTTGTGTGCCTTAACACAACAAGGGAGGGCAAAAAAAAAAAAGATGAATTTCATTTAGAAGGCCTGCCGTGAATCGATAGAAGTAATAAAATATGTGTTGTTTTTAATTATAAGAGAAATCAATGTTTGTATAAAGGAGAGAGTGGTCTGACCAATAGATATAGTTTGAACCGTTAAAAATGTGGTTATTTTTTGTGTTTGTCCATATGTGATCTATAGTTGAGCCATGAATTGTAGTTGGATGAAGAATCAATTGTGTAAAGTTTTTGTTGTTCATGTAAGTTGTTAGTTTTATGTTATTATTGTTTGGTTTGTTGTAGTCTATGTTGAAATCTCCTATTATTGTTGTTGGTGTATTACTATCAATTTTTTGAATCAGTCTTTCTAGTGATGCTAGCAGTGTGGTAATTGTCAACAATGGAGAGTTATATACATTTATTATTGCAATAGATATAGAGTATTTTGTGTTGAAGATAGTAAGTATTGTGATGCTTTGTCTTTGATGTAATGTTGTTGAACCAATTGGGTGTCTTTGTTGTAACAAGTTGCTATACCAACACCTTTTTTTTTGCAAGCATGTGAATCCTGGTAATGATATTTGCATTGATGTGTTGATATGCAACTCATGGGGGCACAAAATTGTGGCTGCTAGGAGGCTTTTGTCATTAAGTATGTCTATGGAATGAGAGTAGAATGCACACGTGTTTAGAGATTGTAACAAGATGTAGTCGTTTTGGAGTGTCGAGAAGTTTTGTTGTTGGAGGTTCCATTGTCTATCTGATTTGAGGCGTTTCATTTCTTTGAGGACATTGGTATCTACTTTGATGTGCTTTGGTTCCAATGGTTTGATGAGGTAAAGGTTTTCTGGGTTTCGTATACGTGATAGTGCTGTGTATGTTAGACCATGTGTTTTAATGAGGGATGGGTCAAACGTAAGGTAATCCATTGATAGTCCTTGTGAACGATGGATTGTTCGAGTAGTAGCTGGTTGTATGGGAAATTGCTTACGAGAGATAGACTTTAAGATGTTCTTACCTATTTAGAACTCTTTTGTGATTTGTTGAATTGGGGTCCACGTATTTGGAATGTCAATGTTGTAAAGGGATGAGTTTTTTATTCATGCTTGTTTACCTATTTTAAAGCTGTCAAATAATATCCAAACATGTTGTTGTTCATTTGTTGTAGTCGAGTGTTTGAATATTCCATCTGCTCCATTTACCAACCCATCTACTCTATCAAGATTTCCTGAACATATTTCTACTTTCATTCCTGGTTTTAAATGTAGTGTTTTGTGTAATCCAATAGTTTGGCTTGGGTTTGAAGGGACTGTTATGGTCTTGCTGCATGTCTTGTGTCTCTTGTCAATAGCTTCTAGAATATGAGGATTATCCTCCAACAAATGAAAGACTTCCTTGTTATGAATATCTTTTGATGCATTAGTGTAGAATAGGTGTGGAATGTTTTGTTTGAGTAATGGTTGTCTTAGATATTTGTTTTTAATATATAATATGTCTTTTTGTGTATGATCTCATGTTCGTATTCTATTTAATATAGATATGAATTGCATGTTTGTTTGACGCATTGGAGTTGTGAACTCATATTGCAAGACATTATCTTTCCAAAACAATGTTTGCATTGATGTTTGTGTTGAATGGTTGATAAAGATCCATGCATCTTTTGTGGGGCTAGCTTGGCATAAGTCTCCACACAATAAAACATCAAGTCCTCCAAATGGTTTCTCTTAAGCGAAGATCTGCTGCAACTAATGTGCTATGTTCAATCAATGACACCTCGTCAAAGACAACAAGTTCAAGATATTGATAGAATTGTGATAGTTCTTGTAATTTTTCAGCAGAGAGGCTTGTGTAGTGGGATACCATCAGTGGAAGATGAAGTGCTACATGGATAGTTGTCCCGCCTATGTTGAAAGTAGCTTTACCTGTGTAAGCCAAAAGAAGAACTTTTGGATAGTGGACATTGTGTGTTTGTTTGTATGATTAATTTCACAGAAGGGCTTGCACTATGGTCAATAGCGTAAATGTTTTTCTTGTACCAGCGTTGCCTATTAAGAATAAATGGAATGATTTAGAAGGAGAGTATCTTTTTTGTAGCATTAAATCCTCGACAATAAGTCATTGTTCATTGTTGAGTGTTCTAAAGTTTGTGTAGTAATCATTGTTTGACTGAATTTTGTGCATTAAGAAATTGTTGTTGACATACTTTTTAGAGGTTGGAGTTTTTGGCATATCCATTCCAATATCGTAAGTTCCAATGTTTTTGCTTCTTTCAACATCAGTGGATGATGTAGTAGTAATTGTTGTTGTTGAATTTGATGGTACTTTTGGAATGAGTTTGTTGAATTGTATTTTGTTCGGATCTATTATATGTTTGTTGTCAAAATACATATCATGCCAGGTGGAGGTAATGTTTTCAAGAGTTGGTTCAATGTGGTGGTATGGAAGGAATAGAAGACATAGTTCTCTATGGTAATCTTCTGGGTTTTTAATTTGGCTGTAGTTGTTGAATCTTATGATTTTCCCTCTTTTTTTTTTTTGTGTTTCAAAAAATTGTGTAGTTACTAATGAAGGAGGCCAAGCAAAATGTTGTGTAGATTTTCTGAGCGTTTCAAGTATTTTGCAATAACGTCATCGAAGAAAATGTTTGTGCTTTCGGGGTTTAGGTGTTGGAGTTGCTCCCTACGCTTTAGTAGCAATGTTCTTTCTCTGGTGGATTGTATTAATGTATTGAAATTGCCTTGTTGATGTGGAGAGTGGTAAGGATAGTGCTAGATATACAACTTGTTGCGAACTTATATGTTGAGTATTCAAGATTGTGTTACCCACTCTTCTTATTCATTTGTTAGGTGGTGCATTGGAGTCGATGCATTGTGATAGTGCTTGTTGAACTCCTAGAGTTGTTTCTTTGTCCAATTTTGTCATGTAAGATGTACAATAGGCTGCTGCACCATGATGATTAAGAATGAATTGGATATCGGTGTTTGCATCCCATAAGTCGAGTAGGATTGAAGTTGGTGTAAATGTCTTTTGGTCCCCTTTTTAAGAATATTGTAGGTTGTGAAATAGATGATTGCAGGACAAAAATGTACTCTTCTTCTGTCATATTTAAAGTTTCCAAGTATGCATTGTAGTCTAATGTTTGTGTATCTTCTTGTAGTAAAATTGAATTAATTAAATGAAGTTGTTTTTTAAGATTATTTGTTCTTAGCTCATGTTGTAATGGAAGTAAGACTTTTGTCCTATACATAAGTGGTCTAGGATAACCAAATCAACATTCATTTTTTTTCTTGAAGCATGTTTTACGATGTTTGTGTACTTGATTATCTTTTTTATCACATGGGAAAAGCAAAATGTTTGTCGAAATGTATTAGTCAACAAAAGTTTCTATTTCATTATTAGAAGATATTCCAAAAGTGGGTGCATTGTCAATCCACAAAAGTCCATGATCATGTTGGCTACCTCTATTTTGGAATTCTGTTACGAAGTAGAAATCGTTAACTTTCTTGAGAATGCTATCATCTTTTCTTATAAGTTTTTTGAGTGCTTGGAATTTGTGGACTTAATATTGAGATGTGGTGATGGGATCTGCTCGAATCAAGTTGCGATTTCTGTTTGTGAATCTGTATTTCCCTCTACCGGGTCCAATCTTATTTTTTAGATGGCTTTGATTAATGGTTCCCATAGTTTTTCCACTGCTAATAGTGTCACAAAGGAGGTTGGGGGCCTAATTGTCTAAGCATTGCCAAAAGGTTTTTTTAAAGGTAGTGCTTGTAGTCTATTGATGTTCTTAGGTGTGAGAAGTCTTCGTATCCTATGTTTGAATGCAGAATTTTCTCAATGTTTGTATCTAAGAGAGCATCCTTTGCTTGTAGTGCTATTCCTTTTGTTTGTGCTTTTCCCATGCGAACCCAAGATGATGATAGAACTTGTTTCACTAAAATTTTCATTGTTTTGAAGAAAAGGTTTTCTATAGAAAAAGCAAATCAATGGTCTACATTTGTGAGCTCCCACCTTGCGATGTCTTGGTAGGAGATATGCTTAGGAATGCTATACGATCGTGGGTTTCCAAAGAATAGTTTAGGAAATGATAGTTCCTTACAATATTTGTCTTTGAAGATGCTTAGCAGCGAAAACCCTTCTGAAGGTGCAATTTCAATGGTTTGTCCTTCAAAGTCAACAACTTGTTGGCATGTATAAATGCCGTGGACTAAAGTATCTGTAAGAAGTTGTTCTTCCATTGTTTCATCAAGGTGTTGTTCTTCCATTGTTTCATCAAGGTGTTGTTCTTGTTTTTCACTTATGTGCTCAGTAGCCTGAGTGAGCTGTACATGTTTTTCCCAAAGATCATTTATACGAACGTTGTTTTGTTTGTATAAAGGACTTGACAATAATTCTTTTAATGCAAGCATAGTAAATGTTGGTCGTATGACACCGCTCATGTAATTATGTTTGAACGAAAGTTTGCACTTCAGTGCTACAACAATGGTATCATAAGTAGTTAGAAATCTTGGCAATACTCTTTGTCTTCTATCAACGTCAGCAAAAACATTGACAACACTTCCTTGTAATCCATATTGACCTTCATATGATAGTTGTTGAATTTGAGCAAATGGTATTCTAATTGAAACTAAGCGTGCCTTAATATCATTTAGATTATTTGTGAATTTTGTTTTTGGAACCATTTTCATGTTCTTTAAAAAGAAAGGTGGAATTTTTTAAGTCTTAAGGTCTTTGTAGCATAGTGCACAGGACCACCTAATACATGATTGATTGCTCAAGACATCTATTTCATTTGCTTGAAGAAATATTAGAATTTCTAGCTTTACTTTAATCATTTTATTTCAAAATTTCAAGCATCCGCAACATATGCATGGGAAAGTTGGAGTATCCAATATCTTTTTGAAATACTGTTGCTCATATGAAACAATCTTTCTTTTTCTCTTTTGTGTTGTTGAATTGTAGATTTTTCTATTGTTTGAGTTGTTTTGAAAGGAAAAGTTTGTGGTTGTAAGACAATTGCACGAAACTTATAAATTCTATTAATAATTGTATTATTGTTGTGTTTGCATTCTAAAGAGTTGGTTGAGAACAAAGTAGCTATTTCTTTAGTTGAGAGCATAGGATTTTGTGCAATAAGGTTTTTAAGAAGCAACTCCTCTTGTGAAGACCATTTGTTGTAAGTACGTTTGGCTTCTAAATGTATCAATGGTTCAATCATGCAACCATTAGATGCTTCATTTATTAGCAAAGTGCAAGGATTATCTTGTATTTTTCTTTGAAAGCTTAATTCCATCATATGTTAGTAGAGCAAAAGATGATCCAAATATAAAGTGATATCATTGAAGAATGTCCATAACTAATGCATGAGATGAAGCTGAATTACGAGACCACTTCTCAAAATTTTCAATTGTAAAGGTATAATTTCCAAGAATGGAAGTGAACGTGTGCCATGGCATATTTATTGTTTCCCATTCTTTTGAAATGTTGTTAAAGAGAGTCTTAAGTAGTTGTTCATATGCAAGACTTGGAAAGAAATGCAAGAGGCATACGAGAACATTTGTATTCATTGGATGAGAATCCAAGAAATTATCGTTATGGACTAGATGTTTTTGAAGAAGAAGTTTAGTAATGTCCATCTTGTTTATAAAAGTATAGTTTCAATTTCCAATGAAATTTTAAGTAAAAGTTTGAAGGGCTTGCATGTGAAAATGTAGATTGAATTGTATTTCATAAAGAAAGGTGTACATCATGCATTTGCATCAAATGCAATAACATAGCCAGAGCTATTAATAGTGAAGCTTCCACTAGGTTTAGTAGTCTTGAGTTACTCCTAGCCATCATCAAGTCTTCCTCGTATAGCTGCAGGAAGGGATAAGTCAACCCAAGAACAATGTCAATATATGGCCCTCTAATATGGACAGGCACTTGTTCACCTCCACGTTGAACAATGTCGCCTGTAAGAGAAGGAACTAGCTCAATGGTTTGTGGGCTCTGGCATGAATAGCAATACGGATGGAGCAGATCCCTACTCACTCAAACACCCCCGCAAGCCTCACAAACGTGGTCGATCAAGTCGGCATTTACATTTGTAAAGTGTAGAATACCAAACACCCGTGTCAACAAAAAACATTTGTTAACATTGGCAATAACATGATTAAATCACTTGAATATTTGGAAGTCCTTACCTTTGTTTCATAACCCAAGCATGAAACTTGGCTCATAAATGCACTCTTCAAATCATCCTTTGTGGGACCATTAGGAACATCTGCTAGTATTGTAAAGTCAAAGACACAAATGGTTCCTTTTGCCTTCAAGAAGGACACATTTTTGAGAATGTACATAACCACTACTTCTTCATTGAATTCTTGTATGAGTTGAGTGAGAGTGGCTTTTCTCTCATTCACAAATGATAGTTGCAATGTCGTAAAAGTTTAATTTTAACAATAGCAACTAATTCAAATCTATTTGATGGAAAGAAGTAAATAAAAAGTGCTATGAAGTCAACTTATTGCTACTTTATCTTCATCATAATCTGGTCCCCCATTCCCTCTTCAGTTGCAACTTTGATTACCATAATTGCAATTGTCCCCATAACATTTGCAACTGTGTACTTGTGGAAATTGACAATTTTAGATGCCCAAAGTATATATGTGCTCAATGAGTGGTCAGGTAGAAAACGAAGGTTTCCCTCAAGTGGTTCTCCTCTAATAATGCAAGTTGTGGCATCTAGAAGCAAGGAGAACTTAGATGTCGCACCTTCCGTATTACCCCTTGGTACAACACTAGCCCCCTCTATTCTATAAAACTCTCTGGACAATTTGTAACAAGTTTACAAATTGGTGAATGTATGCATTTGGTATGAGCAATGTGACTGTGTGAGAACAATACCTATCCGTGAAATCTCCTTTCAAGTAAGTGGGATACTTTGGATTTATCACTTTATAAGTACCATACTTACAAAGTAATTTTCCTTCAAAAACAAATCTATGAGTTGCACAATCAGATAATTGAGTTATGTTCAATGAGATCAATGAATTTACCCCCCCTCCAAAATTTTCTTTAGAAGGAATGATTGTTTTTGCAATGGCTACATTGTGCGGTGAGGGCACAAACTTTGAAGGATATCTAGGTAGATTGTATGAATTCACCTCATCTTTGTCTTCTTTGCAAATTAGTTGTTTGCTTGCTGCAAGTACAAATTTTAAAAAGTATAAGTTTTCATTTTAAATGAAAAATCCCCTCATGATAACATATCTATATTTAAAATTTGCTACTTTATCATGTCTTAATAATTTGGTCTTCACAAAATTACATTAAATTATTTGTCTTTTTGGAAAAAGATGCATATTAATCAAGAGCATAAATAACATTGGAAATTATATATATTAAGTACAAAACCAAAAATAAATTCTCTCTTTGTGAGAACATCTAACATAATAAGCAAAATACAATTTTTAACAAAATGATGTATACAAACGCCAAAACAAAATTTAAAAAGTATAAATTCCAAATGCTATACTTAATGTTTTTTTGTTTTTTTGAAAAATCTCATGAAAACACTACATAAGCATTCAAAAGCAAACCATACAATAAAATTGAAATACCAAACGATAGTCTTGACTCAATCTGAGTCAATGTTTATAACATCATTAACATCTATTTTGGGAGAATGGGCTGGTTGCATCACATGTCTTTCCCGTTTTACTTTTGATTTGCATTGAACATAAGATGTGATAGTTGATTTAAAATAAACATACTCGGGTTCTCTTGTACGAGCATCTTCACTGAGAAAAAAAGAAGAAGGCAAAGACAAGTATTTGTAAAATTGAAATAGAACAAAACAAAAGTAATATTTCTAACAAACCTTGGGCATATGCCTCTTGCGCCACCTCTTGAAATGAAGTCTTCAAGGATCGCCGTGGGCTTTTTTTGATAGGGGAATTTTTAAAGAGATTTTCTTTAGGTGTCTTGCTTGGAGATGCATAAATAGAAGGGGTTGACTTGGGCATGGGCGGAGAAGCGCTTTTGTTCATAAAAGAATATGTTGAAGTTGCTGATGCACCTACAATCAACTTCTACAATCAATAGCTGTCAATGCTATTTCACTTTAAAGAAAATGAAGGAAAAATGAAAATGAAAGAGGAAAATGCAACTAATAAATTCTTGAATGATTAGAATATTGAAACTAAGAAGAAAGGTATGCAATTTGATTTTTAAGTAGGACATTGTGCGAATGTATATCTGAGATGCATACTTTAGACGAGATTATGACGAAAAAGAAATAGCATGAAAACAAATAGCTTGGGGAACTGAGGGAAAGAAGGGGAGAGACAGAGAAAGAAAGGACAAGAGAGGCTTCGATCCTTATTATCAGCCTTGCTGAATTTCAGTAGAAGAAGACCGAAGTCCTCAGGTTGCATTTGGAAGACCAGGAGTGAACTTTCTATTGGTGATGATCAGCTTCTTGTTGGCAATCGCCAAGTGCCTCAAACAATAATGAACTGCCGAAAACAATCCAATCAACACGTCTCGCTCGCATTTCTCATGCAATGGGTTTTGGGGTCATAACTGCTACAAGAAGAGTGGGGTGAGGAAACCACGAAGGTCCTAAACTATAAGTAGGAGGACAAACACCGAGTCGTGAGATATGAGAGGAGGGAGATCTTGCGAGTAGAGTAAGTCCATGCTTACTGGTCAATCGTTTGTGACAAGAAGATAGAAGGAGAACAGGAAACGGGATAGAAAAAGACAACTCGAAAATGTTGATGCGATTCGGGATAGACCGTCGAATTCAAGAGTTCGTAAGTTAATCGAAGTACAATAAACAATACAAGAATTGATCAACAGTATGAAAGCTTCACTAGCGGGAACTTTGCAGAGTTTCTTGGAAGATTCGATTCCACTTTCGGGGACGAGACATTTCTTTGGAATCGGTGTCACAGGAGCTGCCAATAGTTTAGGGCAGGCTTTCGCTAGACCTGCAGACAATCAGAAGAATATTATCACATTGAAAGGAAAGGAAAGACGTTTGAAGCGAAGAGAAGACAAAAAACAGACGAATGTTCACCCTTTTCGAATGTGCAACTGTCCGTTTCCATCGTGTCGCTCGATCCTTCCATTGGGTGAGTGCACGTTGATCATAAAGCTTCAAAACAAGAGTGCGGATGGACTGCGCACATACAAAGAATGTTGAAAAAGGAATTAGGAACCTTAATCATGATAGACGTCGTATTAAAATTGGAGAGAATGGCAGCGTACTAGAGTAATTGGGTTGCATATTTGCAGTTTCATGCAGCACTCTACAACATCCACTCTGTTAGAAGAGCAAATCATGAGTTTAGAGAAGATGACGAGGCTATGACTGATGATATCCAATCAGGCCGTAGCAGAGGAGAAAGCAACAGAAAAGGAAATGACTCTGCCACGGCTCGAGGCTTGTGAGTTGAAAGTCCAAGGAGCGCGCCGAACTATGATTTTTGGAGAAGAGAGCGGTGGAAATCATGAGGCGGAAGATGAGCGATATCAGACAAATGAGAGCAACGTTGGGTCTGGTGGAACAAGTGAACAGGAAATATCCACGATACATGACTGCATGCATCGACTCGCATGCAATCACTGCTTCCAACTACGCACCAATCACGGAATATTAGAGAAGCAAAAAATAAAATAAATGTCTGTACTTCGCTAGAAATGCTTAAGCTCTATTTGGTTGTAAATGCCTTTGTGTCTGCTTATGCCTGTCTGAAGGCAGCCGTTTTCTTTTCTTTGTACATTTCCGTTTTCTTTCCATAATACAATTCTGGTTTGTTCTGCGCACCCAAAAAAAAAAAAAAAAGGGTGATTTTGTGCTTCCTGGTCGCTAAGGCTCCCCCTGACAAACAAAAAAAACTCCACATAGGCAAGGGAGGTGATGGGAGGGCAAACCGTAAAGGTATAAACATCCTTGATCTTCTTATTGGCCATATTTTTGGGGCGTATATAGTAAATGATGAGGCAAAGTCTGAGAGCCGTTGGAGGGAGCTCTGTCTGAGCTTCAGTTTCTAGGGTTTTCGACTTGTTCTTCTCCTACTTCCCGGCGCTCTCCTCCTGCTCCTCTTCCTCCTCCCTTCCAAGCTCGACACCAATTTCTGTAAGTACTCTCTGCTCTTCTTCTTCTCTTTCTTCCCATCCCTGCCTCTTTCGCTCGCTTTTCTTGTTCAGTTTCGTCTCTGCCTCTTCTTCTTAGTCTCGTCTCCTGCATTCCGGGCTCGCTTCGCTTCTTTTTTCGTCTCTGCTCTCTCCCAGCTCTTGAATTATTGCTTCTTCCTAGATTTGTATCGCCATTTAGCGTTACGACTCCAAATTGCATCCCCCGCCCTCGTATTTCCATTTGCATGGGCCTGTCTTCCCTCTGTCTTCACCGCTTGTCTATCTTCAAGCTGTATGCACATTCGAGAACATCTCTCTGTAGATGTTTTTTTAATAGGGCTGACTTAGGTTCTTTTCCTTCAATGGGTTTCTGGAAACATTATATTTTCCAGGCCTCTGTCCCGATATTTTATGTCGGTTTCCTTTGAGCTTTCGTTTGTCGTGTACTTATTACGGATTGAAACCGTCTCGCGCGTTATTTAATTACACTGTTGTGAGATGAATTGACAAATTGGATCCTTGAATTAATATTTCTGCCGTCTTTTGGGTTTTAGCGTAAAAAAAGCCAGAAGCGATGCGGGCGACTCGAAATGCAGCCAAGAATACACCTCCCGCCAA
Source organism: Dipteris shenzhenensis (assembly GCF_047967505.1). NCBI lineage: Eukaryota > Viridiplantae > Streptophyta > Polypodiopsida > Gleicheniales > Dipteridaceae > Dipteris > Dipteris shenzhenensis. Next base: position 13,543,980 of record NC_141614.1, on the reverse strand, counting down.
GAAGGGATCGAAGACTTCGCCTGCGGCTGTCAAAGCTGCTGCAGTTGAGAAGCAGGAGCAGCAGCCCAAATCTCAGGGTAAGGCGACCTCAGGCAAAGTGGAGAAGCAGGAGCAGGAGCCTGAATCTGAGCCTGTTCATGCTATGGAGGAGGTTAAGTCCGTTGAATCTATCCCGATTGACATCAGGCCTGACGTCCCGAGTGTAGATGCCCCTGATGCGAGTGTGGCACCCGCTGAAGGTGCAGAGAAGCCCAAAGAGACTCCTAAAGCAAAATGTGTATCTGCAAAGAAGAAAGTTGCCACTCCCAGGAAGAAAGCAACTGAAGTTGATCCCAGCAAAGAACTTGCCGAAGTGAAGTCTGTCGATGCAGTAAAGGAAGAACTCAAGCTGGTAGACTTAACTGAACAGACGCCCAAGGAAGCTTCAAAAGAGGACACCTTAGAATCTAAAGAAGTTATAATTGAGCAAGTTAAGGTTGAGTCACAGGTGGATGTGACTTCTGCAATAGAAGTTGTGGCAGTTGGAAAGGAGGAAGAGATGGAAACGGAGGAAGCTCAAGATGCAGATGAAGAAATGGAGGAAGAGGACCAGGGTGAAGGTGTGGAAAACGACGGTGGCCTGGAAAATGAAGCTGATAATCAAGAATATGACGAGGAAGAAGAGGAAGATCTGGAAGGAGAAGAGGGAGAGGGCGATGAAGGAGAGGAAGGGGAAGGAGAGGATGACGATGCATTGTTGGAACAGAGGCCAGTGAATGAAAGACAAAAACGACAGATGCTTGAGGTATTTGTAGGCGGGTTGGACAAAGATGCCACTGATGAAGACGTGAAGAAGGCTTTTGAGGTAGTCGGGGAGGTTGTAGAAGTACGCCTGACAAGGAATCGTCAAACTGGCAAGAATAAGGGGTATGCCTTTGTCCGTTTTGCCAGCGTAGAGCAAGCCAAAAGAGCCGCCACCGAGCTTGAAAGAACTAAGGTTACTCTGCCTTCTCCTGTAGTGGAGGGTGATTGTTTTGTATATGTATCTATATTAGTTCTTATGTATTTGGCTACAGCTCAGAAACTTGCTCTTGTGTGTTTGTGTCCTGAGAGCCTGTTAAATTGGACAGATTCGGGGCAAGGAATGTGCAGTTGTGCCCAGTGAGGATAACGATACCTTGTTCGTAGGGAATATTAACAAGACATGGAAAAGTGAGCAGGTAGTTCCTCAGTCTCTCTATTAGATTTTTGAGTGTTGGGTGGTTGTATCTCGATTGTTCGTTTTTCATTTGGTGGCTTACAGCTGCTTTGGCTGCTTTCCAGGTTCTCGAGAAACTAAAGGAGTATGGAGTTGAGGGTATTGAAGAGATGACTTTGACGGATGATCCTAAGAATGAAGGTTCGAATCGTGGGTTTGTTTTCCTAGAATTGGCCACTCACTCTGATGCTGTGAAGGCGTTCAAACGACTTAGTCAACCTGATGCTTTATTTGGTGCTGACCGCTCTGCCAAAGTTGCATGGGCTGAACCTACTGAGCCAGATGAGGAAGTCATGGCCAAGGTTTCTCCTTACTGTTATTGCTCCGCTGACTAATCTTTGGCTTTTCATTGTAGCCTAATTATACAGGGCTTGTAAGGGAGGGTCTCAGCATGTGTAAACTCTTCCCCTTGCAGGTCAAGTCTGTTTTCGTTGATAGTATGCCCTCTTCATGGGATGAAGCAAAGGTGAAAGAACATTTTGGTAAATATGGTGATATAGAGCGTGTAGTTCTGGCTAGAGATATGCCCAGATCAAAGAGGAGTGATTTTGCTTTCATCAACTATGTGAGTCGGGATGCAGCTGTTGCATGTGTAGAGGCTCTTAAAGACAAAGAGCTTCATGATGGGGATAATGAGGTGAGGAAAGATGGTTATTTATGTGTCTAACCATGCACATGTGTTGCATAAAGGATTGTTAAACTTTGCAATGCATTTTTTGTGCAGGTCAAAGTGAAAGTAGAACTAGCAAAGTCTGCACCAAGAAAAAAGCAAACAAAGGGGGCTCGTGGTGGGTATCCTGTTGGTGGCCATCCTGCAGGACGGGGAAAAGGCGAAGGTGAGTCTCTTTGCACTTGGCAGAGGGCTGTGCGTCCTGTTTTTAAGGATCTTCATGACTAACTTCTCCATCTGAATGCTGCAGGCTGGGCATCCCGTGGTGGTCGCTTTGATCAGAGGAGGGGCAGAGGAGGTCGGAGAGGCTTGCCTCGTGGTGGTCGACTGGGTCGTGGGGGTGGGAGGCGTTTGTATGATCAGGCAAGTGCGCAGAAGATGACAAGGGCTATGAAGATGCAGGTTGGGGATGAAAGGTCACGGGACAGGCGTCCTTCTGGTATGAAAGCTCCTCTTAAGATTGCAGCTACTAGGATCTGGAAACTGTGGCTCATATGGTTCTTGATGTTTGTTTGACTACTGGTAGTTATTGCACCACAATATGACTCCTCAAAATAAAGTTTGATGTTGCTAACACTGAAGTGACTTCTCAGGAGCTGGACCTACACGTCGTCCAAGAGGGGCTGCCAGGGGTGGTTATTCGAGACGCGAAGATGTCGACTATGATCCTCCACGAGCGAGGGAAAGTTCTAGACGCGGTAGTGATAGTGCTTTCAAAGAGGACTATATGCCTCGAGGTGTACGCCTTGCTTCTGGGTTTGCAAGACCACGTGGCTACTCTGGTCGCCCCGCACGAGAAGATGCCTATTCACGAAGATCAGAAAGAGGTCCAGTGTACGGACGGGATGTAGATGGCGGATATGGCTCTGGTGTGCTTGACTATGGTGAAGCTGGCCCTGGAATTAAGCGACCTTACTCTGCCTTGGTAAGTAACAGGTTGTTTTAAAAGTTTAGGTCACTCCTGTAAATTATTAAGTAATGGCTTGCCTCATTGATCAAATTTTCTTCTTCTCACGCAGGACGAAGATGCTGCTTATTACGAGGCAGTGCGCAGAGGCTATCCTAGAGCTCGAGTCGAGTATCCTGATCCGGGTCCTGTTGGTGGTTCTCTCTACCCAGACTCTGTCAGGTATTGTGTGAAGGACCTCCACCCTGAGTTTTTGGTTCAAGTTGGCCTTCTCTGTGGGTGTGAATCTGTCTGCATAGGAGTAGACACCATAGCACCTCTGTGCCACCTATGTGCAGACGACATGCTATTGATCCGGGAATGTCCTCTCATTTCTTATTGCTCATGCTCACTTGGCTAAATTTGAGTTTCAAGTTCATACATAGGGTCTATAGACATCAAAGTTTATACTGTGGGTGGACTGCATGTTACTGGGAATTTCGGAATGCATTTTCTTAGAAATACATTAAAGCACTTTTATTATCTTTTGTTTTCATGTGATCATTGGATTCTTTTATTATCTTTTGTTTTCATGTGATCATTTGATCTTTTATTTCCTTAAGGACGTCTTTTGGACGCTCATCACTTGGAGGACGAAGTGCCTTGCCAGCACTTGGAGGTGGTTCAGTTGCGCAGACATCACTGTCCGTATATGATCAACCTGGCACTGGATTGGGTGGAAGTAGGGACACGACTCTTAAGCTTGCTTTGGATTGAAGTATAGGATATGTAGGGAAAGCAATAAAATAACTCCACAAGGAATACTGAGATTGGAACACAGGATAAAGATGTCTGTATGCTTTTGACATGTCTCTTAAGCTTGCTTTTTGGTTTGAAATAGATTCCTCCAGGAACTCAAGATCATTTTTTGTATATGTTTTTAGGTCATGGTTACTCCTCCGCGCTGTCAGGAGCTGGTGATTATATGACTGGTGCAGCAGAGGTAAAAGTCAACCCTCTGCTTCTTTGTGCTGCTTATGGTTTGGTGATTTGTTGTGCTTAAGAGTTGGCTTGTTCCACCAATGCATTTTAGGAGTCAGCCAAGTTGGGATTACTGCTTATGTGTACAGTTGCTGGTGGGGGGGGGGGGTGTGATGCTTAATGTCGGTGCAAATTAGCATCCACTTTCAGTGTCATGTAGGGAACTACGTAGTATGTGATCGGCACTGAAGAATGAAGCTGTGGATACAAATGCTCAAACTATGGCTACTTGCCTTTATTTTCTGTGTAGATTTTTGGTCTTTAGAACAACAAAAAATCTAAATTTGTATGATTGGACATATTCTAGTCCTACAAAGGTATATATACTTGCCTTTATTGTTGTAGGTTTCCCTGCATGTTTGTAAGTTTTTACTGCGTTTGGGTCTGTCCCCTCATGTTATAATGACGGACTGATTTGCTGATAGTCCATGGTTTGTGGGCATTGATTTATGTCCTTTTTTTTGGTTGCTTTCAGTATTGTTGTTTACTGCCTTCCTACCTTTTGAAGGGAGCTAACATGATTATGTTGTGCTTGTGCAGCTAAGGGGAGGATCCTATTCCTCATCCTTGTATGGTGGCCGACCAGGGTCTGGATATGGCCTGCCTGGTGGTTCTGGCTCTTACTATTGAGGCTTGGTAATCCATGATTTCTCCTTATTTCTGCAAACTATGCGTTTGCACGGTTGTTCAATTTGATGTAAATAGTATGCCATTGCTTGTCATGATCTACTGGATTCGTGCATGTGTTGCCTTCCTTTAGATGGGGACTTTGAATGCAGTATATCTGGTCTTATGTGGGTCCCTCTGCCCTTTTTTCTGTGTGCAGATTGAACATATCTGTGAGTTGGATTCCTGACTTGTTTCAGCATTGAGCGCTTTAAAGTCGAAGTTATTTGAAATGCTACGGGAGTTGGTGATAAAGTTGGAGGTCGGTGGAGTCCGGACAGCACTTATTTGCTTCTGTTGTTGTTCTGCCGCCTCATATTTGCAAGATGGCTTCTTGCTACTGAATCTTTGTTCTGCTAGAAAGCAAGCATAGCCTTCTTAAATGAGCCCGCGACATGCCAGCTTTAAGATTTCCTCGACTCTCAGTCCTTCCACTTTTGTCTGAATGGGAAAGAGGGCTACAAATGTCAGGGCCTGCAACGGGGTGTGAAAGATTTGGCTTTTTCCAGCAGAAGCTAAGAGGTCTGTTTTTCTTTAGTTATGTTTTTTTGCAAAATGGTCTAGTGCTGGCAGAGAATGTTTGGCTTTGTTTGAAAGTGGGTCTCAAGATATGCAAGGGATATTCTTTAAGGGGATGTATTGGCTCAGCTTTATTTCCCCTCCCTCTTTGTATTAGCCAAACCTGAGAATATCTCAATTAAGTTATGGTGAGAGCCCTCAATTAACCGTATGTGAGGCCCCACAAGGACAAGGGCCAATTCTTTTGGTAAAAGGGAGCACTTTTTCCAGTAGAGGCTAAGAGTATAGTTTTTCTCTGATTGTCCTTTTTGCGTTAATGGTCTCGTGCTGGCATTCTGTGAGAACTCTCTCTAGAATGTTTGGCTTTGTTTGAAAGTGGGTATGAAGGTATGCAAGGGATTTTCTGTAAGGGGATGGATTTGCCCAACTTTATTTCCCCTCCGACTTTGTATTAGCCAAACCTGCAAATGTCTCAATTGAGTTATGGTGAGAGCCGTCAACTAACCGTATGTGAGGAACCCCTATGTGAGGAACCATATGTGAGGCTCAGAGGGACAAGGACCAATTTTTTTGGTAACAGTAGCAAGGCAGGTGGCCAGTCTTCTTTCGTGGTGGGGCCTCTACCACTAAGAGTAGATGGCATTTCTAGACCGTAAGAGTGGCCCAGCTCCATATATTCTTATAAAGAGGAAAGGGGAGGCAAAGGTCCCTGTCGGTGCACGCCCAGGCAATTGTGCGGTGATGCTATTGGAGCTGGGATTGATTCATCATCTCCCAACCCTTCCCCTTAGTTTAATAAATCCTTCCCTCTTTCCGTTCGTGCCACCACTTGAATTTGGATAACAATTTTTTGTCGGGCTTCTTGATGTTTAAAACCCGAGGATGGACTTTGGATTGAAGTGTTCCAGCTATTCAGCACTTGAATGTGGACTCACATTAAACAGGCATCACATAAGCAGTGCTTATAAGTCTCCAAGTGTCTAATAGTAGTAGTGCTACCAACCAAGCTGTTGCCTACTGTTATGTCACTTAAAAGGCATTCAATCTTCCATAAGGTTGTTTGAACAAAAGCTTCAATATTTTTGCACAATAGTGCTCTATTTTGTTTTTGATAGAGTTTGTCTTGTGAATTTTTTTTCAACAAGTCTTTATATGGGTACCCGTGTAGTAGAGCATTGAATCGATCTTCACCTTTTTTGCATGTTTCTTAGGACAAAGATATAGGGTATATGTATACTGTTAGGACAAAGATAGGATACATGCAATATGTGTTGCACATATTACCCAACAAAATAGTACATCTGGCAGCCATAGGTGTACAAACAATAAAGACAACTGATTTAGGAATAGGAACAAGGTTTAGTGATCATCACAAAAGTTACAGTAGCTTTGTGAGCCAGACTCCCAACTAGGAGAGCATATTGTAGATTAGTCTTTGCATGAGAAGAAGCATCAAGTATTATGTTACTCTAAAATTGGACAGACATTGCTATAAACAAAATTGGACAGACGTGTTCGATGGAGACTAACATTATCCGAGACTAACATTATCCTCTAGAATTGATGATCTGCATAAACCCCCAATAAAATAGTCTTGAACGTTGAGTGTAGTTAATTAATCCCTGTTTTGCAAGGGGATCAGTAGGAGAAGTATATCATTGAGGGTAAAGGCAATGATTAAGAGCAAACTTCCTCCTTGCCTGATTTTTAGGAACACCTAGTGCCAATTCTTTTATGGAGCATAAAAAGCCCATCCCAATAGGGGGGCTGTGATACCAAAAATGCATTTGACCGTGAGTTTGGGGGAAGGGGGTCAGTAGGAGAAGTATATCATTGAGGGGTAAAGGCAATGACTAAGAGCAAACTTCCTATCCTTGCCTGATTTTAAGGAACACCCATTGCCAATTCGTCTTTTATGGAGTAAAGAAAGCCCATTACAGCAGGGGGGGCTATGATACAAAAAATGCATTTGACTGGGAAATTGGGGAAAGGGGTGAGGGCGAGGGATAAAAGGAGGGGGGGAGGGATAAAGCAATGTCTTTCTCAAGTCCTACCAAAATTGGAGACATGTTTGATGGAGACTAACATTGCTAGTACTTTGGGAAGGTGAGGGAGGAGAGGCTCCGAGGGGTCTGTGCATCCCGGGAGGTTTGCTAGGGGATTGCGGGCAGGAGATGGGAGGTGAGCGATGTCCAGCAAGGTGAGGGAGGAGAGGCTCTAGGGAGGTGAGGGAGGAGAGGCTCCGGGGAGGTGAGGGAGGAGAGGCTCCGAGTAGGCGGGAGGAAAGGGCTACGCGAAAGGGAGCAGCCATGTAAGGGGGGGAAGGGATAATCTGACACGTGTGCCTTCTGGACTCCTCTGGCACCAAAATTGGGCAGATGTGTTAGATGGAGACTAACATTGCTAGTACTTCGGGAAGGTGAGGGAGGAGAGGCTCTGGGGGCTTTGTGCTTCCCGGGAGGTTTGCTAGGGGATTGCAGGCAAGAGATGGGAGGTGAGCGATGTCCAGTAGGGTGAGGGAGGAGAGGCTTCGGGAAGGTGAGGGAGGAGAGGCTTCGGGAAGGTGAGGGAGGAGAGGCTCCAGGAAGGGCTTTGGGCAGACGTGTTAGATGGAGACTAACATTGCTAGTACTTCGGGAAGGTGAGGGAGGAGAGGCTCCCGGGGCTTTGTGCTTCCCGGGAGGTTTGCTAGGGGATTACAGGCAAGAGATGGGAGGTGAGCGATGTCCAGTAGGGTGAGGGAGGAGAGGCTTTGGGAAGGTGAGGAAGGAGAGGCTCCAGGAAGGGGAATGTAAGTGGGAGGAGGGGGCTACGCGAAAGGGAAGCAGCCATCATAAGGAGCCTAAAGGGTAGATGTTTTGCTAATTCTTTACAATTGTTCTATTCAACCTCTTGGGTATGGAGCCTTTTGTGCCATGCACCATCGTTTTATTATGGTTAATCTTGGAATTTAATGTTGTGAAGGTGTCTCAACAACCTAGAATAGAGAGTCCATTGACTCATCATCATTATAGATAGGGGTGTAAGGGTAGTGTTTTTATGGGTTGTTGACAAAGAACTTGGGCCCCATTTTCCAGCTTAAGCCCTCTTATGTAACTTCGTCAGCTTTGCCTTGAATGAGCCACCCCAAGGCATCTGTAGCCACTACAAAGAGGAGTGGGGATAGAGGGCTACCTTGTTTGATTGCTCTCTTCAAAATGAAGGGTTGTGAGGTGAACCCATGTTTTAGCATGTGATTCTTAGTGAGATTCTTATTGGATTTGATGCAAGCTCCATTGTGTCCATGGATTTGTCAAGAACAATGATGATGTAGTTGTTATCAATTCAGCAAATAGGGATAAACTTGAGGGATAGAAGTAGGTTGCTAGAAGACTCCTACCTTCATATTTGATGTAATAGTTAGCTCAATTATTCGTGTTACCAAGTCCTATACGTTTGTCAACAATTTATCCATGTGTAGCAAACGATGATGTTGGGACCTATGTGCTTCTTAGGACGAGAGACATGGAAGACATTATTGAGGCAAGCATCCCTAAATTCATGTCTCTCCTTTTCTAATTAACATTAAATGTAACCCTAGTTTGGGCCTTTGTTCTTATCACATTTCCTTACTAATTCATCTGAAGTGTTGATTAGCTATTAGTTAAAATAGAATGTATGGGGCCTTAAATGGTGACATTCAATTTGAAGTATGCATGGGATTGAATTTTGGCTAGTCATTTTGAAGTTGTGTTTGTCCATCAATGGGAGAATGATAGTCATATCGTTCTTGGTGAATTGTAAACTAACACATTTCCTCACTAATTCATCTATAATGTTTTGGCTTGGATTAATGTGTTAGTTACAATGGGTTGCACCTTAACCTTGTAATCCTAAATGGTGACATTCCATTAGAAGTATGCATTGTAGGTCATGATATAAGACCCACCTATTTTGAGCTTCGGTGTCAAAACAATTGAGAGAGATACCTTATTTCAATTTATAGACTGTGTTTGTCCATCAATAGGAGGATGATAGGCTAAATTTAGTCCCCATTTGGGTGTAAATTTATTTTCTTCAAATTGAAATGCCACTTAACATGACGTATACATGGGTGTGCTTGAAGCTGTCTTTATTTGGGTGAATAATTTAAGTTAATTTAAGTTGTCTTTATTGGAATGTCACATAAGATGCAATGTATTGGAACCACCATTGTCATCTTATCCACTATTATCCCATGTTGGTAGTTTCAAACTAAACTATAAGTTGCCACTTGCCTTTTGGAATTGGTAGAGGTTGTTGCAAAAGAGTTGGCAATAAGTTATATATTTGGGGGCAACCTCATTCTTTCGCTTTCCAATAAAAGCTCTCATTGATTACACAAAAGATGTTATGTAGATGCAAATGACTATCCATAGGTTAGTTATAGATCTTAGGACTTCCCAAACAACATAATAAACAACACGTTATTTGGCTTGCTCCCCTAATGTCTGACACATATTACCCATGATAAGGAGATTGTACTACTGGAAAAAAATGATCTCATGACTGTTTGTCTATTCACAACCATTGCATAATTTTCTGCAGTACAGTTCCTAGGGGAGACTCACTATTTTGACGAGGTGCGAGCATCATACTTGACTGTTTTCATCAATGAAGCCTAATAGCTTCATCCTCAAACCATGAAGTTGGCCATGCTCTTTTTATTGTCCTTCAGGTAGATCTTCTAATTGCCCACAAAGCACCATCGCATAAAATGAATATGAGCTCGAGTCCCAAACTAGAGGGGTCAAATCCACCTAGCTCATAGAGCATTTGAACTTTAGACTTGCATGTTGCACGTGAAGCAAGTAGTCTCTTCAAAAGGCTCACATATCCCCTCTTCGCCACATCAACATGTTGTGCGTAGTTAAGACCCTTTTTGATTTAGGCTCGCAGTAGATTGGCATGCCCATGTACACATTGAGGAGTTGTGGCTTCGAAATAGGAGTCCTTCCATAGTCAAGCTCTTGCTTCACTTTGCCTTTAGCCTCCGTATCGTTGAAGTTTCTCCTAGAGCAAATGATCCTATTGTGCTCAATCTAGTTTGGCCTTAGCCTCAAGGCTTACTTTTTGCATAGTTGAGGGTACAGATTGGGCCTCAAGTCAATGGACCCAATTGAAGAAGGCCATGTCACTAAGTGGATCATTCATCTTGGGGCTTAAGTGCCACGTCAGTTGATTGGCACTCGATTGCCATGCCATATGATCGAGCGCTAAATCCTCGTTTGGCTGGTCGAAGATCAATTTAGATCTAGCTTAACCCTATTTCTCGGCTTGACTCTCATATCATTAAGTGGTTGAACACCATGTCATCGATTTGATTGGTGGCCATGTCATTGTTCAAATCCATGCCCATTGCCACATAATTAATTTTGACACGGCTTAGATGTGTCACGATAGGCCTTCTTCGCTCAATTCATGGACCAAGGCTACATCTCTTTCAAGTGGCTTGGTGTCACATCATCAAGTAGCTTGAGTGGCTCAAATCGCCACAAAATCATCTTGCTCAAGTGCTATGTCATCACCAACTTCAGTTTCGACTCAACCATGACCCTCAATTTTGACAATCGCATAATTCTTTGATTCACCACATCATCAATGTTGGCTCAAATACCTCTGGTTTAGTGTCTGGCTCACAACTGGCATAAGCAGCTTTGTGAGGACAAGAGTTCAACATCTGAGTGGCATCCACGAGTGAGTTGTCGCCATTGTATAAAGTACTTCATCAAAGGCTCATGGATTCCTTCCCCCTTTCCTCGGATGTCTTGTGTTAAGGGACTATGGGTTTTGCTAGGCATTATTAACGGGACTATGGGTTGCCAAGCATTGTTCATTGTGTACACGACAACAAACTACAACAAGAAGCATAGAACACCCATCAAAATTTGCACATACGAATTAAAATTGGCCGCTTGGCAAACAATAGTATAGGCTATAAATGAATGCAAACTGCATGCACGCTAGCAATGAATCACACATAAGCCAAGAAATAACCCCCAAAACGTGCAAAAGGTGAACATAGAATGATCCAACAACAAAAAGTCACGTTGTAGTGCACAACACATGACATAAAAAATGTGCAAGCACAGAACATGTTGTAAGATGGACATGTGGCACAAGTGACACATGGTTGAACACGTGGAAGAAGACCACATGACCCAAAAACTTAAATGGATTATGGATTGCACATAAGCCAAGAAAAAACGAATCAAACATAAGCCAAGAAATAACCCCCAACACGTGGAAATGGTGGACATAGAGCGATTCAACAACAGAAAGCCATGTTGTAGTGCACAACACATGACATAAAAAGTGTGTTGAGATATCGAGCTCCACTAGCGATATGCCAGGGTGACCGTTGTGCATTTATGTCACCTACTTGTTAGCTGGAGATGTGGTTGGTACGCCGCCCACGAATAATAGCTGGATGACAGCTATCCTTATTTACTCTAGTTTGTGGCTCAGTGAGTATGCCACCTTAGTTAGTTGAGTTTGGTTTGAGACCCACATATAGGGCTCTTCTATTTCTTTGTACTTGAGTTCTTTTGGCTTTCACAACTAAGAAGAGGAAAACTGTTTTCAGCCTCCACCTTTGTGTGTATTCCCCCATTGTGTATGTGAGAAAGCCGCAAGTGAGACTCCTTCCCTCTCTCCCACTATCTTCACATGGTATCTGAGCCTTGTTCGTGGTAAGGAGCTCAAGAAAGCAAACCAAGTTCGTGGTGTCCTGGTAAGAGGACCAGTGTTGCTTTCCTATTTCGAGTTTGGGAGAAAATCTCTGCAGGTAGCACAGCCAGAAGTGCAAGAGTGCAATGTCTCAGATTGAGATGCCCTTCGCGGTGTGGCGAGAGCGCAGTATATGCTGCGGGTCAGGGCGAAGCCCTTGGTGACTTTATTTTTCTGATTCGAGGCCATTTCGGGGCCCGCTTTGAAGGCGGAAGTTCTTCGCAGGCACTCAAAAAAAGGCCTTGTTTTTGCTGTGCGACCACTGCTCGGCTAGTCGGTGAAAAGTTGCCGCAGAAATTGCATTGTATGCCTGTGTGCAGAGATATTGGGAGTTGCAGAATCATGCTTGTTGCCTGTTGATGCAAAATCGTCACTAGGAAGTGACTGTGTGGTCAAATACCACTTTCGTTAGTTTTGCAAATCTGCCCGTGTGAGGCAAAAGCTGTGTTTTTTACAGTGACAGAATATTTTGCAGTGTTCTGTAATGACATCTAATTCTCTTTCACAGATTGTCACTGAAAAGCTTGACAAGAACAACTTCCAGGCATGGAAGTTTAGAATGATGAATTTCGGGATGGGGAAAGGCTATTGGGAGTTCATTACAGGAAATGAAGAAGAACCTGTTCTTCCTAATGTTCCCAATCAACAGGAAATGAAGGCATTTAAAGGATGGCATGAGAGAGCTAGAAAAGTTATGTACTGGCTGTCTATCAGTATTTCGGACTCTATGATTGTGCATATTCAGGATGCAAGTACGCCAAAGGAGGCATGGGATACTTTGACAAAAATGTACAGCACAAATACGCAAGCTAGGAAAATGCAGCTCAAACAGGAGTTGCACAATGTGCAGAGAGAAAATTTGAGCATAAATGACTACCACATGAAGGGGAAGAAAATTGCAGATGCACTTGCTTCCATTGGGTCGCCAGTGGAAGATGATGATCTAGTTTCTATGACCTTGAATGGTCTAGGAAAGGATTATGCACAGTTCCGGACATCCATTGCCATCCGTGAAAAATTTCCTGATTTTGAAGAGTTGTTTGCTCTTCTAATTTCTGAAGAGCAGAGAAATGGGGGTGCATCTTCTTCAGGAGGAACTTCAAAAGAAACTGTCTTCTACTCAAATGCTGGAAGAGGTAGAGCCAAAGGTAGAGGAGGCCGATCTGTAGGCCGTGGTAGAAATTAGAATATGCATCAAACTCAAGAAAACCAGTCCTATGCAAGAGGACGTGGTAACTCTAGAGGCAGGGGGAGCCAAAGAGGCCGTGGTGGATGGCAGAGAGGCCAAAATGCAAACAGCAATGTTGAATGCTACTACTGTGGTAAAATGGGTCATATGGCTAAGGACTGCTACAAAAAGCAGAATGACATTATGAATGGAAAATTGCAGTAAGGCAATTATGCATCTTCCAGTAAACAGGGTGATGACAGAAATGAGCATCTATTTATGGTGCAGCATATGACCAATTCTGTGACAAATGCAGAAGAACAAAATGATGTGTGGTATGTTGACTCAGGTGCTTCAAACCACATGACAGGTCATGCAGAATGGATGTAGGATGCAAGGAAAATGGAAAAACCAGGATTTGTGGAGACTGGTGATGATACTACACATCCTATTGTGCAGATTGGTAAAATTCCTTTGTCTATGCAGGATGGGAAAAAGAAATACCTGTCCGATGTGTTTCATGTCCCGAACATCACTAAGAACCTCGTTTTTATTGGTCAAATGGTTGAGCAGGGCTTGCAGGTCAGATTTAATCCTCATGGATGCTTTGTTGAGGATATGAAAAATAACGATCGCTTGATAGCAAAAGGAAAGAAGAAGGGCAGGATGTTTACGTTGGATGTGGACATGCCTGAATTGAGTGCAGCAATGTTTGCACATGGGACTGGTGTAGTTGCAGATATTGATATCTGGCATAAACGCATTGGTCATGTTAATATATAGCGACTTAAATCAATGCAAACCCAAAATATTGTTGCAGGATTGCCTAAATTCAAGGTTGCAGAAATGCATAAGGTTTGTGAAGCCTGTCAATTCGGAAAACAGGCAAGGAAACCATTTCGTAGGCATGTTCAAGAGAGTAAAAAGCCATTGGAATTAATCCACTCTGATGTGTGGACTACTAAAGCTGCATCTATTGGAGGCTGTCACTATTTTGTCACATTTATTGATGACTTCAGCAGAAAACTTTGGGTGTATTTTATGAGAAAGAAAAGTGAAGTGTTTGGGCACTTCAAAGCTTTTAAAGCTATGGTTGAAAAAGAAACAGGCCTGCAAATAAAATGCCTAAGGTCAGATGGAGGAGGAGAGTACCTCTCAAATGAGTTTGCAAGGTTCCTGCAGGAGCATGGCATAAAGCAGCAATATTCATGCAATCATACCCCACAGCAAAATGGACTTGCAGAAAGGAAAAACAGGCATATTGGAGAGGTATCTTGGGCCATGCTAAATGAAAAAGATCTACCAGATTATTATTGGGCTGAAGCAGTTGCTACAACAGCAATACATGGCATGACGCCAGAGGAGATGTATACTGGTAGAAAACCAGACATTTCTCATTTGAAAATTTTTGGTTGCATTGCCTATGTCCATGTGCCAGATGAGTTGAGGTCCAAGTTGGATCCAAAAGCTGAGAAGTGCATCTTTATTGGTTATTCTCTGCAGCAGAAAGGGTATAGATGCTATAACCCTTCTACTCGTAAGTTTACAGTGAGCAGAGATGTTTTTGATGAGATGAGCAGCTGGTATAAACCAGTAAATGTGATGATTGATGTAGATGCAGAAAATGGTAATGCTGCACAGAATTCATAGCAGTAATCACAAAATATCAGTGGACATGCAGTGTCCTCTAGCACCAAGTTGGATCCAAAAGCTGAGAAGTGCGTCTTTATTGGTTATTCTCTGCAGCAGAAAGGGTATAGATGCTATAACCCTTCTACTCGTACGTTTACAGTGAGTAGAGATGTTGTTTTTGATGAGATGAGCAGCTGGTATAAACCAGTAAATGTGATGATTGATGTAGATGCACAAAATGGTAATGTTGCACAGAATTCATAGCAGCAATCACAAAATATCAGTGGACCTGCAGCGTCCTCTAGCAGTGGTTCACATACTTTGCCATGGACAAGCAGATTGAGATCAGGAGAATCTCCTCAAAGCAATGGAGATAGTGGTATGCAGGTATCACGAAAAGGTAATGCTGCACAGAATTCATAGCAGCAATCACAAAATATCAGTGGACCTGCAGTGTCCTCTACCAGTGTTCACATACTTTGCCATGGACAGGCAGATTGAGATCAGGAGAATCTCCTCAAAGCAATGGAGATAGTGGTACGCAGGTATCACGAAAAGGAAAAGAGAAGGTAGATCAGCCCATGTTTGATGTGAATGCAGGTCACTCTTATGTGGATGGTGAATCTAGTGGCTCAGAACAGAGCATTAATGATGAGTTGGGTATTCCTTTTGTTGTTACACCTGGAGTAAGGAAGACCAGAGATGTTTTGAGAGCACCTGGAAGTGAGCCTATTTTGCGCAGGTCTACCAGGGTTAGGTATCCTATGGATAGGCTGAAATATGATGGATTTACAGCCATTCACTATGCCTATATGGTCAAAGTGATACAGGAACTAGAACCCACTTCTTTTGAGCAAGCCATGGGAAATGAAAAATGGGAGAAAGCCATGGATGAAGAAATGGATGCCTTGGAAGCAAATGCTACATGGGAATTGGTGCCTTTGCCTAAAGACAAGAATGCAATTGGCTGTAAGTGGGTTTATAAGATCAAGCACAATGCAGATGGTTCTGTGAATAGATACAAGGCAAGATTAGTTGTCAAGGGGTATGCACAGACATATGGCATTGATTATGAAGAAACTTTCAGTCCGGTTGCAAGGATGGCAACCGTAAGAGCAACCATTGCTATGGCTGCATCAAAGGGATGGTCTTTACATTAGATGGATGTAAAGAATGCCTTCTTGCATGGTGATTTGCAAGAAGAGGTCTTTATGGAGCAGCCACCAGGTTATGTTCATGCTCTTCATCCTGAGTTTGTTTGCAGGTTGAAGAAAGCCTTGTATGGCTTGAAGCAAGCACCTAGAGCATGGTCTGACAAGATAGGACAGTATCTTGTCACTTATGGTTGCAAGGATGGCAACCGTAAGAGCAGCCATTGCTATGGCTGCATCAAAGGGATGGTCTTTACATTAGATGGATGTAAAGAATGCCTTCTTGCATGGTGATTTGCAAGAAGAGGTCTTTATGGAGCAGCCACCAGGTTATGTTCATGCTCTTCATCCTGAGTTTGTTTGCAGGTTGAAGAAAGCCTTGTATGGCTTGAAGCAAGCACCTAGAGCATGGTCTGACAAGATAGGACAGTATCTTGTCACTATTGGCTTTCAGATTTCCAAGGCAGATTTCTCACTCTATGTGAGAAAAACAGAGAAAGGTATTATGCTGCTTGTCATTTATGTTGATGATTTGATCATCACAGGTGATAGTGATGAAGATATCCTTCATGTGAAAATGCTATTGAGGCAGAAGTTTGAGATGAAGGATTTGGGAGAGCTGCGTTATTTCTTGGGCATTGAGGTGATTAGATCACCAAGTGGGATACAGCTCTTGCAGAGGCAGTATGGATTGGACATGCTGTCCAAATATGGGATGACAGGCTGTAAGCCTATTTCAGTTCCTTTGGAGTAGAATGTGAAGTTGAGCACAGATGCAGGTGAGCTTTTGGAAGACCCTACTATGTACAGACGCATAGTAGGAAGTTTGATTTATATGACTATTACCAGGCCAGATCTAAGCTATGCTGTTGGATTAGTAAGTCAGTTTATGCAGGCGCCAAGGAAACCGCATTTGGATGCGGCTAGACGCATACTCAGGTATGTGAAGTCCACATTGCAGTATGGACTATTTTATGAGGCTGGGGTTCAGATACAATTGCATGGATACACTGATGCTGATTGGGCTGGTAGTATTTTTGATAGACGATCTACCAGTGGATATGTGTTCTCTTTTGGGAGTGCTGCAGTCACTTGGAGCAGCAAGAAACAGCCTACAGTTGCCTTGTCGAGCACAGAGGCTGAGTACAGGGGTGCAGCAATGGCTGCATGTGAGGTAGCTTGGTTGCATAAGCTACTTTATGATATGCATTAGTCTACAGATGGGCTAGTTGTCATTTATTGTGACAACATGAGCAGTATACACTTGGCAAATAACCCAGTCTTTCATGCTAGCCCAGTCTTTCATGCTAGAACAAAGCACATTGAGGTGCATTATCACTATGTGCGGGAGAAGGTTTTACTAGGTCTTATTGATTTAGCTTATGTCAGCACAGAGGATCAGGTAGCTGACATATTCATGAAGGCATTGGGCACAGAGAAGCTGCGCAAGTTCAGAGACTTGCTTGGTGTGCAAGAATTGGGATTGAGCTTGAGGGGGAGTGTTGAGATATCGAGCTTCACCACTCGCGATATGCCAGGGTGACCGTTGTGCATTTATGTCACCTACTTATTAGCTGGAGATGCGGTTGGTACACCGCCCACGAATAATAGCTGGATGACAGCTATCCTTATCTACTCTAGTTTGTGGCTCAGTTAGTATGCCACCTTAGTTAGTTGAGTTTGGTTTGAGACCCACATATAGGGTTCTTCTATTTCTTTGTACTTGAGTTCTTTTGGCTTTCACAACTAAGAAGAGGAAAACTGTTTTCAGCCTCCAGCTTTGTGTGTATTCCCCCATTGTGTATGTGAGAAAGCCGCAAGTGAGACTCCTTCCCTCTCTCCGACTATCTTCACAAAGTGTGCAAGCAGAGGCCACGTTGTAAGATGGACATGTGTCACTTGAAGTGACACATGGTTGAACACGTGCAAGAAGACCACATAACCCCAAAACTTAAATGGATTGCCAATAAGAAAGAGGGCCCCTTGAAAGGCCTCTCCTTCCAAGGTCTAAAAAACAGACAAAATAAAAAGTGTATTCCAATAAGTCCTCCAATAAGTCCACAAGGAATGTGTCCAATAAACCAAGAAGCCATAGTGAGAAAAAAAAGCCAATGACAAATCAAAAACATAGATCGCAAAGAGAGGACATGGGGAAGAAGTCGATGGTAGTTGGAACTTGACTCTTGATTGGTGGGGACTGTTGGAATTCACAATCATGAGGTGCAAAGTGTTCAAAAGGGAAGAGGGCTTAGAAGATCCTTACCTAGGAATGGACAATGTGTATAGATCCCATATGCAATTAAAAGTATGAAATATGAAAGTATATAAGAAGAGTGGACAGAGACATAAGCATATCAAAGTGATCACCACCTTTTAAGGTGGATACATAGTGCTTTCTCCCACACTAAAGCATATGTGCATGCACCTAGGCTATCACAAAAATTAACACCTTTTGTATGAAGGCTCTCTTTGGAAAAAGAACAAGATAGAGCCCTTTTTTGGAACTTGATTTTGTGCATTGTATTAGGATTGCCATGTTTTTTTAAATTTTTGGTAGTAAGCAAAAGTTGAGCTTGATTTTTATTCTTAGGGATATATGGTTATACAAAGGGAAATTTCACACTTGATAGCTTGCTATTGCATTCAAGACATAGGTTCAAGAGGGTGCACATGTCAAGCTAGGACAAGTTAGATTTGTAGGAAATTTTTGGCATTGGAAGCATAACGTGTTAATTAGCTGCACTCTACTCAGCATGCGAGCCTAGTGATTGGTAATTAACTGCACTCTACACTACGGTGGCTGGTAATTAACTGCACTCTACACTGCGGTGGCTGACTGCGGTGGCTGATAATTAACTGCTAGCCTGGTGGAATCTTAGCCACCACAGACGTGGCTGATGAGAGCCACCACCACCGAGAAGTAGTTACCACAAACGTAAATCATGAAGCCTAATCACTTCTAATCACTCATTACCATGCACTCTACTGAGCGTGCAAGCCCGATGGCTAGTAATTAACTACACTCTACTGATTATACATGCCACCACCACACATGTGGTTGGTAATCTTAGATGCCACCACGGGAAAAAGATGGCAAATAATTACCACAAACATAAATCATGAAGCCTTATCATCTCTAATCACTCTTTATCATGCAAATTAGTACTGCCGCATTGAATTAATCAAAATTTGGGGCAACCACCATGGTGGCTCTTACCTTGATAGCTCCTTGTAGTCGGGCTACAAACTTAAGCCTCCACTATTCCATGCCGTTCATTGTCTCGTCTTCTATCCCTCTCGACCATTTATTTCTTCCTCGCACTTGGACTACAAACTTAATCCTCCACTATTCCATTTTCTTCACTGTTTCGTCTTCTATCCCACTCAACTGTTTCTTTCTCCCTTGCACTCTTCCTGCAACTTCTATCCCCTCTCATAATGGATCCCCTTGGACACACCGAGCTCCAAAACATGTCTGCACAATTTGAAAGATCCTCACATGATCTTTCCTCCCCTCCGGGATCTCCTCACACAATCTTTCGCGCCCCTCTTGAGCAAAGTGCAAGAGCCTCTCCTCCCCTGATCTTGAAATTGTGACATTTGGGAGCTCCTCACTCGCTCTTCAAAAGCCCAATTTAGTTGCTCTCAGCAACTTCGCTACGTTGGTAGAGGAGGTGAACATTTAGGAGGGACAACTAGTCTGTCAAGGTTAGAAGATTACCATCATTGAAATCATGATTGAAAATGTGCTAGGCATTTCTAGAGGCAATTTACAAGCACACTTCTTGGAGAAGCAGTGGAAGAGACACGATATTCTAGATGTATACCCCAATGCTCAAATTAGTAAAGATGCTGGAGTCAAGATTTCTAACTTGCCAACAGACCTCCAGGATGTGCTGAAGAAGACAATGCACTTCTTTCCTGATACGAGAAAAACCATGAAGTTTTGGTAGGTTCAAGCAGCAGTAGAGCAACTCAAAGGGTGTGATGTCTCTTTCTCAAGGGTGATCTCCAAGAGCATGATAACCAACATGAAGAATTGCGTGGATGGCAAATCCCAATTATCATATCAGCCCGTTGGAGTTGCAATGCACCTGATGGCATCTACCCTCAAAGAGATTTTTTGAGTTATACGATAAGAAGGTATCTGAGAATGTGACTTTTCTACAATAGAAAGCCACCGATGCGGCAAAGGTAGCACTTGTGAAAATTCTCAGGGAGGGTGCAGAAGCTAAGGTAGAGGAGGCAAAAGTGAGGGCCTTAGAGGCACGATAGCAAGCTGAGGCCACTGCAAAAATGGTCGACATGGAAAGGCATAAAAGAGAAGAAGCAAAGAAGTGCATCAAGGAGCTCCAAGATAGGCTTGAAGAAGTTAGAAGTGATGGGGACATCACAGACAAGAAGCTAGCAATGATGTGAAATGAGCTTGAAGATCAGAGAGCTACAAAGGAGGGTCTTTACAAATGGCTCTACAACATGCATAATGCATTGAACATTGAAAAAGACTAGATGATGGAGGAACTGAAAAGGGAGAATGCAGAAACTAAGGCAGTGATGCAAGATCTGCAAGAGAGCTTCAAGGCCAGGAAGGATGGGGGAGAGAGTAGTTGGGGTGGAGAAGACAATGAGGCAGCTCTCCAGGCCAAGAAGGATGTAGAGATGAGCCACGGTGGAGCAAGTTATAGTAGCCATAGTGGGGGTTGTTATCTAGAAACACTTTTGCAAGTGTCCAAAGAGATTTTGAAGTTGGCAAAACTGGCCGTCACAATCTGTTTCTTGAGCGGTGGCTCGGGGGGTTCGTCATTAGACTCTGTCTCCTCACTCTCTGCGATGATGATCGCCTTCTCCCTGTCTGGGCTTGTTCGGGGGTCTTTCTTGCCGGAGTCAGGGACTTCTTGCTTTGACCCATCTCGTCATCTAGAAAAGCGGCTCTGTGAAGGAGCTCTAATGATGCCTCTTGTGTTTCGAAAGGCAAGGCAGTTGTGAGCCTCAAACTATGCTTTGGAACTATTTGAAGGAAAGTTTGTGTGGAGAAGCCATCATTCATCAGGCTTGTGTGGAGATTCATTGGTAGTCTCGCATGTGCCAGGCTGGCGGTTTGAAGCGGTGATTGGGCATGTGTATAATCCACCTCCCATCCCTCCTTGCTTACATGAGTCTTCATCATGGAGTTTGTAAGGCGTGCATTGACAATGATGCCTTTTCTCATGGCGAGGGCATCGTTTGTGTGAGTGGCCTTGTCAAATTTTGTACCATTGATTCTGTGTACATACGGGCACTGATGGGTCGGTACGGCTAGTCCAATTTTTCTGTGAGTCGGTGGACTGAGGGCAGAGTGAGGTCAGACAGGCAGAGCATAGTTGGACTTTGTTGAGATTCATATGGAGAATCGGAGTCCAGACTACAAGGTCGGACAGTGGGCGGACACTAGAGTCAAATAGAAGTTAGACAGGAGTGGGCGGATCGAATGCAGGACTGAATACGCGAACTAGGTGTCAGACCTTAGTTGAAATACCTTAGTTGAAATTTGAAAAGTCAGAAACGACACGTGCGGTGGATCGTGGTCAAATTTGCTTAGTTTGGTCCCATCGGAATTGTGGCAGAGTTCTCAGTCGATTTGGTTAGATGTCAGTTGGAAAGACATTGGACCATTATTGTAGTGGAGGTCGTTGCAGCGTCATCTTGTTGTTGGCTTTACTCACCTATAAAATAACCTTTGTTTATTTTAGGGGAAGTTGAGTATACCTGAAGCGGTTTGGAAGTGCGGCAATGTCTTTGTTGCATTGTTGGCAGAATCGGGGCAGACTGTAATTGTAGCCACTATTCATGTGATTGCTTGCTATGATGTTGTGCAGAGCTGTTACTAAGACCTTCTAGATTTGTCTTTGAAGGCTGCTTTGAAATGCTGCATGTAGTGAGCTGATAGGTTGAAACAGAGACTATATAACTGTGTACCTCAGAAGGGTTCTGCATTGAGATTGTGTTGATCTTTGCTTGTGTGGGATCAGGGCCAATGTAAGGCTTAAGTCTAAAACCATTGACTAGTTTCTCAAAGGAGTTGCCATGTAGGTTTGCCAAGAGAAATGTCCCTTGCTTATATGTATCAATCACCTTGAATGGACCATCATATCTTAATTTGAATTTACCTGGCATTTTGCCTAGTTTAGTGTTGAACATCAACACCAAGTCTCCTTTTCTGAAAAGCTTGAATTTAATATTTCTGTTGATCCAGGCTGCCCTCCTTTTTTGGATAATGTCAACTATATGGGAGTTGGCCAATCTATCCTCATCCAATTGTAAAAGATGCTCCAACCTTGCATTGATGGAGTCTTCTCGGGAAAGTTTATTATCAATTGCCACCCTGAGACTTCATGCAACGAATTCCATGGGTACTACTGCTTCACAACCATACACTAGCCTAAAAGGTTTTAATCCTGTGGCCACCTTGTGTGCTATCCTACATGCCCAAAGCACTGAGTCTAAATGCTGATCCCAATCCTCTGGGTGATCAGCAATTGTTCTTCTATAAACCTTTTTCCTGAGCTCGTTACAGCATTCAACCAATCCATTGGCTTGTGGGTAATATGCTGTGGATTTTTTGTGTAGCATCATGTGCATCTTGGTCATTTTTCTGATGGTTTTGTTAATAAAATGGGTCCCTCTATCAGATACAATCTCAATGGGAACACCAAATCTAGTTACAATATTGTGATACAAAAAATGTGCAACTGTTCTAGCTTTGCATGTCTTCAATGCTATAGCCTCAACCCATTTAATGCAATAATCAGTAGCACCAAGAATATATTGATTACCTGAGAGTTTGGTTGTAGGTTTGATTGGTCCAATAAAGTCCAATCCCCACTTTTGAAAAGGTCCCAATGGAAGAATGGGCTGATGTGGCATTCTATCACTATCCATTGGTCTTGACAAAATATGAAGAGGGGAGAGGAGAAGAGTGGAGATGAGGAGAGAGGGCATAGCTAGAGAGGTTGCCCCAAGGATGGAAACCACATTAGCTATATCACTCAATAGGGAACACAAGTACATGTTTACTTTAAGGAAATGGCAGGATGAGTCAACATTCTGGACAAACAAATAAGTTGATGGGTACAATTGAAGGCACATGGTGGAGAAGGGGGAGAGAGAGAGGGTAGGCTAGGGAGAGAGATAATGATACTCAAAAAGAGACATAAAGAAATGACTAAGCAATGAACAAATGAAAGTACTCACATGTAGACCAAAGAGCTTGTAGGCTTGATACTTGATTGATTTGACACTAGACAAGTACAACTCTTTATAGAGCACACACACACATATGAACACCAATGGATCTGGGATAACTCCCAATGTGACACGTGGCATCCATAGGACACACTAGGCTAGAACTCACACTAGAACTCACCAAACTGACTCATCTTGAACTAACACCCCCCCATGGAGGAAAGGTGAGTGACTACTGGAATGGCAAGGACAGAACATGACAATGATGGTATCTACTACTCTGTGCAATGTCTGAACTAGACATGGCTCTCATGCTAACTCAGAGGCTGAAGTCTAAGCATGGTTCAAAGGTCGTCGGACTGAGCACTCACATGGCTTTACTACCCAAACATGACTTAGCGGCTCATGTCTCAGCATGGATGCATGACCAACTCAGAGGTCTAGAAAACCAATGCACCACCATCCTGGAACTCACATGCTAGGCCTGATAACTAGACCCTATCAATGCCAATACATGACTCCCACAATACATCCCCCTCTTCACTCCAGTGACTAACTAGGAACATGGAGCCACACACCATAAATATAAAAGAAAGACATCATTTTAGGAGGACTATCCAAGGCAGAGAACCTTTATTGACACTTCAAACATTCATTTTAGAGGGACTATAGGCAGAGAACCTTCATTACATAAGAGAAATTTGTCATCCTCAATGAGGGTGATATGGGTAGTGAGTGTGTGGTCGAGGTCTTGAATCTCCTCTAGTGTATCAGCAGAAACAAGATTAGCATGGTGTTGTTCGTGTTCTTTCTCCTTCTTCTTGAAGCAATATGCTTCAATATGACCATTCCATTTGCAATATCTGCATATGATATTGGCTTGCCATTTGCTCGTAGAGATAAGAGCTTCTTCACTGCTGAATGTAGGAGTAGATTTCTTTTCCTTGTTCCGGCAATCTTTCTCAATAAGAAGAGCAACCAAATCCTCAAATGTGGTAGCTGCAAGTCGTAGGACCTCAATGGTTTGCTCAAAGCAAGAAATACGTTGCATACTTTTGATTAGGACAGCCATCTTGTCCTCATCATCTGGAGGACACTTCAAACTTGACAATTGTTGAACAAGAGAGTGAAATTTGGAGAGATGATCACCTAGCTCTTCATTTTCTTGCATTTTCATCTCATAAAACTTTAATTTCAGAAAAACTTTGGAGTTAGTAACCTTGTTACCAAATAGGCTCTCCCATTGATGCCAGATCTCCTTAGCTTTGGATTTGAAGTCAACATGATGAATGAGAGAATCTGCCAAGCATAGCCCAATAAGACCAATAGCTTTGTCATTCTGTTGCTTCCAAAGTTTTGAGTTGCTGTTGATTCATTGGAATGGCATTAGTTGCAATGACGTCTCATATTCCTTCCTTCATGAGAAGTACTGCAGCTTCATCTGCCAAGTAGGAAATCCTTCGCCCTTGAACTTCTCCGCGAGCAAAGAGGTGGAGGATAGAGACGTCATCATGAAAGACATGGAGCAGCAAAAAGTGAGGATAGCTTAGCTCACTAGCTCATGTGGAGGAGAAGAGGTGATGAGCAGCAAAAGAGAGCAAGAAAAATGAAAAAGGTAGGAAAAGGTGGCTCTGATACCACATTAAGGCACATGGTGGAGAAGGGAGAGAGAGAGGGTAGGCTAGGGAGAGAGATAATGATACTCAAAGAAAGACATAATGAAATGAAAATGAAATGACTAAGCAATGAACAAATGAAAGTACTCAGATGTAAACCAAAGAGTTTGTAGGCTTGATACTTGATTGATTTGACAATAGACAAATACAACTCTTATATAGAGCACACACACACATATATGAACACCAATGCATATGGGATAACTCCCAATGTGACACGTGGCATCCATAGGACATACTAGACTAGAACTCACCAAACTGACTCATCTTGACTCCATTTCCTTACAATAATGATATGGATATCTAAAGAGCTCACTCCGACTCAGCTCAAACAAAGGAACATTGAACTTATTAAAGTGAAAGATGCACGCAAAGTTGGGAAATGGGTAGTCTACCGAGATGGAATAGTTTTATTTAAAATTTTCAAGTCTAAACCTAAAGACTCTCAGTCCTAACTGATGTAATGCATGTCATTTTGATATAGGACTAGAATGCATATGTCTGTGCTAAATAATCTCAAGGTGAGCTACCATGTGCACTCATCGACTCTCTAAGATTCAGAGTTGTAGCTGTTTTTTCCTTTTGTTGTGTACTTTGTCTCAGGCTCGTTGAAGGTGCATGGTGGAGAGGGAGAGAGAGAGAGAGGGTAGGTTAAGTGAGAGAGATAATGATACTCAAAGAGAGAGATAATGAAATAGCCCAAATGGATGTACCAAATAGTAATCAAATTACATCAATTTTGGGAAATCCCCAAAAGTTTTACATGTCAGAGGCTTCAAATATGCCAAAGGGCTGCAAAAGTCAGAAAAGCCCTAAATTTTGCAAATTAGGGTTTCTATAAAAACTTAGGGCTTTTACAAATTTAGGGTTTTTCAATTTTTTTTGCAGGAAACGAAAATCCTTCAGTGAACGGAAGTGAAGCTCACTCAAGAACTCTCAATCTCTCGATCTCTCTCACTCTAAGAAGGATCGTAATGCCTCAGTGGAAGGCAAGGGAGCTCTGATACCATGACAAAATATGAAGAGGGGAGAGGAGAAGAGTGGAGATGAGGAGAGAGGGCACAGCTAGAGAGCACACCACAAATGACTAACTGTACAACTAACTGTACACTAGATTTAGTTGAAAAAATAGAATATATACAAACCCATTTAGGGTTAGGGTTAGAGGATCTAACCCTTTCCTTTATAGCACTCTATAAGGTTAGTGCTATGCACATATGATCACGTGATGGTGCTATGCACACATGATCACATGATGTTGAGCGTGAGCTCTCAACAGGTCTGCCATCCCTTTGACATGACAAGCATGATTTGGCATAATTGTGTGCATCTTTTAATATTGTGGGCCACCATAATCCAGCTTGCAAGATTTTCTTGCCCATGATGTCACCTGAGAAGTGTCCTCCTACTAGCCTTCCATGTGCTTCTGCTAATACAGCTTTTTGCCCATGGTCTTGGACACACCTTCTGATCTCTTCTGTACAACACTCTAGCAATGATAAGGAAAGGTCTGCTTTGCAATACTAACTTTTTTCTTTGATCCCTATTCAATGTTTCTGGGATTAGTCCATCAGCAAGGAAAAATAACATCTTGTCATACTAGTTTGGTGGTTCTTCTATCCTTACCATAAATATACCTGCAGCATCAGGGAGTTCATCTGGTATGGTAGTCGGAGCTTCTTGTGACTGGAGTCTGCTCAAATAATCTATAATGGCATGCTGTTTTCCTGGTTTATGCACTGTAACACATCATCCATCTTGTAAGCTTCCTGTTAGTTACTGTTTATTGACCAAATAAAATCAAAGCCTGGTGGTCAACATGAAAATTAACCTTATTAGCCAGTAAATAATGTCTAAACTTATGCAATGCATAAATCATACCAAGTGCCTCTCTTTCTGTGACTGCATAGTTTCTCTCATGTTTGGTTAAGATCTTGCTTGCATAGTACACAAGTTTGAACCATTTTGGTGTTTTCTGTTGCATTAGGATTGCACCAACTACTGAATCTGAAGCATCCACAAATACTTTAAAAGGAAGAGACCAATCAAGGGGTTGTCGGATAGGTGCCACTATGAGCATCTTTTTCAAAGTGCTGAATGCATATTCTTGAGGGTTTCCCTAGATGAATGGTTCTATATCTCTAGTCAGCTTTGTGAGAGGATGACAAATATCTGAAAGGTATCTTAGAAATCTGCAATGCCATTTGAATTGGCCTAGAAATCTTTGAAGTTGTTTGATGTTTTTTGGGGCTTATGCATTCTGAATTGCTAAAACCTTGTTAGGATCAATCTCCATACCTTGTTGGGAGATAATATGTCCTAGTAGAATTCCTCTACTAACAGCAAAAGCACACTTTGCTGGATTTAAACTGAGACCAACAAATCTGCATCTAGCAAAGGATAATGCTAAGTGATTCAAGTGTTCCACCACCTTTCCAAAAATTGAGAAATCATCCAAACATACCTTCATGAAGGATGCCAAGTACTCTGCAAATACCCCTTGTATATATTTTTCAAAAGTAGGTGGGGCATTCTTCAGTCCAAAAGTCATCACGTTTGATACAAACACACCCCATTCTATGACAAAATCAGTTTATCCCCAGTCTTCTGGAGCCATTCTGATTTGGTTGTACCCACTGAAGCCATCCAAAAAACTATAAATTTCATGTCCAGCTACAACTTCAAGCAATGAATCACAATATGGTAGTGGGAATGGATTGGTGATAGTGGCTGCATTTAACTTTCTATAGTCTACACAGATTCTCAGTTTCCCATTTTTCTTTGGAACAATGAAAATAGGAGTTAACCATGTGATGTGTTAGGGGACATATGAAACTAACTCTTAATAACTTGTCAATCTCCTCTTTGACCAGCTTGGCATAATCTGGATTCATTCTATATCTGCTTTGTGTGATTGGTACTACATCAGTCTTCAGATTGATTCTATGTTGGTAGAATTTAGGATCTACCCCTTTCATATCAGTGTAGTGCCATGTAAAAATATCTTTGTATTGCATCAATAATTCTTTGAGTGCCATTTTAAAAGGTGGAGAGAGATTTGTGTTTACCATAATTGGTTGTGGGCTGTCACTGTTTCCCAAGTTCATCTCCTCCAAGTCATCTTGCCTGACCTTGGCACTTTTTTGCATATGTTCTTTAAATTGCATTTCTACCTCCATGATTGCTTCCTTTAGTGATTTAGAAGTGATATCATCTGGTGTATCATGTTTGTTTGCATCAGTAGCCTCTGTTGTATTTTTTTCTGTGAAAACTTGATCTGACTCATTTTTGACTTTGTTCTGCTCTGTAGTAGTTGGATCTGTGTTGAAATTTTGTATTTGTTGATTTGGACTATGTATTGATCAATAATCTTAATAACATCAATCTCAAAAATAGGATATACTATGGGGTTTCTTTTGAGGGGGCATCTGCATCAAAATCTGGAATCATATTGATTCCCTCTACTTGCAGTGGCTGTGTTTTTCTTGGAAAACACCTTCTAGAGGATAGGTTGTGACTGTGAATGTTAGTCCCATGATTGTAATCTCTTGCCCTCTCAATATCCCTAGGGGTTGAATTCTCCTTTGGTCAGCCATCCTCACCTAGAATGGTGCTGGAACCAATTCATTGTTGCAGCAAATTTTTTTGAATAAATCTTTTGAAAGGATATTGACACCTGAGCCTCCATCAACCAAAACTTCTGGAATTCTCTGCCGTTTGTAGTCTACATCAATGAGTGGTACTTGGTAGTCCACATCTTCAACTATTGATGTGTAAATATCTAGAATTTCCTCTTCCTCATTACTTGGTTGTTGAGCTTTTATTGGATGTGGCTCTTTTGGATGCAATCTCTTACAAATTTGATGTTTGAAAGCTGGAACCAACAAGTTTAGTAGTTGATCAAGAGTATTTGTACCTTGGAGTCCATTAACTCTTGGAAAAAGAGTGTCTTGTCCTCATTTTGCATGCTTGTGTCTTACTACATCTCTTGGGCTCTTGTTGTAGTATCCTCAATTCCTGGAGTTGTTTTCGCATTTATCACAGTCCGTGGTTTTGTCTATTCAGTTGTATTCTGTAATTCTAGGAACTCCGACACTGTTTCGACTTGAGAGTTTGATTTCTGTTTTGGAGTTGCATTTTGACTTGAGTAAGTATTTTGTGGATGTTGGCTCTTCCCGGGAAACTGCCGTGATGTATTGCTACTGCATTGTAAATTTATAGCATGATTTTTGTGCTGTTGTTGTGCAAGCCGACTATCATCAGTGGCTATGTTGGTACTGTATTATCCCTTTGTCTTTGTTATACCAGTTTTCTTTTTTGACATCTTGTGAGGTGTTGTTCTATAGCACTTATTGCAATGCTTTGTTCCTTGTCTCAGTTTGATTTGGCCAGCTCATTGGTCTAGCTATTTCCCTTGGGGCATCTCCTAGCCTTGGTAATGGCTTTGTATTCTTCAATTTGGTAATTGCCAAAGCCTGAACATTTCTTTGATTACGTTGATTGTTGTAGTTATACTCTTGATGGATGGGCTCTAGATAGACCATATGTACTCCTGGAGGAGGCTATTATTGATGATTTTGATTGTTCCTTCCATCATATTGAACAATGGGTATACCTCTTTCTTCCCTATGCTTGCACCAAAGCTCACATGGTAGACCTTGCCTATGGCCATCCATACCACAGTAGGTGCAAGCTTGGTCTTGCATTTGCCTCAGTTGCTGGTTCCCCCATGATTGTTGATTTGGCCTTCTTGGAGCTGCATTTTGATACCTTTGTTGTGGTGGTCTTGCCACTACTATTTGATTAGCAAGTATTGTTGGTGCTTGATTCTATTGTTGCTAAATGTAAGGTGGTACTTTGCCTCTATAATTGGGGTTGTACCAGCATCTTTCTTTGTCATGATTGTCCTTTTTGTAGAAGTCACATGGAACCTTTTGTTGTTGTGGGGGTGGCTATAAGCTTTGCAGCTGGTCTTTAATCATCTTCTCCAACTTGGAGATTTTGTCTGTTGTCTTTTTTGCTATGGATTTTTCTTTCAACTTTTGCTTTTCCTCTTTCTTCTTTTTCTTAGAGTATTCCTCATCATCCTCATCATTCTCATCATCTTCTGATGAGTTGTCTTTCTCATCTTCAATATCTTCTTCTGCTTCACTATCTGTGTCTGTCTTTGATTCTGTTTGTGAATCTGAATGTTGTTTCTTCTTTGTCTTCTTGGATTTTGATGCTGTACCAAGTCTCCTTTCTACTCGCTGGTGGGCAGCTTCCATCATATTGTTAAAATTATTTGCTCCTCCAAGCTGGTCCCTGCCAGCTACTGCAGTTCTCAGCTCCTTGTTTAATCCTTTGCAAAAATAGTCTCCCAATTGCTCCTGGGTAGGTCTTTGGTTTGCTATTAGCCTTCTATTGAGGTTTCTAAACATCTATGAATAGTCCTCAACCATGAGATCTTTTTCTTTCATTGTTCTCAGCTTTTTCAAGATGTCCTTCATCATAAGTGTGAAAATGTGCAATACCATACTGCATAAACCAATTCATTGCTTTACCATTGAACATAGTAGCAAATTGCTCTTTCTTGGTATCATCTGGCAGTTGTTCGAATCCACTAGCTATCCACCTTGTCTCAAATTGCCCAACATGGCTGTGAGAGTTTTGACCTTTCTTGCTAGTAAACTTTGTAGCTTTGACCAATGGGTTCTGCATCTTTTGCTGAGCATAAAATTGAACTTGAGCTCTGATAGGCTTCTTTTTCTTCTTCTTTGGAGGTGGTGGGAGGGGGTTGAAATTCAGTTGCTTCCTTGCAGTCACAAAGACACTGGCTGCAATATTAGTGGCAAGTGTTCTTTGTAGTAATTTCTGTGCTGGATTGGATAGCATTAATCTTTTTAGCTCAGTTTTTGCCTCATGCACCTCCTGGCTATGTAGGGAATTATCAGAGAAACTTGTCCCACTAGGGATATAATCAGGGTCATGAAAGATATACTCTGGATAATTTGTTTGGGAAGCAACCTCTACCCGAGCTATATTTCTTGTAAAATATGCAATACCAATATGGTGAGGCGATGTTTCCTCTCCAAAGATATCCGACATGGGCTAGTCGTTCCATGAAAGGAAAAGGAGAGAGGTGTGATTACAATAGCTTACCGGGTGGTAGGAATGCACTACTGTCAGCTAAGCTTTGCGTATTGCCTTCACAGTGAAATTGTAATGTCAGTGTTGTGATCTTCTTTGCCAACGTTGATGTACTGTTCTTGTTTTGATGTCTTGTTGATGTTGTTGTCGTACATTGCTATTCCAATAGGAGTTTGACTGTCAGCTGTTTTTTGCTTGTTATTGGCTTTGTTGGGGTCTTTCTTTGTGAGTTGTGGCTTGAAGCTTTGAGCCTTTCTAGATTAAAACATTTGCTCCTGCAGTTGCTACTTAATGAAAATATATGGAGCCTCATCAAGGCTTGCTTTGGTGGAGTATTGCTTTTCAATACGAAAGTGCCTGTATTGCTAAATTAGCACTATGAGATCCTCCTCTACTAGTGTATTCACTAGGATAGAGTTTTGTATTTTTTTTGATAATTGCTTGTAATCATTGGCATATTTGCCAGCTTTTTGCACGTAGGTGTGATCCCATGATGCAGTTAGGAGCTTTGTTGTTTTTGGAGTTGCAGTTTGTATGTTTCTCTGTTGTTGTTTCATGTCATAATCGACAGTGTGGCTTGTTGTTCTGTGAGCGAAAACCAGAAATTCTGGGTAGGAACGCTGATAGGATCACCAATAGTGTTCAGAGTGTCTTCAAATAAGTGAAAAACAAAAACACATCTCCACTCCTAACAACAAGGTGCCAGCAGTTAGGGTATAGGGACTACAAAAACTATTATGAGATGTATAAAAAGATCAGAGAGGAAATCTTGCAAAAGGTAGTATGCTTCTTGTATATTATGTTTTGGTAGAGAATACATTAACTCACCAACTCAAACTCTCAATAGGAGCTAATAAAAGGTTTATAGCCATCCGAGATCAGTCCGACTATTGTAAGGCAACAGTAAGTTTCAAAATGTAACAGTCATAGTAAAAAACATTATGTAGTGGATCATGCCACTAAGGAGTGTTGTTAGGGATAGTTACAACTGTCCCTACAATTACAAAATGATCCCACTACTTTGTTCTAGTAAATCCCTCTTACCAGAGGTGTATTTAACCTATTCCATGGTTAGTGTCCATGTGGGTGGAGGCTGTGCCTTCAAGAAGCACCTAGCCAAGCGAGCTTGTCGATCACATGGTTCAATCCATCCCAAAATATGTGCTTCACAATTTCATGTCTAGCTGGCACAGGATAAGCAGTTCAGGATGTGCCTTGCCAATTTTCCCGATGACACTATTGCATATATCATTTATTTTGCTGAAAATTATTCATTTTAAAAATAAGATGAGATACAAAGTGCTCACTGGTACAACAATTAGATAACAATTCTTGTGCATATCACGTACTGTCATTTGCTTGATTCTTCCACACCTGATGCCAATTTACTTGCTGATTCATAGGAGTCTAGGTCAGTGCAACGCATGTACCATTTCTACATAGGGAACATGACACCTTATTTGTGCGGCATGCTTTTCTACTACACTGGGAATGGCTGAAAAAGGAAAATCCCCATGCATAAAATATAAAACATTGTGTGTGGTCAGATGGGGCTGCCTCTCAATTTAAATCAGCCCATGGATTCTACTTCATCTCAAGGTTCAAATCCCTGACCGTGGTCTAGAGATAATGTGGAATTTCTTTGGGTCTAGCCATGGTAAGGGAACATGATGAATGCGGTGTTGTTATTAAGCAAGCTTTATTTAAACACCAATTAGCATGCCCTCAAGAAAAAATCAATGATGCCCATGATGCTATAACATGGCTTACAATCAACCTCTCCACGAGTGCACATTCAACATTCAGTAAACAAAGCCTTGAGAATGCTATAGTACGCACAGTGTTCCATGAAGTGAAAGTGGATGAAGTGCAAAGGAGAACCAGCAGGATTGCAAGAAAATTAAAGGAGTTTGTGGTCTACACAACATATGGGGCTTTTCAAACAACCAAATGATTAAAACAAGAAAACTTTCTTATTTTTGTAGTGCATGCATCATAGGGCATCATGACGATTGTGAGAACATTGCAACTGTGAAGACATGGGAGCGAGTTCAAGTTTTCTCTCTATGTCTAGATGGAGTGACAAACAATGGAGAGACAAACAACTCGCCACACTTTGGGGAGAGTTTTGATGATATCACTGACTTTCTAGAAGAGGGGGACAACTTTGTAGTTGTCATAGCATCTGTGGAGAATGAGGAAGATGACCTATACTTTCTGTTGTAGTGCACAAAACCTAAGCACAAGGTTGAGGAATTATTTAAGGATGATTGGGGAAATATTTGGTACAAAAAAGAGATCAAGAGAGGCCATAATTATGAACTACTACATAAGAGTCCACAAACATGTGTGTACTCTCATCTAGTAAGAGATATTAAGTTCCAGATACAACCTGTGCCACAATGAAAGAAGGGCAAGAGTGTCTTCAAATTGGATTTAGACATGCATGAGCACATCTTGGGGTGTCACTGGAGTGGTGGACGAGGACGACTATGATAGTACTAAGAAAATGTATGTATTCTCATTGCAAGGAAAAACTATGTCCACTTGTCCTAGAAAATGGAATTTGTATTTGAGACTAAGATTCTTTTTAGTATATCCCAAACAACCACCGTGCTGGTTTTATTAAATTGGTTTTATAAATCCCAAATACTAAATCCCATGCTTGTTTTTAGTATATCCCAACAACCACCACACTGCTTTCCCATAACGAATCCACACATCCTACAAATCCATTCATCTTGTAATAATAGAAGTAAACCACTGTGCTGGTGGCTGTTAATATCCTAGTTCAACCAACTACCGAGATGACAATTGGGATTTGCCATCCTTGCAATTCTTTAGGTTGGTTAACATGCCCTTGGAGAACACCCTTGAGAAAGATACATCACATCCTTTCATCTATGGACACATCTAAGAGCACATCTAAAAGCACATCTAACAGCAGGGCGTGCCACTTTGCATGTAAGTCTATTCCACCTAGACCGTGCTATGGCAGTGTTTAGAATGATAAATTGCATTTAATTATTATGCCAAGAACCAGCACGATGGTCTCTCCAAGCCAACCTTTAATTTTAATAATTTGCATGGGTGCGATGAGCAGTGAGAGGTGGCAAAGCT
The DNA here is from genome assembly GCF_047967505.1 of Dipteris shenzhenensis. NCBI lineage: Eukaryota > Viridiplantae > Streptophyta > Polypodiopsida > Gleicheniales > Dipteridaceae > Dipteris > Dipteris shenzhenensis. Next base: position 13,510,117 of record NC_141614.1, on the reverse strand, counting down.
ATGACAAAAGGCTGCGCGATGATAAGTGGTCAGGCGGCTTAGGCCAAAGACTGCGCTGCACGAAGTAGTGCAGAGATGCCATGTGTTGAGCTATGCAATGTTCAAAATAAATAGATTGCGTCTCATTATTATGCCAGTGCACCTTCATGTAATCGATAAAATTTTTTACAAGAGCGCTAGTTTGCACAAATTTCAAATATTCACCCAGAAGCGCATCGCTTCGTGGCCCCAAAATGGCCGCCGCAAAAATAGTTTTGCGATAGGCACACCCAAGCAAACGTTGACCCCTCAATCACAAACAACTACCAGGTTGGTTTAGGCACCATTAACCTGTGTTGTATCAAGCAAGCATGTGTAGGTATTTTAGCCATAAAGAGGCCCTCTCTGAGCATGTCATCTAAGGTGGTGACATGCAGATGTGGGGGGAATTGACTGTGGGAACAAAGGGTCTCCACTAGTGCTAGCATTTCTACTCCAGGTAAGTGCAATGCAATCACCTTATATGAGAAGGCAAAGAACATTGGGATCATAGGGCATCGAGGGTAGTATGCATGGTGAAGATGAGTGGGTGAGCAGCAGATGAACAGGGGAGCAGATGAGTGATGAGAGTTGGAGGAGGGAATGTGGAGCAAAGTAGAGCAGGGGAGCAGATGAGTGACGAGAGTTGGAGGAGGGAATTTGGAGCAAAGTAGAGCAGGGTCAGAAAAGAGCTGGAGGAGGGGTCTGGAGCAAAATAGTTGAGCGTGTGGAGCAAAATAGCAGAGCAAGGGCAGATGAGAGCAATGTAGTAAAATGCCAAATGCCAGAGAGCTTATATATATTATAAAGTTCAAGCCACGGTGGTGGCTGGAGCTCGGGGTTCCATCCATATTAATTGCAGGGCCACCGTGGTGGAATCTTAGGTGCCACCCCAGATGAGCTGGTAATCATGAGGTAGACACCATGTGGTGGGTGAGTAGGCCACTTTAGTGGCTGGTAATTAATTGCCAGCCCAGTGGAATCTTAGCCACGATAGATGTGGCTGATGAGAGCCACCACCACCGGGCAGTAATTCCCATAAAGGTAAATCATGAAGCTCTAATCACTCATCACCATGCACTCTAGTTCTCTACTGAGCATGCGAGCCCGATGACTGGTCATTTTTACTGCACTCATAGTAATCATGCATGCTTAAGCCCGGTGGTGGGTGAGTAGTGGCTGATAATTTTAACTGTGAGCCTAGTGGAATCATAGCCATGACAGACGTGGCTGTAATCACACTAATTACCATGCACTCTAGTACTCTACTATGAGCATACGATCCCGATGACTGGTAATTTTTACTGCACTTGTAGTGATCATGCATGCTTAAGCTTGGTGGTGGGTGAGCAGTGGCTAGTAATTTTAACTACCAGCCTGGTGGAATCATAGCCATGACGGACGTGGATGATGACAGCCACCACCACTAGGCAGTAATTCCCACAAAAGTAAATCATGAAGCCTAATCACCTCTAATCCCTCATTACCATACACTCTAGTACTCTCCTAAGAATGCAAGCCTGGTGACTTGTAATTTACTACACTCATAGTAATCATGCATGCAAGCCCGATGGTGGTAACTGGAAGGTGAGTAATTGCAGGCCACTACGGTGTGGTTGGTAATTAACTACCATCCCGGTGCCACCACAGACATGGCTGGGAATCTTAGATGCCACCATCTCTAATCACTCATTACCATGCAAATCAATACCCTTGAATTAATCAAAATTCGGGCCAACCACTATGGTGGTTCTCACCTTGACAATGTAGGCAGCTACAACCACCGTGGTGGCTTTCACCTTGACATTGTAGTCAGGCTAAAACTGCTATTCCATTCCCTTAACCATTTCATCTTCTATCCCTCTCGACCGTTTCATTCTCCCTTGCAATCGGACTGCAAACTCAAGCCTCCACTATTCCGTTTCCTTCACTGTTTCATCTTCTATCCCTCTCGACCATTTCTTTCTCCCTTGCAATCGGACTGCAAACTCAAGCCTCCACTATTCCATTTCCTTCACTGTTTCATCTTCTATCCCTCTCAACCATTTCTATCTCCCTTGCAATCTTCCTACAACTTCTATCCCCTCTCGTAATGGACCCTTCACAGTTCGGGAGCTCCTCACACAATATTTCCTCCCCCTTTGCAACACAGTGCGAGAGCCCCTCCTCCCCTGAACTTGACAAGGTGACATATGGGAGCTCCTCTCTTACTCTTCAAAAGCTTAATTCAGATGCTCTCCAAAACTTCACCAAGTTGGTATAGGAGGTGAATGTGAAGGAGGGGCAACTAGTCTGTCAAGGTCAAAAGATTACCATCAATGAAAGCATGATTGAAAATGCTATAGGAATTTTTGGAGGCAGTTTGCACTTAGCACAGTTTTTGAGAAGTAGTGGAAGAGACCTGATATTCTACATGTATACCCCAATGCTCAGATTAGTAAAGATGGTGGAGTCAAGATTTCAAGCTTGCCAAGAGACCTCCAGGATGTGCTAAAGAAGATCCATTCACTTCTTTCCTAATACGAGAGGAACGTGCAAGTTTTGGTTTTGGAATAATAATGAGACGTAATCTATCATTCTGAGCATCGCCTCAGCACAGTCTCTAGCTTGATGACCTATCATTGCCTAGAATTCAAGGTTGTCTTGGAGAGACCACCGTGCTGGTTCTTGGAGTTATAGCTCAGTTACCTATTTTTACATATTACAGGAGGAGGTCTATGACGATCAGCATGTTGGCAAATAGAAGGAGATCTATGACAGCCACCGCGCTGGTTCTTGGAGCTATATATTCGTGTACCAAGGAAAATGTATTCCATTATGCAACCAAGCAAAATGCAATTAATGATATGGCCCTTGAGGGGTCCCCTTTAGGGACAAGGGCCATATCAATAAGCCATTTCTGTCAAGTGGCATCCTAGATATTGTATAATGCATGTGGATATGGCCCTTGCCCCTAGAGGGGACCCCTCAAGGGCCATATCGTAAAGTGCAATTTGTGAAAGTTTAATTGTATTTTTCTAGATGTATCTCCATGCAACCACAATGGTGGGTCATTCCAAGTATTTTAGTGCTATTTTGGTCATAAACCAAGGAAATTGTAGTCCTTCTTTCTAGGTATTTTAGATGTTACTCTATGAACTTAAGGGCGCAGGCTAAAGCTTGTGAAGACTCTCGAGACTGGTATTCACACAAATGGCCTGATGTTGCTATCTCGAAAGCTCCCACCAATCATGACATCGCAACTTGTGCTCTTCACTCTGATGGCAATGATCAAATGCATGCATCTACTATTACTTCCTGTTGCTACTCTGCAAGGAGTCTTATTTCTTCTCATTTTCCCTTTGCAAATGTTGCAAAAGTGTCTTCCGTTGCTATTTCGATACCGTGCAATTGCTTTCCTTGACCCACAATTTGTTCCTTGTGCCTTGACCAGGCTTTTCAACTTTCCTATCTCATAGCCTCAGTCTGCTTCTCTTGTAAACCAGGGTGAGCTGCATGTTGCCATTGATGCCATGGCCATAATCAGTCTTAAATAGACCCAAAGAAGCTAGCTTGTGAGGTGAGAAAAGAATAGAAGACAACTTACCCAAAAGAATACAATGCCAAACCAAAGTCTGTGCAAGGTCACGTCAAGGTGTGTGTGGGTTGCAGGGCATTTGCACGGCGGGGCACATTGCAAGTACTTAATATTCCAAGATTCGATGGGTGGGAGGTGTGAAAATTCAAAATTCACAAGAGTAGCAAAATTTTCAGCCGCTAGGTTCCCCCCTCCGACAATACACATTAGTAGAATTGGATATCCCAAACAAGTGCAATGTGGCCTAAAATGCTTCAAAACACAAATAGGCCAAAGGCCACGCTATCAGGTTTGATGCTCTCATTTAGGTGTGTCTTGGTTTGAAGAGAAGCTCACATACTAACTTTTGAATGATTACTTGGTTGCATGTATGTACATAATAAAATTTTGATGTTTTTGAATAAATTTATATATCCTATAGGCTTTAGGATGCATGCTTCACAAGCAACATAGAACTTGTAATGCTTTAATGGTCTCATGCCAAATCCTTATTCCATAATTTTTGGGTCTTATGTTTAAGTTTGGAATGTGTACTACAACTTGAAGACAAAGTTTTCCAAATTCCATTGAGCAATGCATAAGTTATGGGGTCATGCAAGATACCTGTATATAGAAAATGCCTTGAACCTCACCAAAAATGGCTACACCTAAGCAAACAATGACCCACAAAGAGCTAGACCCAAAGCAAAGCATGGCATAGGGATGGCTTGTGTAGGAGCCATTAGTATATATCACGGAGTTTCTTGCATCCATGGATCCTGATAAATCTGCCACACACTTGGAATATTAAGGATGATGATCCTATCATTACCGAGGTTCCCCAAGGAAAAAGGAAGAAAGATGAGCGAAGAGCAAAGGGTGAAATTCAACAAGTTTTGTACCCTCAATAGTCCCAAGATACAAAAATGAATTGAGAGATATGAAGAGACCAAAGCATAAAGAATAAATGAGAGAAAGAGATTTGGAGTCATGCACAGGCATTGGACAAGCACAAGCATGTCCATCGGACCTTGCCCTTCCCTCCAAAAACATGCCATGTGATTGGCTACAAGAAGCTTTTCATAAAGCTGAAGATGATGGAGAGATAGCAACCAAAGATTTTGCACTTAGAGGTATGCCCATATATGTTTCTTACCTTCTTAATTAATTTGGATATTAATGGTCACACCATTGCAAAATGCATCCTCATTGTTTTAATGATGTTCTTTTATAGTACAAAAAGTACAGTGCATTATGGTCATATGGACATCATTTTTGAGTCGAATCCGCCATCGATTCAAGGAGAGTCACGTATGATTATGGAGTCATGGCTAACTTTGTACAAGATAGCCAAGTAAGTACTTCTGATACCAATCTCCTCTCCTCACAGTTAGATTATTGTGGGACCATACGTGACATCTATGAAGTTGCTTTTAGAAAATTTAGTATTTTCATTCTTGATGTGAAATGGTTTAGAACTATCTACAATGGTCCAATGCTATAGTCAAGAGGGACAATAGTGGTTTCTCTACCATTGACTCCACTAGAGATGAAAGTAATACTTTTATTCTTCCCGAGCATTGTGAACCGGTACATACTAATGAATTGATTAAAAGATAATGCCTTCGTTTTCAAAGACTTATTGGTAGATGTTCATATATATACTTAAGCATAAATTAATATAATTGATGGCATTTAATTTGCATCTTGAACATAGGTGGTCTTTCATACAGATCGTTCTGACCCATGATGGTGGTACATGGTCCAAGTTGCTCCTTGAAGTAAATAGGATTTTGAAGATAGGGATGACATTGTGAGCATGGAGATGCCATCAATAGATCCAACTGATGCTGATGGATCTAGGGAAGAGGATAAAGATGACAATATGGGCCCGGAAGAAGGTGGCAATAATGACATTGTAATGGAGGAAGGTGGAGATCAGGACATTGGGGAAGAATAGGGAGAATTAAAGGATGAACTAGAAGATCAAGGGTAGACGTACAATACACAATGATGATATAGGTGATCAATTGGCCATATATACATATTTGGCATGCAAGACTTGGCTCAAGATGAAGTCATTGATGTAAATGCTACTAATTGATTATTTTTCCATTGTCAACAAGGCTTCCTACGTTTGGATCTCTCATTTTTATAGTGACATTTTGTACATTTGTATGTTAAGTCACCATGAATATATATATGAGTGTTTTGATCTCAATTTTCGTATACATGCTCTTATATTTTTAATCTTTCAAATGGCCAAACTTGTAGCCAAAAATTATTTGGGTCTTCTTGAAAATGACGTTCTATAATTCCGTCGGTATGGAAAATTTACTAGAGTTGATATAAACAACGGTGTGGGAGTCGGTATTGTTGTCGTCGATCGGTATATACTGATGGCAATACTGACGGCTATACAGACAACAAGACCGACTCCCACATTGTTGTTTATACTAATACCTAACTCGCTAGATAATTTTTGTGCCCACACCTGTAAAGCAACTATAGGTAAGCATTAGTGAGCTACCCTCGTGTTGTAATGAGCATCGACAAGCTCTTGGTTTGACGCAGAGGAAGGACATTTCTATTAAAGAAGTGTGATGAAATGTAATGTTTAGTCGTTCTTCATGTGTTATCATATGTGCATAGTACTAACACATAGAGTAATAAAAGGCATAAGGGTTGGAAACCTTAATCTTGACCCTAAAGGGGTTTGTATACATTCATTCTTTTCAACTAATACTAGTGTACAATTACATGTGTTCTCTAGATATGCCCTCTTTCTTCATCTCCACTCTTCTCCTCTCCTCTCTCCATATTTTTTCAAGGAGTAATAGCCACAATATAACCATTATGTATGAACATATTGATGCTTATATCGACCATTGTATCGATGGTTTTTGTGATGATTCCATAGCACGCGATCCTTATATCCATGCTTATATCAATGCTTGTACTCTTTTTTAATAAAAAAAGATTCTATGTTGTTTCCATCGATTTGACCATCACAAATGATGAAAATAGTTGCAGTGTTACAATCTAGTAAAGATTGAGGGAAGGGCCCATTTTGAGTCTTCATACATTATGGTAGGGTTTTAGAGCATTGTCTCTGCCTCGATACTCTATGTTTGTATATACTATATATGTAAATGTACATGTTTGTGCTATAAATTAAGATGTCTGTTATTGATGCACATTTTTATAGTGTTCTCATTTTGACATACATGGTGGAACCAATTAAGTCTACGCTCTTCAATACGTTTCTATCACTAACATGTAGGATACTCTTGTTTTAAATTACATGTATAGTGTACTTCACCACAAGGGCGAAATGAAAATTGCAAGTGATGGACATAATGGACATGAGCTTTGATCCATGACAAGTTTCATGGAGGTTTAATGCTGTCATCGACATAGGGGATTTAATCTACTCATTATACTTTTAATCTATTTGTGAAATTTGATTATCAAAATTGCTCAAATCTCATTTCTTGGCAATATTGATAAAGGACTGTAACTTCTATTGTAAGGCGGTCAAGTCCTCATGAACCTTGTCTAGTGCATGGCCCTCTTTTTATTTTTCATGAATGAATGAGTACAATATTAAAGTGCTCACAATCTAAACATATACTAGTGCCTTGGAGATGAGGAGTGTAAATTGACCTACTTTTTGCCACCTGATCCTATAATTATATTGATAGATCTTCATTAGCGAGAACTAGTAATTACCTATTGTTATAGTTGATAGATCTCCATTAGCATGAAAATGAGAGGGCGTCTTTGAAATACTTGTCAAGAACAAGCCGCAACGAACATAGAGAGAGAGAGAGAGAGAGAGAGAGAGAGATGGCAAGAAGGCTTTTTAGAGATTCGGAGCTCTTGCAACAAACTGTCAACCACTTGACTCAGTCGCAGCTGCCTCGCTCTGTTGGCTAATAATTTCATGCGCAGCTACACAGAGAAGAAGCCACACATGCGTACATGTCTTAGTAAGCATTAGAATTGCTCTAAGGAAACGCCAAGAACTTGATAGCTTTGATTGATACCACCCTAAGCTAGACCTTGACAGCCTTGCTTGATTCCAGCCTACGCCAGAAGCATTTGCTGAGTATTACTGTTCCACTCCTGCATCTTCCGTACATCGCGAAATGGGCGGTAGCAGGAGCTGCATTTCCATCTTAAATTTTTCCACCATGCTTCTCGCAATCCCAGTCCTTACCAGTGGATTCTGGCTCGCCTCTAAACACAATACAGAATGTACTAGATTTCTGCAGACGCCTATCATCTGTATTGGACTGTTCATGCTGCTCTTGTCCATGGCTGGATTTGTGGGCTCGTGTTGGACCGTGCGATGGCTACTATGGATCTACTTATTTGTGATGTTCCTTCTCATAGTGCTGCTTTTATCGTTTACAACCTTTGCTCTTGTGGTGACCAGCAACGAGGCTGCCATACCCCAGGGGAGCCCAGACGCAACTTTTAATCAGTACCAGCTTTCAGACTACTCTGGTTGGTTGACTCGGCGCCTGCGGAACGCACACAACTGGAGAAAAATTAAGAGCTGCCTAGTCGATGCAAATGTCTGCGCTACCAATCCAATGGAGCGGCCGAGCTTCTTGCCGAAGGTTTTGTACAGGCATCTAAGTCCATTGCAGGTATGGCTTTAAATAGATTGCTTGAAGAATCTGTTTTTGAAGGCGAGCGTACCATGTTTGTGTATAATTATAGGTTTACGAGGATGCAGATATTCATGCTGCCATCAACCAACATTAAAGGGCTTTACTTCTTTTCACCTTTCGTTCTCAAAAAAGAGTATCCTTCATGCAGCTTGGTTGTTGCAAGCCACCGGCGCTCTGTCAATACACATACTTGAACGACACTTTTTGGGACAATCCTGAGAATTCCACTGCAACCCCTGACTGCAACAGCTGGGGCAACGACCCGACACAACTGTGTTTTGATTGCAGCACATGCAAGGCTGGTCTTCTTGCGAACCTTAAGAGCGATTGGAACAAAGTCGCCTTGATCAACATCATCGTGCTGGCCTTCATCGTCTTGATTTACGCAATTGGTTGCTGCGTCTTTCAGAATGCAAAGAAACAGAGGCTCAAAAATCCTGGGATTCTTCATCAAAGAGAGAAAACGGTAGCCGACTCTCCGACCAAATTAGAAGACGCGTATGCTTTATAAGCCACTGCAATAGTTAAGTACCAAATTAAGTCACATCAAGTGCTCATTTTGTTGTAATCTCGGTTGTTTCACTACAAAACCTTTTAAGAACAACGAGTTTCTCAGCACCATTCTTACGGCTGTATCCTCCTTAAGAACAACGAGTTTCTTAGTACCATTCTTGAAGTTCTATGCGATATTGTCACACACCCCTCTTCTCCATTTTTTAAATTCTCAACCATTGTATTCTCATCTACATTAACCTAGGAGGATTCTCATCTATGTTAAGCTAGGAGGATTCCCATCCAAGTTAAGCTAGGAGGGTTCTCATCTACATTTTGGAGTCTTCTCTCTATTTCTACCCCTCTATTTCGCTCTTTTATTCCCCCCCCCCCCTTCCCTCGACCATGCACAGCTCTGTAACAACTTGGAAGCAATGAAGCCAATTTGGTTTGCAATCGGTAGGTTGGATGTGAAAGGGGCAAGAATGTGAAGTGCTTATATGGCTTGGTGGATATTGAGAGTGATGTTTTGAAGGAAGATGCAAGGCCAGGTGAAGGTGGCTACAATTTGAGTCAATGGACTCTATTGCAAAAGATGGTGCAAATACGTTGGAATCAAGCTCACAACTCTTTACACTGTGCCACCCATATATTAGTTCTGCAATGGTGGGAATACCGTACAGATTACACCTGTAAGGTAATCATTACGTCAATAAAAATTCTGGTGAGATCATGAGTCTGACCCAAATTCAAAATATCACCCACTAGCGTGTCACATCGTCGTGCCCTCAAAATTATCCCAAAAATAGTTTCACAATTGGCTACACCCAATCATGCATTTAACTTGGATGGATGAATTCAAAAGGTTTTGTAGAAATGTTTCAAGCTACTAGCCTTCCATCACATAATGTTAAGTGCATCTACTACATTCTACAAATGTGAAACTTTTCTCACTTCTAAGATTGTTGTGATCTGCAATCTTATTAGCAAATTCAAAAATACTACATAGAAATATCCGCTACGTAGACCAATTGTCTATGTACATGAATTGGAAATCAAACAACAAGCAGTTGCAAGTAGAATGAAAAATGTAACCAAGAAATGACAATGTGCTAAGTATAGTTTTATATATTTTCAAAAAAGTAATTACAATTCTGGAAATGCTACATAAGAACAATAAGGACAAAATCTCTCCAAAATATTGCAAGTATAATTGCAAGTGAACTTTTCTATATTACAGTTATCTTAAACCATTTCTATAGTAGAAAGGAAGCTATCAAGATATCCATCTCCATTGAATTCGGTAGTGCTGCAAGCATACGATATTCAATAGCATTGATGTCAGTTGACAAGGCATGACTTTGAAGACCTTAACACAACAAGGACATTCTAAAACTCCGAGTCTAGCTAGAAGTAAGTTTTTCTAACTACTAAAGATCATTGAAGACAAACATTAAATCAAATGTGCATAAGACTAAAGCATCACATTGATTATTTGCATGAATGACAAATAATGGATTAGAAATTCCCCAAATCATATGACAATGGAGGATGGTGATCAAGGTGATCTTGATGGGATTTCCTATCTACATTGTACCTTCTCTCATCTTGAACCTATGCTACATACGAAACTTGCATGGGATCTTGGACTAAAAAGACAGAAGCCAAGCTGGAGGAATCTACCTGTTGATGATTGTGAGTTCCCTCCCCTAACGACCAAGGAAGACACGTAAGACATTTTCAGTGTTGGTGCTTTGTAGACATTGGATGTGAGTTTTGTGATTTTTTTAAATCCACTCTTCTATCTCATCCTCAAGACAAAATGCAAGAGGGTGGCTTTGGCCCTAGATGGTCCAAGGATTTTGATGCATTAGGGGAGAATTGGGGTCTCCAAAGGGCCCCCAATTAGTGTTTCCTAATTTCAAGGGATTAGTGAGGTATTTGAGGTGTACCAATGGGAGTGCTCCTTTTTGTGGGGCAATGCCATGTTGAGGTGGAGGGTGGGTAGACTTGCAAACAGCCCCTATTGGCTACTCCTCTTACATTGGGGACCACTCAAACCATCTCCCCCCCCCCTCAACCCATGCTTGACCCTTCTCCCATATGCACTTTCCCCAAACAAACCTACAAGTCATTCATGAGGTGGTGGGCCCTTCTGGGTGAAAATTTCCCCCCTCTCAGCCTATTACAAGCCTGCCCCCTCCTCTTCTCTGGTCCAGCACCATTCTCCCTCCATTTTTCAAACGTGGGAACTCATTTGCATCTTCTCTGCCCCCTCCTGCTCTGGTCCACTGTGTTTCTCCCTCTCCAGCACCTCCTATAACAACTGCTCATTCTCTCTCTGTTCCTAGCTACACCACCTCCTACAGTAGCAGCTGCTCATCCCCCTCTGCTCTTTCTTCCTCCATTCCTAGCTACAATACCTCCTGTAGTGGCTGCTCATCCCCCTCTACTCTTTCTCCCTCCATTCATAGCTATAACACCTCTTGGAGCAGCTGCTCATCCCCCTCTACTCTTTCTCCCTTCGATTCCTAGCTATAGCACCTCTTGGAGCTTCTCTCAACCTTCAGTTGCACCCTTTATACCTTGTCCCTCTCTCTCCCTCTATTGGAGCTGCTGTCTCCCTCCAAGCTGCACTTTCTAGTCGACTATTGCTATTGTGACCTCTGTACAAGCATGGTGAGGAGACCATACATGTACTTTGTGTCCCACAGGAGCAAAAATGCACTGGGTGAATGGGTGCTTTGGACCTATAGCTTGAATGATTGGATAGTCATGAGAGGATCTGCCAAGGGTCCACATAAGCTTACCAAGAGCAAAAGAGGTGATCTTTTGCATGAATGGAAGGGCCGCATCATGAAGTTCAAGCTTGGGAAGAAAGGATTGCTTTCAAAGGTGCAACACATCTACATGGGGAAGGACATGCACCTTCCTCCATCAAGAAATCAGTCGACAATACCATCGCATTGTAAGTCTGCATTTTGTGTAAGATTTTGAAGTGTAATGAGTCAGCTTGAAATTGTATTTTGAAATAGAACTAGTGAAATGAGTAAGTTTGAAATTGTATTTTAAAATAGCACTTGTACATAGCAGATGTATTTCCTTCAGACTTTGAGGAGTGGGAACTAATCGAGTGCTTCTTAGGTAAGTTTATTGCCATTCATGAGGATTTAGGAAGGCAAACGCATGCTGGAGAGAAGTCCTCTGCTTTGAAACAGAGAAATATCTATTGGTATAATGCCAAGTACATTACTCCAAGAGCGGCATCAGGCTATGGCCATCTTCAATGCATTGCAACACCACAACTTGAAGACATGGATTGTAGCATGGTGGACATAAGAACAATGCAATCATACAAGGAAAAGATTGCAAAGGATGTGGGCATGGCCATGAAGTTTACATTTGGCTCTAAATGGGTAAGGTTTTCTTGGTTTATGCCTCTGCACATTTTTGCTTCTTGTTTTCAGAATATCTAGATGCGCAAAACAAAAACCATGTGGTCATGCAAGTGCCTACATGAGAATGCCCTTGAGGAATTGCTTGGGGTGAATTGGGGAAGCAAGTTAGGTGAACAAAAGGGTGATCTATTTCAATGCCATGTATGTAAGGACAATGTGGTTGTCAAGTACCACATCTTCTGCCAAATGTTATATTTGCTTTCCAATATGGGCACTGGAAGAAAATAGGTGGTAATTGGCTCTCCCTTGACTCTAACAACGATGATAATATACGGGTAAGTTTATGTATTGGTTCTCATTTAGGAGATGTCAAGAATGTGACTCTCACGTCACAGTGGACTCTCAGGGATGTGCGGGAACACCTATTGGTCATGGAGGATCGCATGTTTGAGTCCTTTCACTTTACCTTAAATGGTGAAAAGGTGGGAAAGCGTGCAGAGAAGCTCGTGCATAGTGCCACTTTTATCCCTCCAGCAATATTGAAGATTGTAAACAATGTGGGGTGACATTATCCAATTAATAGTGGTGCAATTAATTTTGATGTTTTGAATGGTTTTGTTTCATGTCAATGTCAAGTTTTTCCCAAAAAAATTATAATTCTTTTTATTTTTTATATTTAGAACATTTGGGTATATATAGATTATAAAGTTACTTTAGTTTCAAAGTTTCACTATCATAGCCATAGTTCTCCTAACTACCAAACTACCATGGATTCTGCTAGGTCTGCCTTCCACGATCTCATCTCCTGTACTCCATTAATTGATAGAGAGGAGGAGTTATTTCCAATCTTTGATAAGAGCATAGATGTCCTAGGCACCTACTTGGGAGCCCGATACAATTTTGAAGACCTCATCAAGTACATGCAAGACTACATCGCGAGTTTTGCATATCAACAAAAAGATGGGTCCCAATTGATTATTTGAAGTACTTGTTCAATCAAGAACCCAGGTTCATGAAGCATTTAGATCACTTTTGAGCCCAACTCACACCCCTAGGGTTTAGGGAGGTGGACACTGATGACCTCCTAGCATGTGTTTATCAAAAACATAGGAAATAGGTTCCTATCCTGGAAAGTGACCTTTATTTTCCTTCTCTAGGAGGGGCAAATGGAAGAGGAGGCCTTGACCTCAAGCCCTGACCCTACCCCTGCCCTTTTCGATCCTCTTATTTTTGTAGATGAGTCCAACATCTACAATGAATAGCCCATAGAAGAAGAAGCTGAGGAGTAGGAAGCTGCATTGTCCCTGGAAGTGCTCCAGTGACCTCTTGAAGCCCATTCTACTTCTCAAATTCCATTCACCCTAACACTACATTGCCGATCACATGTCTCGTGTAAAGGCGCAAGAAGAAGCCATTGGAGTAGAAGATGACTTTCCAGATGTCACACTATCTCAAATAGATGCTATTCCAGATTGGTGTGGAGATATTATTGGGTACTTATTGGTAGGAAGACCACCCCCTGAAATGAAAGCAATGGATGCCTAAAAACTAATTTTAAAAGCTGCACCCTATCAACTCATTTTGCAGGACAATTGTACAAGCTGGGCAAGGACCAAGTTTTAAGAAGAGGTGTAATGCCTCATGAGATCATGCCAATCTTGAGTGAAGTCCATGAAGGCATTGCAGGAGGACACTTCCAAGGGGAAGAAAAAGCAAGAAAAGTCCTCCTCGCAGGCTATTAGTGGTCAACACTTTGGGCAAATGCTTATGAATATGTCAAAGGTTGTGATGTATGCCAACGCACCACTAAACCCCAAAACAAAGACTTCAATCCCCTAACAACAGTTGTTGCACAAAAACTATCTGAAAAATGGGGGATTGATTATGTAGGTCCCATTCATCCCAGCAACAGCAAAGGGAACACAGGTACACTACATCATTGTGGCCACTGATTACTTTACCAAATGGGCTGTAGTCAAAAAGGCAGATGCTAAAAGCATAGCAAGATTCTTATACGAGAATGTGATCTCCCGATTAGAATGCCCCATTAAAATTGTGTTAGATAGGGGCACACATTTTTTCAATGGGGTAATCCAAGAACTCTTGTTTGGCTTTATGGTAATCCATAGAAAAAGCACACCCTACTACCCCCAAGGGAATGGACAGGCCGAATCCACCAACAAAATATTATGCATTTTCCTCACCAAGGTAGTAGAACCATAGTGTTCGAATTGGGTAGTGAAACTAAATGTAGGCTTATGGGCATACCAAACCACACTCAAGGTCAGCATAGAGATACACCTTTTCAATTGGTGTACAGCCTTGAAGTTGTGGTCCCACTAGAACTTATAATACCAAGCCTACGCATAGCAGTACAGGAATGCTTGGGAGATCATGCATCCTTGAAAGAAGGACTCTATCAATTGGAGAAGCATACAAAGCCAAGATTAGTTGCCTACCATGCCATGACAATAGAAAAACCCAAAAGAAAGCCACGGTTTGACAGGAATTTTAAAGCTAAAGACATCAAGGGGTCTCGTTATACAATTCCAAAGTACACAAGGGAAAACTCAACTATCTAGGTCAAGGACCCTAGCTAGTAAGAAAAACGAATCCCATCAGAGCTGTGCTGCTAGACACATTGGATGGAGTCCAATTAAATACAATCATAAATGGGAGCCGACTGAAATGCTACTACTTCAACACGCAAGCCATCCCTGACAAAAATGAAGATTTGGGAAACCCAAGTCTTTCTTAGTTAGGATTAGATTGTATCACAAGCACTCACTTGCATATGTACGTCTTCACACATATAGGTAGTATCAATCAATTTCAACCTAGGGCTCAGAAGTGATGCCTGATTCCTAGCTGCCCTATGAAATCCCAGTAACAACAAAAAAGCATATAGCTAGTCCCTACTAGTTACTAGGTCACATGCACTCACACACTTTCACTTAGACACATAGTTGATTGCATGAATAATTGTGCCACACACTTTCATTCCACACTGTCAAAGCATGTATAAAAATAATATCTCTCACAAACACTTAAATGTCATACCTGCATGCCAACTAATCTAATGATCAATGGTACATCATATGCACATGGATGTAGGTTCAGAAACAATGCCACCACTAGAGAGGATGCGAAGAAATAGAACACCACCTCAGCCAACAAGATCCCCTCCAGAATTCATAGCCATCTACCTCCTCTCAACCACGGTGACCACATGCATTTGTGGTTTAGAGCGATAGATCTGAGGAGGATTTTGTGCATGACATGGAAACCCAAAAAGAACAAATGCCACCACAGTCATCACTGGCCTACACAACCATTGACGGGGCCCGGTCATTGGAACTTGTGTCGCCACCTACATTGACTTATGCTCTTTCCAATGCAAAAACATCTTTCTTAGAGCAAAGGGGTCTGGGCAATTTGTATGAGAGCCTAAAATCCCTGGAGGATAGTCCTACAATGACCACATACATCAGGGATTTTCTCCATTATTACCACTCCAGCGATGCACAAGTTGGCAAGTACGGCACCATCACTATACAACAGAGCCCACTCAACATTATCCTCAATAGTACAGTCATTCAAAGGGCCTTCTCACTCCCAACACAAGGTGCAAAATACCCTACAAGCCTGCCGATGCTAAATTTCTTGAAGTGCAACCTCTCCTCGCCAAGGGCACGAAATTCGATAAGGACGGGATATTACTTCACACCATCATTAACCCTTACCTCAAGGAAGCATCACAATTCCTATTTACAATCCTAGGGGTTAAGTGCGGCAAGAATCAATCCCTTCCACTCTACACATTTGTTTTGCTAAGTAGGAAGCTAAAGCTAGACTCGATCCAGCACAGTCATCTTCTTCACAAAAAAACTAGATGGTTCATCAGGCCAAAATGTGAAATTTCACACTTATTGGCTGTCATCATCATTAAAGAGCTACAGGAACAAGAAATGACTCTACCCTAGTCACCAAAACCTATTGAGGAGTTGGACATTCCCTTCTCACCACAGCATGGGAGCCAACACCAACTTCTCCTACTATCACATTGGCAAATGCGGATACCTCGAAAGAAATGCCTATTCTAGAGGTCGAAATTGAGGAATTGCCCCACGAGATGCTACAACTTGGCACACAACTACAACCAGTATATCTCCAACAATAGTAATAGCTAGATCCTGAGGCTACATCAGCACTAGCACCGCCATCAATGCCATGCCAGTCCATGAGCCACAAGGGGAGCTAGTGCCAGATCAACAATATGACTACTGTACCCAAGTGATGGAGATACCATTGGAACAACCCCCAACAAGTATTATAGAATCATCAAGATGGCTACATGGGCACCAATTGTATCAACAATATCACCATTCCTCATCACCCTCTGTCATTCTCCATCATCAAGCTAGCCAAACGCTCCAAATGTCAGAACTATTCACTAGCTTGGACAAGGAGGAACATGCATAGAATTGGAAAGACAGACTACAGTAGCAATCGAAGACATTCCATTTCAAGGCACTTAGGGCACTAGGAGGAGCTATGTATGTATGTATGTACACACACAAATGATTAGTAAATGTATCTCACACACATCTTTAACCTATTAACCATGTACAAGGGGGGGGGAAATGGAGGATTGAGGAGAGAGGAGTTGCCACGTGTCAGCATTCTAGGATGATAACGATTGAAGAAGATTGAACAATTGACGAGTAACCTGACCCGTCTACGACGGGCTAGCGACCCGCTCCGCCGGGTCTCAAGATGCTAAAATGTCTGAAACCAGCAACATATTCTAACCAAAAAAAATGTCTACGACATAGTACTTCAAAATATTACATCCGAAAGTGAAATCAGAGAACTCATTGATATGTCCAAATACACATCCGCATACAATGTCATAACTGAACATACAAAATCTACAATAGACACACAAACATCCCTAAAGGGAAAAGTCTGTGGCCATGTACTATAGGGAAAAGCTTGCGTCAGCCATGTACTCCACATCCGCCACGTCCAAAAAAAAAATTCTGTAAGACAGAGTACTTCAAAATATCACATCCAAAAGTGCAGTCACATGTCTGAACATGCAATAGCTACATCAAAGAACTGACTGATATATCCAAATACATAGCCGCAAAATAAAGTCATAACTGAACATACAAAATCTACAATACACACACAAACATCCCTAAGGGAAAAGTCTGCGGCCATGTACTGCAGGGAAAAGCCTGCGACGGCCATTCAGTCTACGTCCACCACGTCCGCCGCGTCCACCACGGCTACGAACATACAACGGAGTACCAACAATCGTATCTGGACCAGCATCACATAGAAAGACAACTTAGAAACTATAATTATTGAACCATAAAACTTTTATACATGTGTGTTGGTAAAACCCAACTCATTCTTTAGAGTACCTACTCAGACGCAAAGGGCTATCAACAATGCTGGCAAAGGTCTACGTGTAGTCCCCATTTTGCCCTCGATAGAAAATTCGTGTCCACACACATTCATAGTATCCCAGCCAACGAACAGTGATGGTCTGTGGTCCATCATCCCTATGAAGCTGGCAAGCCAGGACAGCGTAATATCCCAAATGGACTCGTCCATCCAAAGGATTGTGGACATGGAGATTCATTAGAAACCCTGAATCAGGAACAGTCCTAAAAGACAAACAATAGCATGTTTTCCCACTCAAATATAATCCAAAAAGACTTTTGTTTTAACAAAAATAAAGCATTAAACAATGCACACAGTTCTTACCCAAGGTAGCTCTCCAGCTCAAGCAAATCCAACAATAGTTGTGCGCTCTCCAGAGATCCCCAGTCCGCAGGATCTACAATTTTCTAAAAGTGAGTGACTATACTATTAAACGTGTCAACATAAAACGTGGTTGTCAAGCAACTATGTACCTTGCACCTGTGCTCTTGTTTCGGTGACAAATGTGAACTGCCTAGACATCCTATCACATTGCTAAAAAAGAATGCACGTGTCAATCTACATATACTGGAAAAAAACAATAGGCTTTGAAGAGAAGATAGCCTGTAGTGTATTGCAAACCCATAACTCAAATTAAAAATGAAATCCAAACATTATCAAGGACAAAGTCATGAAATATTACATCTCACTTCATCTTTGTATAAATAGCCAACATTCCCAAAGACCTATGATAGTTGGAATACTGAAAGAACTTAAAAAAAGCTATACAAAGATTACCAAAATGAAGATTTTCCACCCAAGAAAGTCTGAGGAGGGCTTGAAAGAGCAATGTCATCCTCCTAAGCTCTTGCTGTTGCCAATTGCAAAACTTCCTTGTACACAACATTTGTGCTAGAAGTATTATCCTCGCCCCTGGCATCAGACGCACTCTGCGAAATGAAAACCTTAACAACGTTTAATGCTCAGATACGTGAAAATGCCACATATAATTGGCCACGACTGAATACTGGTGTCGCCAAGTACAGCCCCAAATCTGACAATGTTTGGCCCTGTGACTTATTGATTGTCATGCCAAATGCCAATCGGATAGGAAATTGCCGTCTCCTCATGTTGAATGGAAGTTTAACGTTGGTCGGAATGAATGTTATCCTTGGAATAAATGTTCTATCACCAGCATTGTTACCAGTAATGATTTCAGCTTCTAACACTTTTGTGTGAAACTCTTTGCATATCAACCGTGTCCCATTGCACAAACCCAGGCAAGGATTCAAATTACGCAACAAAATTATAGGAGCATTTCTTTTCAAAACCAACCGATGCAGGGGATATCCACCACCAAGATCAAGACTGTTCAAATACTCGACTGCAAACAAAAAGGAATCTCCCCCTAAGTTGTCCACTGAGTCTGCACTTAGGTACTCCCTTTCCTCACCGGGCATTGCCTTCAATGCCGTAGCATTAATTGATATGTCCAAATACACATCCGCATACAAAGTCATAACTGAATATACAAAATGTACAATAGACACACAAACATCCCTAAAGGGAAAAGTCTGTGGCCATGTACTATAGGGAAAAGCCTGTGCCAGCCATGTACTCCACATTTGCCATGTCCAATAAAAAATTTCTCTATGATAGAGTACTTCAAAAAATATCACATCCAAAAGTGCAGTCACATGTCTGAACATGCAATAGCTACATCAAAGAACTGACTGATATATCCAAATACACAGCCGCAAAATAAAGTCATAACTGAACATACAAAATCTACAATACACACACAAACATCCCTAAGGGAAAAGTCTGCGGCCATGTACTGCAGGGAAAAGCTTGCGACGGCCATTTAGTCTACGTCCACCACGTTCGCCGCGTCCACCATGGCTACGAACATACAATGGAGTACCAACAATCGTATCTGGACCAGCATCACATAGAAAGACAACTTAGAAACTATAATTATTGAGCCATAAAACTTTTATACATGTATGTTGGTAAAACCCAACTCATTCTTTAGAGTACTTACTCAGACGCAAAGGGCTGTCAACAATGCTGGCAAAGGTGTACGTGTAGTCCCCATTTTGCCCTCGATAGAAAATTCGTGTCCACACACATTTATAGTATCCCAGCCAACGAACAGTGATGGTCTGTGGTCCATCATCCCTATGAAGCCGGCAAGCCAGGACAGCGTAATATCCCAAATGGACTCGTCCATCCAAAGGATTGTGGACATGGAGATTCATTAGAAACCCTGAATCAGGAACAGTCCTAAAAGACAAACAATAGCATGTTTTCCCACTCAAATATAATCCAAAAAGACTTTTGTTTTAACAAAAATAAAGCATTAAACAATGCACACAGTTCTTACCCAAGGTAGCTCTCCAGCTCAAGCAAATCCAACAACAGTTGTGCGCTCTATAGAGATCCCCAGCTCGCAGGATCTACAATTTTCTAAAAGTGAGTGACTATACTATTAAACGTGTCAACATAAAACGTGGTTGTCAAGCAACTATGTACCTTGCACCTGTGCTCTTGTTTCGGTGACAAATGTGAACTACCTAGACATCCTATCACATTGCTAAAAAAGAATGCACGTGTCAATCTACATATACTAGAAAAAAACAATAGGCTTTGAAGAGAAAATAGCCTGTAGTGTATTGCAAAACCATAACTCAAATTAAAAATGAAATCCAAACATTATCAAGGACAAAGTCATGAAATATTACGTCTCACTTCATCTTTGTATAAATAGCCAACATTCCCAAAGACCTATGATAGTTGGAATACTGAAAGAACTTAAAAAAAGCTATACAAAGATTACCGAAATGAAGATTTTCCACCCAAGAAAGTCTGAGGAGGGCTTGAAAGAGCAATGTCATACTCCTAGGCTCTTGCTGTTGCCAATTGCAAAACTTCCTTGTACACAACATTTGTGGTAGAAGTATTATCCATCTCCTAGCTCCTGGCATCAGACGCACTCTGCGAAATGAAAACCTTAACAGCGTTTGATGCTCGGATACGTGAAAATGCCACATATAATTGGCCATGACTGAATACCGGTGTCGCCAAGTACAGCCCCAAATCTGACAATGTTTGGCCCTGTGACTTATTGATTGTCATGCCAAATGCCAATCGGATAGGAAATTGCCGTCTCCTCATGTTGAATGGAAGTTTAACATTGGTCGGAATGAATGTTATCCTTGGAATAAACGTTCTATCACCAGCATTGTTACCAGTAATGATTTCAGCTTCTAACACTTTTGTGTGAAACTCTTTGCATATCAACCGTGTCCCATTGCACAAACCCTGGCGAGGATTCAAATTATGCAACAAAATTATAGGAGCATTTCTTTTCAAAACCAACCGATGCGGGGGATATCCACCACCAAGATCAAGACTGTTCAAATACTCGACTGCAAACAAAAAGGAATCTCCCCCTAAGTTGTCCACTGAGTCTGCACTTAGGTACTCCCTTTCCTCACCGGGCATTGCCTTCAATGCCGTAGCATTAATTGCATCAACCTCGATGTTTCGAGGTGCAAGAATAGCACGCTCTCGAAAGTATGGTGCATAGTCCAAAATAGTTGCAAGCCCTCGATACACCCATCTAATGAGGCCTTCCATGGACTTTGTGTCTAAAAGCATATGCGATGGAATCACAATAGTATCTTCTTTTGTACATCTATTTATCCCATTGCCAATGTCCAGAACCCATTGCATGAACTCTTGCTCAGCACAATTATCACCATTCCGAAGGACCCGCATATTCTGCGTTAACTTCAAGACTGTAGTGCGACCCCAAATCCTTGAGTGGCATAAGGTAGCATTGACAATGTCCTCTCATCCTGCCTTTGGAAGAACTGGCAAGACTTGCCTAAAATCCCCCCCCAACAATACCACCTTCCCACCAAAAAGTTGCTCATTGGACATGATATCTCGCAAAGTTCTGTCTAGTGCCTCGAAAGCAAACCGGTGAGTCATGGGTGCCTCATCCCATATTATCAGCCTAGCCATCTTCAAAACATCTGCGAGCTGACTATTAACCTTAATATTGCAACTGCTAGTACCATCCAGCTCCAACGGTATCTTGAATCGTGAGTGTGCCATGCGTCCATTGGCTAGTAGCAATGCGGCAATCCCAGAAGATGCACATGCCAAAGCGATGAGCCCCTCCCCACGCAATCGAGAGAGCAAGCAATTGTAGAGAAAGGTCCTTCCAGACCCTCCTATACCATCGACAAAAAAGACCCCACCACCATCTCCATAAACCCTTGCCAAAATCCGATCGAATGCAGCACGTTGACAGTGATTCAAGGACATTTCCATTTGTTGGGCAGTCTGTGCTTCTTTCACACAATCAAACATTCTTTCTTCTTGCAATAAGCCATTTCCAGCTTCTGACAAAGATGTTCTATCTACAACAGGCATTCCGTCAAACTCAGCCAACCTTCGCCCATGTTGTTGAAGAATGTGCTCTAAGTGCAATATAGCCTTCTTTATTGCTAGTTCACGACGACCAATTAAATTCCCCATACTTGATTCCAATATATTAAAAAAATCATCCAAAAGCTCAAGGGAAAATTTTTCCCACAAAAGTTGAGGAGACGTTGGCTCATAAAAAACCAATATTGTGACAAATAGGTGTCTCAATTGTGCACTATTTTGATAAAACACAGCCTCTTGCATACACACAAACCATTCATCATCACTCTCCAACAATCCCCGTGCTATGCATGCTGCCTTGAAAGTAGGGTACACTTGGCTGTCAAAAGTACGTAGGTCATCAAAGGACTTGCATCCCATGCACACATTAAGAAGCATACGCATGAAGTAGAGCTCACCAGCTGAGGGGGAAATATTGTACATCCGACCTATGGTATTCCCCTTTTGTCTTCTAGTCCACCGCTTACTGGTTTTGTTCCAAACCAACTTGTCTGGCAAGTCACCATATAGCAAGTTGCTTGCATCATATTGCAACTGATTATAAGTGAACCATTCTGTGAGGGTGGTCTTTTGATTTTGTTCCCTGCCTACAACATTTTGCAAATCATCATCATCTCGAAAGATGACGTTATTGCGCATCGGAAGATGAACTTGCAATCTTTGCACATCGGGTTTTTCATCGTGCGTGGCATACTCATAAATCCACCAACATGCTTCTGATGCTGACACGTAACGTGCATCTAAGTAACTACTAATCTCATCAATGCCACCATCAACTATGTTGTGCAAATGCCCTTGCTCTCCTGCATTATTTAGCTGCATCTTGATAATGGCTCTGTCATGACCTTTGTACACATATTTATACAAATACTTAACTGCAGTGATTGTGGAGCATATTTCAACAATGACACTCACATATCCAGCCACCTTCCCAAACAAATTATGTTTTGTAATTGACTGCATCATGTCCTTATGCTTTTGGAAAAACACACGGGCTGTCAAATCTGGACGGTCTTGTGCAGTTTGCCTCGGCAACAATGCTATAGATATTTCAGGCCATTTGGGATTACAGGTGAATGTTATGAATAAATTCGGTTTGCCCCTTTTTCTGACAATTGCCATAGCATCTTGGTATAGCTGGCACATATACCGAGGCCCTCCCGTAAAAGAAGAAGGCAACACCACCCTACGCCCTGCAGCATTGCCAAGCACAGTATGTGTCCCATCAGCTGTATTCACCATGTCCATCAACCCTTGATAGACTTCAGCGTGTAGGGAAGCTTGGTTGTTTCGTATCCACACCAACCTAGACTCTTCCATGCTACTGTAGGCATCAATCATGTATTGCTGCAGCAATCTACCCCCACGCAAAAGACATGCATTTGTACCATATCTCACTTGCAAAAGATATGCGTAGTATTGTCTTTGGGTGACACAACTCTGTCCACGTATCTCGTGCAATGGTGTGTGATTAGGAACATCACTATATGGGATATATGGATGCCAACCATCTTCTCCCCGAGGGAACAAAAGAACATACATGAGAGGCATGTATGATCGGTGCAAATTAGATATTCTACGCACAAACCCATTGCGGCTAAAAATCTGAATGTCCCAATTTCCAATATCAAAGTCATCCCCTTGTCCTGGCATGATTGCAGCAACCTCGCTAGCCATAGGAGCCAAGTACTGCCTTGAGGTGGAGCGGCTCTCACAAATAACCATCCTCAGGTTTGTATGTGGATTTGTTCTTAGCCCTTGCCCAATAGCCATCAATGCACTGGCATATGGATTGCACTCGTGCATCATCCTCTGCAACAACTCCAAAATGCCTGGATCTAAACCAGGCATCCCATGTAAACGGTGTTCTAGTTCATGATTAGTATCATACACGTACAACTGTGCAAAACGTGGCATCTCTTGCCTAGCCTCATCCGGCAACAAATTTCCAACCTGATGATACACACTACCATGGACTCGAAAGTTTTGTATACCCCCATTCCCACGGAACATTTGATCAACATGGGCTCCCAATGAAACAAATGCCATGGCACTATTATAAGCCCTAATGTTTTTCTTAAATAGTCTGCTTCTAGCATCATGTCCGTGCAATAGAACTCTCAAAATCTCTGGTGGTTCTTCTAACGGCAACAATGACACATGACCAACTTTGCAACAGTGCTTGCCCACAACTTGATGCATATGCATTCGCGTCTCTTGTTTCCACAGTTGAGCCTGGCAAAAGCTACATGTATGATCCATGGATCCGAGTGCATGAACAGAAGGAGCATTGAAGACCAGTGGATACAAAGATGGATGCTCTACATTTTCCCTTAACGAAAAAGTATGCAAGATAGAGAGGCTCCCCCCTGCACCCAAAATCACAGCCCTGCTGTGAACAACACGCCTTCGGGCTCTTAAATGAGTAGCATCCCTGGTTGCATCCATTTGAGTAGTTGTACATACTACTGGAGCATGTTCATGCTCATTACATACTATTGGTGCAGTATGGAGGTCCATTCTATTTTCAGCAGTGCATGCTACATTACTGTGCCCATGCATTTGATTCTGTTTTCTGCGTAGGCCAACTTCTACATCCATAGATTCCATTGCCCCCCTCACACTTCTAGCAACTTGTGTTCTCGACCTTGTTCTTTGTATAGCATAAATGCGACAGGCTGCCCGCGTTGAATCCATTTGAGTACTTGTACCTATTACTGGAGCATGTTCATGCTCATTATCTACAGTTGGTAAAGTATTGACGTCCATTGTATTTTCAGCAATGCACGCTACATTACTGTGCCCATACATTTGGTCCTGTTGTCTGCGAAGGCCGTCTTCTACATCCATAGATTCCACAGCCACCCTCACGCTTCTAACTCCTTGTGTTTTCGACCTTGTTCTTTGTATAGCATAACTACGACGGGCCGCCCACGTTGAATCCATTTGAGTAGGTGTACCTATCACTGAAGCATGTTGATGCACTCTACCTACTATTACTGAAGTATTGAGGTCCATTGTATTTTCAGCCACAATGCATGCTACATTATTGCATCCATGTATCTGATTGTGTTGACTGCAAACTCCTACTTCTACACCCATAGATTCCACAGCCACCCTCATGCTTCTAGCACCTTGTGTTTTAGACCTTGTTCTTCGTATAGCATAAGCACGACGGGCTGCCCGCGTTGAATCCAACAATCTTCTCCTACGAGAACGTATTGAATGTAGCCTCTCTTCTATTTGTCTTGCCATCTTCTGTATCCACTCAACCAACTACATAAATATCTATTCCTCAAAGGCAAAAATAGATTAATCAAATAACTTATGCATCATCCCTAACCATGACAAAGCCATCCCTTTCCCATCTATCTAAAATTGAGAGCGGACCATCGATGCATTGAACCCATTATCTTTGGTAAGAGTAATGCTCATATTTTTTCAACATGTGAGCAAAATACAATACCATATGTGCAACCATCATTTGAAACATAAAAACCAAAGCTAACATATCTGAAAAAACTCAAAGTTGACCATCTCAAAAAAAGTATAAGCATTGCATCATCATTTATGCAAATACATGATGCAAAGAAATTACAAATATTTGAGTATATCTTAAATAAAACAAAAATGGGAAGGAACAATAGGCAATTCAAATATTGAATTAAATTAGCTTCCATTGCCATATATATGTCAAAAGAAAGTAAATATAATCATTTACAAAAAACTTGTCTTGCCAAATAACATAAGGGCAACCCAACTACATGAATCCCATAGAAGCATTTGGGATTCTAGTACAAAAAGTGACATAAAAGTCTCAGGAGTCAAACTTGTCTTGCCAAATAACATAAGGGCAACCCAAGTACATGAATCCCATAGAAGCATTTGGGATTCCAGTACAAAAAAGTGACATAAAAGTCTTAGGAGTCTCTTAATTGTCACGGGTTGCGACCTGCTCTAGTTTACGGCTCATCCTGGTCATCAAAGCAGTTAGCCTATTTAAACCAACTTTGAACATTGACACCTCATTGTACAGTAGCTGAACTTGTTCTTTCAGCTTATCAACTTGTAGTCTACACCCATTCTCACATACAACTGCCCCTTCTCCACCTCTCCCCAAAATCTGCTGCATCCATTGATTAGATTCCTTAACGCTATTCTCAATTTGAGAAATCCTTGCAATGAGAGTTCCAGGGAATTCTGCCATGCCCTGCGCTATTACTGCAGCACCATCTGAATGGATTTCTACCCACAAAGACCCCAAATATTGTGTGTTCATGGCACATGCATCCTTATTATTCTTGCACATGGCTTGAATGGACTTTAAAAGATTGTAATGACTTGAATGCTCAGTTGCATGGGTTGAAGCTTTCCCCCTTGTAAGTCGTTTCATTATATTAGCAGTGCGACGTTCGCGGCTAGACTTAAAATGCTTTGAAGGCAACTTGGGACCCTAATTTGCTCCATGGGTTGAAGTCTCGGCCCTTGCCAAAACTTGATTTATCACATGAAGGCTATCTGGCTCAGGAAAAGATGACAACACAATGTCAGAAATTGCAGAGCCCTCCAACCTAGCAGCTCGCTTCATTGCCCGAAGGCTTTGTCGCCCATGGAAACCCGACTCCCCAAGATTTGGAACAACGGTAGAAGCCATTTCTGGAGCTGCATCCATAACAAAATACAAAAACCTTTTCAGGTATGTATTGGCTCAATTGTATAATTGGATCACACAGATTCCATAGAACAAACATGAGTAGAAATGAATTGGCATAGGAGGTAGATACCCAAAGATTGTAGCCCATCTCCTCTCAGCAAAGAATTTGGAATCAA